>NC_137127.1:17433279-17998279 GCF_949319135.1 Squalius cephalus | reverse complement strand
TGATGCTTTAACACTTTTGTTGAAGCCTGTTTTTATATATAATGCATTACAAAAGGAATTCTTAATCTAATCTAAAGATATTTGTTATGCCTTATAAAATACATATTGTAGTATGTTATGTTTTCATAAATAACTCAACTACAGTTATAATACATTATAGTATGTACCTACACATGGTCGCACCTTTAAAGAATCTATAAAACATAAAATTGAGTTTGAATCATGTTTTAAAACATACTGTTTATGTTCAAGGCTTTATTATAATGTATTGCCAATACTGTTATAATAATTAATGAAAACATTTAACATATCATAAGGTAAATCTTATTTTGATTAAAGATTATGAAAAATGATGTGCACAGATAAATCATTAATAATAAATACTGTAATATTCTATAAAAAATAAGTTTTGATTTCATGGTGACTTTAATTGTGATTCCCAATGTTTTATAATTATTGTTATGATTGTCATTTGAAGAAATAGAAGTCTGAAAATTAGATTTTTTCACATTACAGTAACAAAATTTGAATAATCTGTACTTTTTGCTTCACATGACACCTGTGCTTCCCTCTACATACTATTTATCTACTTGTGTGTTCTAACATGTAACTGTCATGAGTGGTCTCATCTGACAGTTTAGAAACTTAATAGTATTGTGGTGAACTAAATAGAGATATTTAAGTATTCTAATGTACAATTTAGGAACTATTGCTTAAACATGCATTGAGGAGAATATGTCATGTGCTTCTGCCCTATTGATCACCACCCATTTTCCTCAGTGTTGTAGAACTCAAGAAGACCGGTCTTGAGTCAATGTCTCGACCGCATTTGTACTCAGACTTGTCTTGGTCTCAGACTAAGAGGACTCGGGATTTTATTTCAAGACGGGTCAAGACCACAACTGCAGTCATATTACTAAATTGCCGGTGCATTATATGATTTATTTGTTAACATCATTACTGAGATTGGATGTAAATCTTCTTGTTTCAAATTGGATTTCTTTTGTTACCAATGTGCTGGGTCAGAAATCAAAGAGGGTGATGGTGAAAAATGTCACCAACATTAAATACAAAAGGCCACAAAATTCAAGATATGATTGCAAAAAAAAGTCTGCTTGTATGAGATCTTGATTTTTATATTATAACATATGATATTAAGTAATATCACAAGAGCAAAAGAGCTGTTTTCACAAATATGTGCACAATTGCAAATGTGATATTGAGTTTGAGATATGCAAACGTTGAATAACATTAATCTCAACATTATTTATGCAGTTGTAATTGTACCAACTCAGATGCAGCTTCAGTGCCAAAGATGAATTTAGTTGTTAGTGATTTCATTTGATTGGTAACAGCTATATAAAGTGTCTTATTATTCTAATCGAATTTATTGACTAAATATAAGACATTTAGTCATTTCCAGGCAGTAGATCCAGATCTTTTAGATGAATTTGAGGAGTGTTCCCTTTTATTGTCTGTATATTTAGACATCATAAATAACTTTGCCTCCTTTAAAGGCTTTGAGAATCTTATCTGTTACTACTGATAATTTTGAAGGCAAAAATGATTGTAACTTACGTTATCTAAACCTTTAGGTTAAATCCTACGTTTTCATATCAGTTCTAAAAACGACTTTTACCCTTAAAGAGTAGGAGGTTAAAGAATAACAACAACTTAAAAGCGTCGGATAAATAATTGATTTATGCATGTCATCCTTCAACTGCTGTTTGTTCTGATTATTGATACAATCTAAAAATGAAAAACTTCTGATTGCTTCAGATTATTTTAATTAATTCAACACAAAGTAAAAAAAAGGCCCTTAAAAGAATCTTAATTTTCTTTACAATTTTTTTTTTTTGGAGTGACATGATCTGGACCCTTTCCAGATTAAAGCTACACTGTGCAGGATTTTCTCCCATCTAGTGGTGAAATTGTTTATGACTACCAACTGAATATTACTTTCTAGCCCCTCCCATTCCGAGGGCGTTTTAACTCGTACGGTGGCCGTATTATTTCAAATCTGCCAGCAGTCGCGAGTAATCTCCCCCTCACATTCGTCACGGTGCCACTGAGTGTAAAAACGCGAAAGGCAAAGCTTGAATTTCCAGGTATGTCCCTCTTTGGCTAATGTATTTTCAAGATGGAGGCGCAACATGGCTGCCGCCATTCGAGCGACTCGCTCGTATGTATTCTAAATGGCAGATTCTACGCTTACGAGAATACTTGATTAGTTGGTAGAAGTAATTACACATTAATGGGCACATATCATTTTGAAAGAACAAAGTGTTTTTTGCTAAGAATCAACTTAAAAAATGACACAGCGTAGCTTTAAATACATTCAAAAAGCATTATATACACAGGCTTCAAGTAATCAGATCGCTGTTCAAGTGATGTGTTTGGGATGTTACCTGTATTGGATGTTTAGAGTGTGTTTTGTAGTATTCTTCCAGCACTGGATTGTGTGATGCTCTCTTGCGATTCTTGTCTCTAACCCCAAGAGCCTCAGCGAGTGGCACCGCGATCAGCCTATTGAATGAGGGGAAGGCAGTGAAGGCACAAAGAGTGATGCCTTCTCCTGCTGTTAACCAGAAACCGTTCACTGCACTTCAACAAATATAAGAACACATAATGTAAATGTTTTTTGCTCAACTGGCTTTACCAGCTTCAGTTTTGCTAATGAACAGCATGGATATATGAGTCCACCAGAGCCAAATGAGCAAAAACCAGCATGTATGTTAATGCTGATATCAGCTGGTCTTTTCAATATCATTTAGCTTGTGTGTGTGTGTGTGTGTGTACCTTTCATATAATGCCCTTAAACCTAGCAGCAGTATTGCTACAGGTAGAGTGACGTACAAGTGGGACACACGGGCGTAGACACACCCCTCACTGTCCTCTAGGTCCGCCCACCTCACCGGCCTCGGCAACCACAGCCGATCCCACCAAAACCACTCACTGAGCATCGCCCTGTAAAAAACACAAAAACATCATCTACATTTATTCATCCAGCAGAAAGGAAGAAAGAGCAATCTGGAAGTTGTAAAGCAACAGTCATTGAAATGATTTGAATGGAACTGAATAAATGTTTGGGTCCGTTTTTCCACACTATTATGCAGTAGCTACTGTAATATGATACCTCACTCCCTGAACACAAAAGAAAAAAATGAACAGACACCTGCAAAATTTACTGGAACATTCTGTGCATTTAAACGTGCTCACGTCACATGTGACGTGTTTAACAGTGTCAGAAATATTAGCGTGAAACTATATTAATTAAATATAGAATTGACATGCAAATACTCAAATGCAGAAAGAGTGTGTGGCTGTGTGAAAAAGACTTTTGAACAGACAGACAGTAGACATTAGTCTATTAAGTCTCGCTGCGAGTATCCAAATCTGGACTTACATAAAGTAATTCAGACTCAGTTTTAAGCCTAAGTGACTCAATCTGGAAAGCCGACAGCTAAATGGAACAATGGTATCTAGTATTAGTAATAGTATAAATACAGTAACTTGAGCTACACTGTTTTCGCTCCTGCTTGAATCAGAGACTTGCGCTTTTGTCTTCTGTGTTATACAAGATTCATTATTTTTTATCACACAAAAGACAAAAGCACAAGACTCTGATTCAAGCAGCATTTTGTTGGAGTGAAAGCAGTGTAGCTCAAATTACTGTATAGTAAGTATCTTATAGTAAGTATTGACTGTTTATGGTTACCATGACGAACAGATGCACATAACATCCCAAAGACTGAGAAACACATGCCAAACAGAACGAAATCCATACCTTCTTTTGCTCTCAGATTTGTCCTTTTCTAGATTTCACACACTTCTCTCTCCCCTTCTGTTGTAATTCTGTTCACACACACCTTTAAGCTGATCCTCCAGAGTCGTGCCCAGTCCGCTAGGTACTAACAGAACAAGTGAACTCTCTCACTCTCTCTCAGACTCACACACACACTTTCACCGCATACCTCAACCCCCCCCACAAAGAGCTCATTGAACCGCCTGAGAGTGTGTGTCTTGAAAGAGGGCCAGAGAACTGGATATGTGGGAGGGGCCACAATCACTTCAGGTAGATCGAGGCAAAGAAAGGCTGTTAGAGAGAGAGGACATGAACCTTGAAATATTGCATGCTCTAAACAGGTTAATGACTCACAAGGTGAATAAGAGAAATGTTAAATTTGTTCTGACATTTCTTACTTGCAGTGTGTTTTAGTTCTTCTTTACATTAAGGCACCTGGCAGATAAGCTTTTATTCAAAGCGACTTACATGGTTTTATTCAAGCTATACATGGTTTGTTTTTGGGTTTTTTAATCAGTGTGTGCATTACCTGAGAGTCGAAACTGTGACCTTGGTGTTGTTAAGGTCATGTAATACAAGCAGAATTACAGGAAAACTCTGCTATCGGTTCTCAATAACTTGTGAATGATTTGGTAAGAAAGCATCACTTACACTAGTCGACAGGAATGTTTACAGGATTCCTGCTACATCATAATTTTGAAACAAATAAAAATTATACTTATGGAATTTACAGGATTCCAACACAAAACAAAACATAGATCTTTTAGAACACAGTAGCAATGTGATTAGCAATGTGCCGAAATGCCCATGCAGGACATATGTCAAAAGGAATTTAAAGAAAATTGTTTAGGATTTTTAAACTCCTATAGCGCCTCCTGTAGGATTTCTTTTAACTGTACATACTACTAGGAGCGAGACAGTTACAAAGCAATACTTTTCAAAGTATGTGAAAAAATGCTTCTGATTGGTAGCACTTATACGACAAGTTGCCAGCTCAGGGTGCTGACCCACCAAAGACTGTCCGATTAGAGACCAAACGAAGATGCACTTTTCTGGGAATAACCCATTTATTGTCACCACTCAACAGACTGGCTTATATGGTTGTGTTTGTGTGGTTTTTCTATAAAATAAATTTTGCATTCACGCACAACACTTCGTCCGAAATGCGGTATGTAAAACAGTTAATACTGATGTAACTTCAGCGTCAATCTCCGAGTCCCGCTGCATTGTAATACTGTTTCTGTGAGGGCGGGGGAGGTCACATGCTCAAGGTTTCTGGACGCTGATTGGCTCAGGTAAGGTGCCGTGTGTGTGTGCCTCAAATACAGAGGGAGAAATTATAAAGAGAGGTTAGGTTTGACGGCAAACTATAGCCTTTTTTACAGCCGCCCCCAGATTTCCGTAAGGAAATATGTACACATTCAAAAGGCTTTTTATTCTACTGTCGGTTACAATTACTTTAATCAGGAATAGCAGGTAATTGTATAAGGCGTGCAACTGGCCGAGTGTATGTTTTTTCTCCCACCTGAACCTTGGCTGTCCTCACTCTTGTGTCAGCTCCAGGGAATACTTCTGACACCTTCCCCACAGGCCAGAGAGCTCTGGGTAGTTGAGGGTCGATAATCAACACCATAGTGCCAACCTGGATGTCTGGAGTGTCCTTTCGCCACTTTTGACGGTTCTGAAGACCCGGGAGGTAGAATTTGAGGTAATGTCTCCAGAATTGGTCCGCAAGGATCTGTCTGTGACGCCATCGCCGTCGGCTGATCAGCTCAGACTGGGGATATACTGTCAGGGGGAGTGAAGCGTCTGGCTGCCCCATTAGGAGACAATTTGGAGTAATGGGGTCAGGATCAGAAACATCAGATGATGTATATCCCAGTGGTTTGGAGTTCAAGATTCCTTCAATTTCCACCAACACAGTTTGAAGGACCTCAAAAGTCACTGATTGAGTTCCTAGAGTCACCATCAGTGCGTTTTTCAAGGAGCGAATTTCTCGCTCCCAACAACCTCCAAAGTGGGGTGAGCTAGGAGGGTTGAAATGGAATTCAATTTGTTGTTTAGCCAATTGTCTCTGCAGATCTGGAGCAAGAGCTGTAAAAGCTTCTTTTAGCTCCCTTTCACCTCCTCTGAAGTTTGTGCCTTGATCTGACAAGAGCTCATGGGGTTTCCCTCGTCTAGCCGTGAATCGTCTGAGAGCCATAAGGAAGGAGTCGGCTTCCAGACTATGGAGGATGTCGATGTATACTGCTCTGGTGGTGAGGCATTTGAATATTATTCCCCATTTTTTCTCACTACGTCGACCCACTTTAACGGTATAGGGGCCAAAGCAGTCCACACCAGTGGAGTAAAAGATGGGCTTGAAAAGACGTAGTCTTGCTGGGGGAGGTCCACCATTTTAGGTACCTCTGGTTTTTTCCTCCATTTTTGGCACTGTACACACTCTCGCTGCAGATGCTTGATGGCCTCTCTACCCCATAGAACCCAATATTTACGGCGGAGTTCAGCGAACACCCTCTCAGGACCTGGATGACAAAGTTTGGAGTCATAACTTTGGATGATAAGTTTCGCGATGGGGTGCTTTGGATCCAGAACTATAGGGTGCATGTTGTCAGGTTCAAGGTAGGGACTATGCCGTAAACGTCCGCCAACTCTGATTAATTTGGTTTCTCCATCAAGTTCTGGGGCCAGTGAGACTAGTCGACTGTTCCGTGAAAGTGGTTTACCTGTCCTTAGTTGTTCTAAGTCTGATGGAAAGCATTCTTGCTGTGCTTGCTGCAAAACACTAATCTCGGCACTTCTGTAGTCATTGGCTGTGGCCTCACCATTGTTGGCCTCTTGAAGAGCCGTGGACTCGATTAGCTCCTCAAAAGACTTAAACTGACTGAATGTGAAGCAGACTAGAGTACTGGACCCAGTCTTGCGAAGTTCATTATCATCTATATCAACTGGACTGGGGCAAACGGGCCACAGGTTGGCTGGATCTTTTAAGAAAGGCGGTCCTTGGCACCAGCGTCTTTCCGGGCCAATCTTGCGCAGACTCATTCCCCGAGTGATGTCATCGGCCGGATTGTTGGCGGAGGGTACATATCGCCAGCTGTGTTGTTCTGTAAGGTCCTGAATTTCTGCCACCCGAGTCCCAACAAATACTTTGAATCTGCAAGAGTCCGATTGTAACCATGTGAGGACCGTAGTGGAATCGGTCCACAAGATCGTTTGGCGTATGGGCAGGTTTAACTCATTGTTGAGTACTTTGGCAAGTTGAGCTCCTGTCAGTGCAGCGCACAGTTCCAGTCGGGGAACAGATTGTTGTTTCTTTGGTGCTACATGTGTTCTTGCTGTTAAGAAAGCTACCTCTGTTTGCCCATGTTGATCCTCTGTTCGAAGATATGCCACAGAGCCATAGGCACGTTCGGAGGCATCACAGAAAACATGTATATCTCTTAGGCTCGTTTTTGTGTCTTTGGTGGGGCTACTGTAACACCGAGGAAGAACGATATTCTGTAGGGCTGGTAGCTCCTCCTCCCATTCAGTCCAGGTTTGTAGCAGATCTGTGGGCAAGTGTGGATCATCCCAATCCCGTTTTTTGTCCCACAATCGTTGAACGAGGATCTTGGCGCGAGTGGTGTAAGGGATGAGGTAACCCAACGGGTCGTACTGGCTGGATAGGATTCTGTATATGTTACGCATGGTAGTCTCACTACTGTCTTTGGCACGGTATTTGTAGGAGATTGTGTCAGACTGATGGTTCCAGAGGAGCCCCAATGTCGACTCATGAGTGTCTGTTTGGCCTTGTGAAATCCAGAGTTCTGCACTGTCCGAAATTGCATTGTGAGGCAGGTGACTTATAGTTAAAGGGGCATTGTTGGACCACTGCCTCAGCTCGAAGCCTCCATCTGCCAGCAGGTTCCTTATTTTGTCAACGAAACACTTTGCTTCTTCTGCTGAAGTGAAACTTTATAGGCAGTTGTCTACATAAAAGGATTTCAGCACCGAATTGCAGACATCATCTCCAGGCAGGCTATGATCAAGGACGTGTTTCTGGAGTGCAAATACGGCACAGCAGGGGCTGCAGGTAGTGCCGAATGGGAGGACTTGCCATTCGTACACACTGGGTTGTTCCTGTATATTCAGATCTCTCCAGAGGAAACACAAGAGTGGTTTGTCTTCTGGAAGTAGTCGAATTTGGTGGAACATCCCCTTGATGTCGCTGCTGACTGCTACTGAATGTTCCCTAAATCTGAGTAGCACAGCAAGTAGCGATGGTCCCAACACTGGTCCTGGCAGCAGAAGCTCATTCAAGTTTTGTCCGTGATATTGGAACGAGCAGTTGAAAACTATCCTGTTTTTCCCATTGTGGTGCACCATGTGATGCGGGATGTACCAGGAGCTGGAAGGATCTGGCTCAGCATTCTGTGGCAATTTACTAACATAACCTGCTTGTTCCAGTTTTGAAATCTCAGCAGTATAAGCAGCTGCTTGCTCTGGATTCTTTGCCAGTCTCTTTTCGGTGGCCCTCAGCTGTGATAAGACTGCCTCTTTGGGTGCTCTGAGTTCAGGCATGTTCTTGACACGCAAGAGAGGGGTTGCATAACGCTCGATACCATCCACCTCAACCCTGATTGTCTTCCTTTCCAAGAGGTCCACCGCCTCCTGGTCCAGTCTGGATCTGATGCAAATCTTTTCATTGCGCCAGGGCAGTATGTCCATCTGCCATAATTTCTCCACTTGCTTATAGAGATCTGATTCTGGGAACGAAACCGAAGTGAAGAGACAGTGCTGTTCAGTCATCTCCTGCCGAAAGTGTTGGACTGGGCCCTGTAATGTCCAGCCAAGACGTGTCTTTATAGCCGCTGGTCCCCCTGGAGGGCCTAAGCCTTACTGGTTCTACGGGAGTGATCAGATGGGGATAATCAGAACCAATGAGCAGCACGGGATAGACTGCGTCAAAATCATATAGTGGAAGCCCTTTAAGGTGTTGATATCTCTTTCTCAGATTATTTACGGGATGTGAGTGCTCTGCTAAACTTAGCTGTTGAGCAGTAAAGGCACCTTTGATGCGATACCGTTTGGTGGGCTGAGCCATTGGGGAGATTGTAAATGAGACGGCTGCACCTCTGAGAACTTGAAACTCCTGCCTGACTGTTCGAAGGGGTAGGTCTTCAGGCTGACCTTTGAGGCCCAACTGCTGAGCTGCATTGTGGAGGAGGATAGTTCTCTCAGATCCATCATCCTGGATTGCGTATGCATCCATTCTCCTCTTTCCATTTCTGAGAATCACTTTGGTGATTTTAAGAAGAACTTTCCGGCTGGTGGGTGGTTTATGAATCAGGAGAATCTCATTCATAGTGTTGAGCAGACAGGTGTTGGTATCAGCAGTTTCATCGTGAACAGGCTTTGGATTCTCTGGCTTCAAAGCACTGATGTCATGCAGAGCCATAAAGTGTCGACTGTTGCACTGTTTGCATCGCATTTTTAGGTTACATTCTGCTGACTTATGAGTTCTACCACAGCGCCAACATCTGTTGTTGTCTTTGACCCAGCTTCATTTCTGGTCTTTAGTAAGCAGCTTGAAGTTGGTGCAGTTGTTGAGGGAGTGCTTACTGTTGTCACAGTAAGTGCAGTAGGGTCTCAGAGAAGTCTTAAGTGGTGAAGCATAGACTCAGAATTCTCCTTCTCTGTGTTCAGTAAGATTGTGGTGCTTTTAGCGGCTGACTTAGAGTCTCTGAAAGTCTCTCTTGTTCGTGGTAAGGGCCCTCTACGTTGATTACTTGCAAACCTTGTAGTGTCCTCTTGAACTTGGATTTCAAACTCCAGCCATTCTGCAAAATCCAGAAGTGTAGGGATGGGCACATGATGTGAATGTGCAAACCTCCGAAACCCTGATCTGAGGTCATGTGGAAGCTTCCCAAGCAGCCGAGACACATGTGACCCATACTGTAATTCGAAAGTTCCCTTCTTGCCTAATTGTTCCAGCATGCCAACCAGGGAACGGACCTTGAGAGCAAAAAGTCTAAAGGCCTTCTGGTCTCCACTAGCTATATTTGTGCCATCCATTAACTCTGCAATCCGTTGTTGATGTGGCTGACCATACTGCTGATCTAAAGCAGCCATCGTCCTTGTGTAAGGGTGTTGCGAATGGCAGTACGAGTCAGCAATTAGCAGAGCCTCCTCTAATTTCAGATGATCCATCAATATCTGGAATTTGAACCCTTCTGTCGCATTAGCTGGGAGGATATTTTCCAGAGCAATTTTCAGTCGTGAGAACTCTCTTGGGTTAGGATGTATAAAGTCAGGAATTGTGGGGGTTGGACCTCTATACATCAGTTCTCTTTCAGGGGGAGGTGATGGAGTAAGTGACCGGCATGGCATTTGTGGATGTCTTGCAGTGTCTTGAGAGACCCAATATGGAGAATTTGAGTGTTCTTGTCTGTGGGAGTAATGTGCCTCTAATCTCTGAACCCCTTGTGGCATATAGTGGTAAGAAGAGCTCTGTTCTCTATTGTAAGCAGATGCTGGAGTTGGGTGGTGTGGAGGATTTTGAAACTTGTCCTCGGTCTGATGCTCCTTTTGCGGTTTTATGCGCAGAGCTGGTACAGGTCTGAAGCTAGTTTCCTCAGAACGTGCCTGTGGGCAGACACGTGGTGCAGGCACAGGAGAGCTGGAGCCATACTGTCTCGTAGGGGTGTCAGGCGAAAGGGGCTGACTTCCAGGAAGTTGATGTTCCATCTGAATTTGTAGCTGCTTCATTTGCTGCTTGAGCTGAGAAAGCTCCTTTGCATATTGGTCCTTTTTGCTCTGAACGGTGTCCCTTTCCTGCTGTATCCTTTGTAGGACTTTGCGGAGATCCTTATTCTTTTCCCGTATGTCTGATGCAGATTCGCGCTCATCATCGGACCACTGTGATGGATTGTCATCTTCATAACCTGGTAGCACTGGAGTGAATCCAGTTGCGCCTTTCTCTGCCAGTCTGACTGGATGAGTGAGTGGTGACATGGGTTCTGGAACAGGCTTAGAGAGGGTGAAGCCAGTGAGATCGTACTCATCGTAACGTGCGGGAAGGACAGTCCTCCTCCTGATTCGCACAGTTGGCTCATCCTCTTCATATAGTGACATCTTCTATCTCTTTGGTAAGTCCAGAATCCGGCTCGAAGGACCATGAAAAAATGCTTCTGATTGGTAGCACTTACATGACAAGTTGCCAGCTCAGGGTGCTGACCCACCAAAGACTGTCCGATTAGAGACCAAACGAAGATGCACTTTTCTGGGAATAACCCATTTATTGTCACCACTCAACAGACTGGCTTGTATGGTTGTGTTTGTGTGGTTTTTCTATAAAATAAATTTTGCATTCACGCACAACACTTCGTCCGAAATGCGGTATGTACAACAGTTTATACTGATGTAACTTCAGCGTCAATCTCCGAGTCCCGCTGCATTGTAATACTGTCTCTGTGAGGGCGGGGGAGGTCACATGCTCAAGGTTTCTGGACGCTGATTGGCTCAGGTAAGGTGCCATGTGTGTGTGCCTCAAATACAGAGGGAGAAATTATAAAGAGAGGTTAGGTTTGACGGCAAACTATAGCCTTTTTTTACAGTATGCTAATCAAAAGATATTAAAGTGTGTAAAGAATTTCAATCACAATTTGGAAACAATACAAATATATTCCATTGGAAATAATTTGAATCAAACTGAATTTTTTTACAGGATCCTACTGGATAATTGTGCAATCTTTCTCAGAAAATGTCTTACTACTGCAGAGATAAAGGAAGTTTTATTTAAATTAATTTTAATATCCTTCAAATGCATTTTATTCTATTGATAATCATAATAGTTTTTGGTGTGTGTTATGTTGTAATCCTATCAGTATTCTTTAGAGTTAGTTCCAAAGTATGGTCCAATAGGAATCCTGTACACATTCCTTTAGGATTTTGACTACGGTTAGATTATGATTTCACTTTTTAAAATGTATTTAGTGTGTAATGTTGCTGTTTGAGTATAAACTACATCTGCAAAGTTACGACGCTCAAAGTTAAAAGCAAAGAGAGATATTTTCTTATAAAGAAATCACTTTTGCCCCAAGTTGTCTGAATTCTGGCGACTATTCTTTAAAACAATTTCAGACATATTAGGCATAACTTTAACTCCAACCCCACATATCGCTATTTTCGGCAAGCCCCCAGATGACCTCCATACCACAACCATTCAAAATAACGTAATTGCCTTCGCCTCTCTTATTGCTCGCAAGAGAATTTTGCTATTGTGGAAGTCTCCTCATCCACCATTAATCAAAGTCTGGCTACACGACATTCTAGGTCTTCTGAAACTGGAGAAGATCAAATTCTCACTTAGGGGGTCATCTGGCAAGTTCTACACTCAGTGGAGACCACTACTTAACTATTTAGATAAGCTGCCTGCTCGGGAAGTCTCTTTGTAGAGTTCCGCTGTATGGTTATATATGTACTTTTCCCTCTGATCCGGCCCGCCAGCGCCAGATAGCCCCCCCTCCCATGATCTGTTCACCCTAAGACACTCCAACATAACAGATAATAACAGATAACTTGCTTTGATGACTGAGGAGCAAGCAGCAATTGATTGATAATTACTTTGTACAGTTAATGATTAGCACTAGCACCTTACATTGGTATTTTCTTTTTTTTTTATGTTTAAGTGGAATATGGGTCTGGGGAGGACGGGAGGAAGGGAGGGGAGAGGGAGGCGGGGTGTTGTTCATTTAAAGGAGACATATCATGCTTTTAAATTGTTCCTTTTTACATATAAATCATACATTTGTGGTCTATATAAAGCGGAACTGCAAAGCTTGGGTCTGAATTCCTCATTATTATAGCTCCACGGGCCCCTTTTTTACCCCTTTTCTGAGGTGCTTCTGAGATCAACTTGTTTTGGTGCGGTCTCTTTAAATACAATTGAGACACTTCATACCCCGCCCCCTCTCCAGGTTGCAGAGGTTCAACTCCACCCCGTTCGGCCATTTTTGTAGTCTGATAGCAGAGATAGGATTATCTAGCGGGCACAGAAACTTTTCACACGTTATTAACAAAATGTCAACAACGGAAGACTTGTCCAGCCAGCCTTAGATGTTCGAGCCAGAGTTGGAGCCGGAGCGAAATGAAAATGAAGACGACGAACCTGCAGAACAACGTCTTCATGTGGATGTATCGCAATGGTGTGTTACTGTATTTATACATGAAACTTTGGTCTTTTACCACCGTGTCGATTTATTCTGATTAATATGTGCGAGGGAGAGAGAGCAAGACAGCGTCTAGTTTGGAGACGGTGATGTCTTGTTTACACTTTCGCCGGGCTCCGAGAGAGAGTGCGAGCGCGCGCGAGACCGGGTCTCTCTCTCTCTCTCTGCTCGTTCTTTCAGTTAAACATGCGCCACAAGCGCGGCAGTTCATCTACATTAGACGGTGTAATGAAGCGTGTGGGTTACTACATCCAACAACCGAACATTTTAACTTACCCTCTCGTAACGTCTGCATCCTTTAGCTTGGACTACAAAATTTCAGCGAGAAATAATAATGGCGGTTCGCTCGAAGTGTTGGGCCGGAAGTCAATGTCCTTATTTGGCAGTTCCGCTGCAAATACTGTGACGTGATAGTTCACAAAACGTCATAGATAACAGAAAAATCGGAACAGGTTGAAAAATATGACCAAAACAGAATATAAAGATATCAACGAAGCACCTGAAGAGAATAATTTCATCTTTTCTGTACTTCTAAACACTCCAAATATACAACAAAATGCATTTAAGGGCTAAAAAAGTGCATTTAGCATGATATGTCCCCTTTAAGTTCATAAAAAAGAAAAAAGACATTGTATTCCTGTATGCACTTTATGTCTGTCTCTTGCACTTGATAAATAAAAGTTATAAAAAATAAAATAAAATAAAATAAATCACTTTTTAAGGACTACAACAAACGTCTGGTAGGGACTACACGACATTCCTCCTGGGTTAGTGACATCACTAATCCCAATATTTACATAAACCCCACCCCCTGAACACGATTTATAGATTATCAAAACAGAATATGCTAATCAATGACTAGAAGATAACTACACATTAGCTACATAAATTCATCAACTAACCATTCAGAAATGTTGTCTACATGTTGTCACTTCTTCATGAGTCTCTCCATCTTTGTCTGACTCCAGTTTGAACATAAAAGGTTTTTGAAATTTTCAGTGCATGCATGTCTATGTAAGGTAAAAGGACACAAGCTCTTGAAGCCCCGCCCTCTTTGCCGGGAGCAGCAGCTCATTTGCATTTAAAGGAACAGACACAAAACGAGGCGTTTTTTCTCACCCTCAAAAAGTGTCAACTGTAACATGCTGTATAAAAATATCTCTGGGGTATTTTGAGCTAAAACTTCACATACACACACTCTGGGGACATCGGAGATTTATTTTATGTCTTGTGAAAAGGGCATTATACCACAATGCTTTTTAATATGTATCATAAGAATAAAACTGAACTTTTAAAATCAGAGCTTGTTTTACTCTTAGGACCATTTCTGTTGGATCCTTTAGGATTGGTTCCTTTTTAGACATTTCCTTAAGATTTTTAGAGGAAAAGTCCTGTATGTGGTAATGCAGTACAGACGAAATCTTTTCTCACTGTAATATTGCAAAGGTGTATGAATCACTGGCTCCACCTGTGTTAATCATCAGAGCGTGACTGACTGGATATCCTGGTCCTTTCTCACTGGTGTCCGGCCCTCACTACTGTCTCTTGGCGTAGGTTTGCTGTCTCCATCTAGTGGTGGTCAACAATACAGCATTTAGATGGTCAGTCAGTATACAAACCGTATACAACACAGGGGTCAAGGTGTTGTAAGCATGATCAAGTTAGATGGTAGATGCCGTAACTACAGCATTATGGGCTGTATATATTTCCAAAACGTTCCGCGTGTAATTTGCCATCGGTCCACTCAATTAGCAGCATAAAAAAATAATACTTGTATTCAATAGATTACAGCTATAGCCTCGAAAGCGCGAAAGAGCACTCACTCATCTCAGTTCGCGATCTCACAACGTTGCATTAAAATCAACAAAGTTGTCTACACGCACTGTATAATGCATATCTTACTTACATCGTGTTAATATTGTTAAACTATATGGCAGCTGAGAAGGCCATTCTTTGTGTTCTTTTTGAAGAATTTTCGGAGCCTGATGAAATAGGTAAATACGTGTTTAATAGCCTACTGCAAAATACAGTCGATGTTACAATCACTGCCCTTGCCGTCCAGAATAAAAGAGAACATCCCAATCGAGTGAAGGGATTTGTGGAAAAGGTTCCTAATTATTGTGATCCAACATTTTCCTCGCATTTCAGGATGAAAAGACAAACATTTCAGGTGAAGGATAATCCACTTCTTACCTCCGAGACTGTGTTATGGACGGTCTATCACCTTATTATTTTTATGGTGAGTATTATTAGGCTTATCATTATTGCTGATCACTGTTGATATGCAATATTGTTTACTATAAAACTCTTATGACAAACATGTCTTCTAAAATCTTCAATTGTTGCGTACACCGAGCAGCAGCGGACACAAATGTAAACGACTTCTTGAGCCCATTGTGCGAGCTGTCTCTTTAATACCGTGTGGTTTATTTTTGACACACCCACCAAAAAAACGTGTCTCAAACCTCAAACCCCGTTGCACACCGTTTCCAGGAAACATGTTGTTCGACCTGGAAACCGTAGCAAAACGTTGTACGCTGGTATGAGCTTGAACGTGCCCCAGAACAATTTGGCCCCAGAAAAACTCCAGCGTTTGGAGTGGTGAGTGGATTCTAACTTAAACACCTCTGATTGGCCATTGCGTTCAAGAGATCAACAAACATTTCTGTGATTGGCTACATTTCTCACCGCTGCAAAACACGCTGTAAATAAGTAGCCTACAAATGGAGTGTTTGCCAAATCTGTTTCGTCAATATTATATTATAATACTATCTATTAGTACTTATTATTTTTTTTACCCATATTAAACAAATTTTAACAAAAAAAAACATTTGATCAAACATTAATTGGAGGCTATAGCAACATAAATCGGCAACAAATATTTATTTTTCCATTTTTGTGTGTATTTTTTTTCCAGTGCCAGTTTTCTGGAGGCTCCAGTAATCTCTAGCTTCGAGATGGTACATAAAAAACTAACAAACAAAAAAACAAACTTCTTCCTTTCCACTTTTTATTATGAACAGTATTATTTTTCATTATAATATCAAAATATTTCAAAGTTTATCAATATTTCTAGAAATACTGTAACATGGACATGAATGTTCTATGTGAATGCTGGTTTGTAACTGTTCTTAGCTAATGGATCCCTGGTAGCACAACGCGCATATCATACACACCTGCCACTCAACACAGATTTTAATACACAGTGGCCAAGCCCACACTGCAGCTAAATACAGTTAGTGATATTACTCCAAGATAGTGTCTGTCACTCCAGTTGTTTTAATAGTGCACCCCAAAATTTTTGTTTGACATTCAAGCTGTTGAATGGCTTCAGCATACATTGGACTACTTTATGTTGCTTTTGGTACTTTTTAGATTTTATAAAGTATAAATAGGCTAACCATTCACTTTCATTATATCAATCAACAGAACTTCTTATTTTGTGTTCCAGGGATGAAATAAAATATAGGTTGGAGCGACATCAGGGTGAGTAAATGATGACATAATTTTCATTCTGGGAGAACTAATCTTTTAATCCTATTCTGTATACACAGAGTTTGGTTATTAGTGACAACTAATAATGTACTAAAAATTACCAGATGCTAATATTATTTTGTGGAAAATAGAAAACACCAAACAGGCTAAACTATTTGGTTACAGCTGTGAGACATCAACTATTGCTTGTTTTGTGTAGTAGGATTGACACCTGCATTCTATACACAAATGCAATGATAACTTAATTCATTCCCGAAAAAAATGCAGGTGACACTTTAAAAACTTGGCAGTGTGCACGTGGCCATTGTGCATTCATTTAATGATTTAAAAGTGATGATTGGGTCTAAATGCCTGAAAACCTCTTCACAGTGAATATAGCATGCTTTACATTAGCTTTAGCTGTACTAGCATAGTGCTTAAATGGGATTTATGTAAAACACTACAGTGCATTTGCAATGTACATTGTAATTGGCTTTGCAAGTCTTATGAATCCATTACAACATCACATTTTTTTATCATGTCATGAGCATGCTAACCGCCAAGCTACATGCTAACTTCATATGGATGAGACATTACAGATGTTGCCACCAAAGACAAAAAGACAATTCCACAAACAAGTTGGCTCATTTTGAAGCTGAAATATTATGTTAAGAAGTTCACATTTAGTTATTATTCTGGTTAAGTACATGTTAAAAACACCATGAAATGAAAGTTCCACTTGCTGAGTAACAAATCAGTATGGACTGCAAAGCCCTTTGGCCCATATTCCTAATCCTCTCTCTCTTCTCACCAGTTCTGGTTGAAGATTTGGATGAGATTTGAAGTGTGTGTGTGTATGTCTGTACAAGTGTTTATATGTGAAAGAGAGGATGGCAAGTCACAGTATAAGACAATGTTTAAGAGTCATCAAGCCATGTCAAATGGCTCTAGAAGAATAGCAGAATATCCAGAATGCACAAGCCGGATTGGCTGCACTAGGTCCACCAATAATGAGTTGATGATTCTGTGCAAAAGGAGTTCCATTTGTCAATAAACCAGAGTAGTACATCTTGTTAGCAACCAAGTGAACCTCCGCCAAGCCATTAACAATTGATCTACATCCAGAGCTACCGAAGATGCTCGTTCAGTCATCAATGAGAGTCAAAGATGAGTTGTTGATGGCATGGGTTGCCTGGCACTGATCGGATGCAAGGTGCTAAAGAGGTGGAGTGTTTCTCCACTTCGGCTTGTCGCACTCATACGGGAGAGTTACGTTTGAGATCACTGGCTGAAGGTGGGATCTGTTGACTGAGGTTTGTGAAGGTGGTGGAATGGCTAGGTCTGGTTGACGTCTCCCCTGGAGTCTCTGAGCCTCTATACTTCAGAGGAAGAGTCTGGCATCGGCCCTTAACTTTCGGGCCTGGATCATGAGGGGGAAGCCCTTTCATTGAGCTTCCTGTTAGCTCGGGTTTGGAGGGAGGCCGTGGTAGTCCTGTTGACTGGCTGCCCACGAGCTCTGGTTTCGAGGGAGGACGTGGCAAGAGTGTTGAAAGGCCGCTAGCAAGCTCAGGTCTGGATGGTGGGCGAGGAAGTGCTATCGAAGGGCTGGATGTGAGCTCTAAATCCAGTGAATCAGATACAGATGTTTGGCTTCCAGGGGGCTTGGTTGTAGACAGAGCTCTTGGGACGTTCCAGGAGAGTTCTATAGGAGATGGAGGAACTTTCTGGTCGAGGTGTGTGAATGTGGAGGAGTGGCTGGGTCTGGTTGCACGCCCTTCAGCTTCAGGACCTCCAGGCCTTGGAGGAAGTGTTCGGCAACGGCTCTTAGCCTTGCAACTTGGGTCTCGAGGTGGAGGTCCATTCGAGTCAAACTCCCAGTGCCGTGATAGTGAGCTGGTTTTGATTGATTGAACGGACTGGTTTGAAAATGCTGATGGTGTGGTGGGCGATTCATCATGACAGGCTATCTTAGACAGGGACTCTGAAGTTGAATTGAGACTTTCACAGGTTGAATGTTGAAGTTTATCATCAGGTAGATCACTGGTGGATGCTATGGGTTCCTCTTCTGATTTTTCCTCAAGCTCTTCCTCCTCTTCGTTGGTCACCCGAAGTTCTCTCAGCTCTTCATCTGACTGGCTTAGCATTACCCCACTGCAGACAGGCAGCTCCTCTTGTGATCCTTCCTCTAAAACCTTAATGACTACATCAATGTTAGTAGTCGTCAGTGGGTGTGACTGAGTGCATTGCTTGTCTGTCTCCTCGGAGAGCAGAAGATCCATCAGGAGTGTTTTTTCTCTCTTCAGCTGCTCCTTCAGAGAACGGGGCACGTCTGGGACCAACCATGCCACCAGCATACTGAGGAACATGGCCAAGTTCTACAATACAGCAACATACAGAATCAAACATCCAGTCCACTATTTTAGGAATATTGTGTTAAATACAATTTAAGCTCTAAGTAATTTTGATTTGTTTCTCAGTTTGCAAGAACATTAGACTTTGCAAGTCCAACAGACTTACAATGGAAGTCTTTTGGAAGCATTAATCATTAATCATGAAATCAAATTTGACAAGTCTTATTTTTATGGAATATTGCAGTGTTTATTACAAATGATTTATCGGTCTAGATGCGAGGATGGGACAACCTGTCACTCACATGAGATCACATTGCAACTCCCGTTTCATGCCGACTTCAATCTTGTCAGTGAAAAGTTTGACGACAAAGAGTTTTTCTTTTTGTCAAAATAATAAAGATCAAACAAAAAAGATTCACAATGACTAAATTTAATTAGAACATGGAGGTTTTCATGATATATTTTATGTTGATAATACTTATGTTTAACAAAGTAATTAATAAATGTTTATTCTTTTTTTAACATTTGGTCAAAGTTTGGTCTGTTACAGTTTGACACATTTTTGTTATTTTGCATATTATTATCAGAAAATTCTAGTCATTAACAAAAATCATATGCCATTTTAGTCAAATAAAAACTAGAAGATGGACTAATACTTTAATTTAATGGACATTTTTATCATAAGACAATAACAATGACTGAAAGAAAAACTGTAAAAGTTAACACTGCCTATATGGGGTATGTTGGGTTTTGAAAATAAATATGCAGAGTTCAGCTTAAGCATTATTTTTATTAATACTATTTGCTGGTATTTTCTGCATGTGCATATGGAATTCTAAAGTAATCAAGTCCATCTGTCAATCAGGGGTAAATAGGCCACTGCTGCTTTTGTTAGTTAGGTCACAGTTCTTCCCCTCCCTCCCGTCACCTCCACCTTTATTTATAACATTTCAGCTCTATTTTAATCTTCTACCAGTACTTCAAACGGGGGAAATTAGACAGCTTGAGCCCCCTCATTCTGAACAGAAAGCTAAATCTGTTTACTTTCATCATGCAAAGATTATATGGACATATGAACAAAAAGCTTTAGGGATATTACATCACGACTCTTCCTGCTATCGTTGTAAAAGATGTAAAAGATATTGGGATGACATGGCCATGACCGGTGTTGGGTAAGTTACTTTAAAAAAGTAATTATAGTTACTAGTTACTTCTCACAAAAAGTAACTGAGTTAGTAACTGAGTTACATCATTACAAAAGTAACTAATTACCAGGGAAAGTAACTAATTACCAGGGAAAGTAACTATTGCGTTACTTTAAAAAAAAATAGTTTTTAAATACGTGAAATAACTTGGATACCCCCAATATTACAAATTTTAAATGAATGAAATGGACACTAAATAGAACAAATTATTATTATAAAACATTGTAGACTAATCTACACTATTTTAATGTTGCTGTGGGACAATGTGAGAGACACCTATTAACTTAAATATTAAAATATTATCATTACTATAGTGGAACAACTAACTAAACACAATAGATGGTTTAGAACTTTTAATATTTATTGCACAGACCACAACTGGCCAACAAATAAGTCTAAAAATAAATGATGCTTCTTAAGAAATGTACCAAAAATAAATAAATAGTAATAAAAAATTATACATACACTCTTTGTAGTGCAAATTAAAATTATAAAACTAACACACCTTTACAACTGTATAGCCTACTTGAAGTATTTTCTTCCTCACAAAAGTAAACAGTTTAACAAAAAGTGCTCTCAATATAATACTGAACCATGTACCAACATAAATAATAATAATAAAATATAATATTTTGGGGTTTTATTTTTATAAGCTACAGAGAACGTCATCATCAGAGGTTATTTAAGCCAAATTCTAGTTGTGTTTGCCGCACGTGTTCACAACCGGTCACAAAGATGTTTTCTTTGAAATTTTGGAGTTTTATTTTATAACCATGTAAACTAATTAAAACGTCGCAGATTATACAAATTGGATACAGAGATTATCCTAATGCTAAAATGTGTAATTTATTTATAAACAAACTATATTATGCTCGGACACACTCTGTCTCTCTCACGCACTGTCGAGCGCTCTTCAGTGAGCTCAATTATAGTAACGCCGCATTTCATTGTCAGTAACGGTAATGGCGTTGTAACAGGGGAAACAGTAATTCGTTTGATTACTCGTTACTGCAAAAGAACGCCGTTAATAACGCAGTTTATTTATAACGCCGTTATTCCCATCACTGGCCATGACATTTGTTGAAAAATGTTGCACAGACTAAATTATTTATTTACACAGACAGGTACATAGAGCTTAAATTGTATTTAACCCACAATGTTCCTTGAACAACAAGAAAAGCAGTAACAAAAACTGACCTGGAAAAAAATAACAAAAGCCAGGCGTGCAGCGAGCACAGACCAGTACTGTTTAGAAAGCTGGTAAGACTCGGGAGACCAGGGTGGATCTCGATAGTCTTTGTACCTATGAAGATGAGGAATTGTTCGAGGAGAGAGAATGATATCAGGTATGTAGGCGCGTAGAGTTCACATGAGTATGTGTATGCATGTGTGTTGTGTGTACCTGCAAATACGGAGTTGTCTGTCAAAATCAGTGTCATGTGGGGCAGTACCAGGTTTAAAGTTGCTTGTGTTGAAATAAGCCAGTGTGTGGTTGGTAAAACCATGCATGGTGCCTGTCTCACTGTACAAATACTGATACACCATCCGAGGAATGAACTCCGATGTAAAGGAGATCACAAATGCCTTGAGGGAATAAAGATAGAAAGAGGAAAAAAAACAGTCAAATATCTGCATGCAATGAGATAAATCATACAACCACCAGCAACTAAATATATATATATTTTTCATCATAAGTCACAATCTCTGTCTTAACACTCACATTAGTAATGACAGCAAACTTGCTGATTCCACTCAAGATGTTGTACCATATGCCTGTGAAAAGAAAGATAAATATGCAACAGTGTGAACTAGAATGAATAACAGTCATGTTAAGTGTAACCATGAGTAAAGTCTGTCCATATTTGCTGCTATATTTCATACCAATCTCTTTAGCACTGACTGCATCCGGTCGGCGTATTTCAGTGACGAATTTTGCCGCATCTAGTCGGATTTCAATGACGTTATTAAGCAGAGCGAAGACTGGTGCCAGCGGGAAGGAGGCCACAAAGAGTGTGACAAATCCATATTGAATAACTGCAGACAAACAAACACATACATCAGTGATCCATGTCCTTAATCAAACTGGATTCATTACAGGCATCTTTAAACACCATCGCTAAATCTATTTTAATAAACTAATATTATTAAGTATAGAGCAGGTGTTGGCATACATTTTATATTTTTTATATTTCTTGTTAATCACTGTGCCACTATGGCTTCCCACACAGCTGTGTGACTACAGTGAAGAATTACTGCAAGGATTACTAACTTATTTTGCCTTGCAGATGGGTGGGATTTCACAATACACAACTAAATAAAATAATACATGTAATATTTGCTCTCTCTCTGTTACAAAAGGTTACCGACCACTGACAGAGTCATTTCTTTCTTGATGCATTTATATTTAAATTATTTTTCTTTTCTTTTTTTTACCAAAGTGACAGAAAGTAAAGCAAAGGAAGTGTAGTGTTGCCAGGTATACCAGCACTACTAAGGTATCGCGATACTCTGCTTTTAAAAACAGTACAATTTTATTTTACTATTACCAGTACTTTAAGACAGTGTTTTAATAAGAGTCGCATTTCCTGAGTTGTGTCGACATGCGACAGCAGGGCTATGCTTCCACTCCCTGCAGGCACACTGACTATGTCAAACTTTATATCGTGACAACACCAATTAAGTGGCAGTCTTCACTGCGTACAATGCTTAAAGGGGTCATGAACTGAGAAATCAATGGTGAGAGATGTTGTTAAAGTGACTTAGAAATTGCTGATGCTATCCCATATGTGGATGGATCTTAACCAGTATAAGTTTGATAGCTATTAGAACCTCGTTGTATAAGAACCATTTTCCTTGAGCTTTTGACATATAAGAGGTTATCGTACTTTGAGAATTTCCTGCAAGTTTCAGAGCTGAAAACTTCCTTGTTAATCCAAAAACAGCTTTTATTGTAACCAAGCCCAGCAAACGACTCGTTGTGGAATGTGCCTATCTTGGTGAAAGACCGCCTCTGCAGAAGAGGATCAACGCCTACTTCATCACTGCAACTTTGGCCCCGCCCACTGACATGTTGGATCACTGGACTAAATACACCATTACCTTCCAAAGGATCCTAATGCTAGGAAAGTGGGGTTTTTTTTTTTAACAATGTGAATGTCTCAGTTGAGCATAATTTCTTTGTATTTGGTACATTTCGCAGTGGATTCTTTGGTAAATCAGTCGCAATTTCGGTCCAGGCTTTGCAAACAGACTTTTACAATATGGACTCAACAGTAATGTGACAACATGTAAGTAACAGTGTTAATTCTAATTCCTGATCTGTGGGCAGTGATTTCTGATATGTAATGATTCATGTACAGATTCATGTATCGCCATCACCTGCTTTCAGATGGAGCGGCATTTACAACACAGTGCCGTAGTTAACTGACAAGCTGAGCCATATTGCATTAATTATCGCAGGCGATACGTCCTCGATAATTAATGCAATATGGCTCAGTTTGTCAGTTAACTACGGCACTGTGTTGTAAATGCCGCTCCATCTGAAAGCAGGTGATGGCGATTTACTACTAATCAAGGAACCGGCTTTACTGACGAGATGCGCATAACAATCTCATGCGATATATCGCCCAGCCCTAGGGTAGGAAAAATGCCCTTTATTTCTAAATTATAAAAAAATCATACTAACATTATGAGTGCACCCCAGGAAACATTATGTGAAGTTCATAACATAATTTCGGGAGGAGTGAACCCATCTAATCAAATTAACTGCCGGAGCATATAAGCAGCTGCTCACCTTGCTCTGGCATAAGCTGTTTTGGCATCCCTCCACCTTCCCAGCTTCACCAACGTAATTTAGGCATCTTGTATGAAGGTAAAATGATGCCATAAAGTATTGCATGCGCAGGGTAAGATTTGTGAAAGTGTACATAAGATTGCAAGCGTAAATTAAATTTGCATGCGCAAGAGAAGATTTGTAAAGGTGTAAATCGCCTTTCAAGTGTAAGAAAAAAATATTTGCAGCATTTAACTGTTATTCGTAAGTGTAATTCATATATTGTGAAGCTGCAGCTTCATGCTAACGCAAAATAAATAGGATCTGTATTCCTCTGACTTCCATTTTTCCGCGCGAACACTTTTGGCACGGTTTTTGCGCTCAAATACGGCCAAAAGTATTGCAGGCCCGTGAACAGCAATTTGCGACCGAAAACAACAGAGTTAGGAACTGCAAAACAGATTCACTGCATAAAATCAAACTTTGTGTAAAAAATAAACTGTTGCAAATGTCTAAATGTGTGCATAGGGCAACAAAGTTCCCGAAATACCCGATTTGTACAGTTGCGTCTTTCTTTTACCTGCGCTTCCAGTTTTGGCACGATTCTCTCACTCATTGAGTTTTGCAAGCGCGAAGAGGAGGGCGGGTCCACCTTCTTCATGTAGCCAATCAGATGAGCTTCTCGCTGACTCTAGGTTTACTCTTATCTGATTGGTTCAATAAACACGCCAGTCACCAGAACACATCTTTATCTTCATTTGGCTCAGAAACCTTCTGGTTGCCGAAATGGTACTTTTAATGCACACATACATGTTAAATAAATAGATAAACAAATAAAGAAACAAATAAGTCATGATTGCTTAATAAGCTGTGCACCATAGGATGACTATATGAGTACATACTGAATTTCGAGCTGGTGTGTTAAAAAATTTTTTATCTGAACTACTGCATGCATAATTTCACCTGTCTACTGATTGGGGGATTCCACTATTATTATGTTACAATAATATTTTTTCGTGTGTTAAAGAGCATCTCTAAATTATGCACCATTTATCACCTGCAATGCCATCGTGTAACCACTAGATGGCTGTATAGCCCTATATATGAACATATCAAGACGCTGTATATTCCCTGGTTGCTGGGTTTTTATTCAGACATAATTAGTTACTTTTTGTCAAAGTTGAGTTTAAGTTGATTTAGTATCAGTTTTTCATTACAGTCAAATCTGGACACAAAGAAAGCATTTTGTTATTTATACTAGCTACATATAATAGCTTGATCAGTCACACGAAAGTAATCACTAAATCAGAATTAATATTGGCAGTGCGACCAAGACAATATTTCAAAATATGTAATTGAGTGTTAAATGCCACGAACAGAGACATGATGTGAAAAACACTGCATCAGAATTGTATTATTACATAAAGAATGGGTATTAAATGTTTTGATTGTAAAGTTTAACATCTGCTCAGTGGTGTAACTTTGCAATTATATAACATATCAAATTTCAATCCAGTAACGTTAACACCAGCTTGAAATTCAGTATGAATGTTAGTCAGCTTTAATCAGCCTAATGGTGCACAACTTATTAAGCAATCATGACTTAGTTGTTTCTTTATTTGTTTATCTATTTATTTAACATGTATGTGTGCATTAAAAGTACCATTTCGGCAACCAGAAGGTTTCTGAGCCAAATGAAGATAAAGATGTGTTCTGGTGACTGGCGTGTTTATTGAACCAATCAGATAAGAGTAAACCTAGAGTCAGCGAGAAGCTCATCTGATTGGCTACATGAAGAAGGTGGACCCGCCCTCCTCTTCGCGCTTGCAAAACTCAATGAGTGAGAGAATCGTGCCAAAACTGGAAGCGCAGGTAAAAGAAAGACGCAACTGTACAAATCGGGTATTTCGGGAACTTTGTTGCCCTATGCACACATTTAGACATTTGCAACAGTTTATTTTTTACACAAAGTTTGATTTTATGCAGTGAATCTGTTTTGCAGTTCCTAACTCTGTTGTTTTCGGTCGCAAATTGCTGTTCACGGGCCTGCAATACTTTTGGCCGTATTTGAGCGCAAAAACCGTGCCAAAAGTGTTCGCGCGGAAAAATGGAAGTCAGAGGAATACAGATCCTATTTATTTTGCGTTAGCATGAAGCTGCAGCTTCACAATATATGAATTACACTTACGAATAACAGTTAAATGCTGCAAATATTTTTTTCTTACACTTGAAAGGCGATTTACACCTTTACAAATCTTCTCTTGCGCATGCAAATTTAATTTACGCTTGCAATCTTATGTACACTTTCACAAATCTTACCCTGCGCATGCAATACTTTATGGCATCATTTTACCTTCATAATCTTGCTACTAAACTCATCATCCAAGCATTAGTCCCACTGCGGGGTATATCTAAGCTCGAGTTGAATCTGCATCCTCGAGCCCCTCCACTGCGGGACAGCAAGCCAAATACGCCTAACAGTTCCGGATTCTTCCTCTGCTATTCACTGTCGCTTATGCCGGTTCGTTGCACAATTTTAGCCCCTATTTTCATTCACAACAGTTTTGTGGAAAAAAAACTGAGGCAAATCGGTGCTTATTCACGTGAGTGACAATTGCGTAGTGTGAAGACGCAAGACGCAACCTGAGAGAAGCGCCAATGTGTTGTCGATGATCGTGAGACATTTAGAATGCTAAATATCTGTGCCCGGTTGCATAAAGCACCTTAAGTGTAATTTTTCCTTAAGTTTGCCCTTATGTTTCCCTTAAACCTAAGGGTGTTGCAGAAAAAAAAACCTTAAGTGTTACTTAAGGGTTTCTTTAAGTGAAACGTCATAAACACTCGAATTTCCCTTAAATGCTGTTTTTTCACTTAAGTAATCCCTTAAAAAGCATTAAGTGTTGCATAAAACTCCTTAACGGTCATGTGGGGCGGGCTGAGAGCCTTGACGTAGACACTGATTGTACCGTGGATGCGTAGATTTACTTCACATAATCTGCAAAAGTCGCGCACAGCAATGTTCACTCCGGTATTTCGCTCGATGGTTTTGTTTTCGCATCATACATGTGTTTACAGTGGAAGTTAGATGCGGCTGAGCATGCGCATAATACACGCCATAACCAAGCGTTATGTGAGTGGCTTACGCGAGAAAGAAAACGCTTTTCAATTATGCCATGCCAGACTCTGTCTACGAAGCAAAGCGAAGTAGCAGAGTTTGGTATTACCAGGCTAGCTCTTTCCCGTCATTTAAACGCAACGGTCAAGTTTCCATCCCGTCATGACCAGGAGGTCATTCAAACCAGTTTTTTTCAGAAAGCAGGTTTTCCTCGCATATGTGGTGTTATTGACGGCACACATATTAGAATGCAGGCGCCCCAAACACACGAAGACCAGTACGTAAACAGAAAAGTTTTGCGTATCTATGGCAACAACAGACTTTTATAACGTGAATCCAGGATCGCTGTCGTGAAATGTTTCCCTTACCTAAGAGAACACCCATATCCTGCTTGCTTCCAATTTCTTACACACCTATCGAACCTTCACTGAAAAATTATCGTTCAGAAAGTTTGAAGCAAATTACAATGACATTCGCGGGCTTCATTGCACAGGATATGCGCTGTGAGAAATGTGCGGTACGCTTGCAGTGTGTGGTCTCGCCCGCCGGTATTTTCCGTACAAATGCTCTATGAAGGCATCATTTATGTTGTTTGGAATGCAGTGGGCATATGTGTTAAAAATATGAATCTCACTGACAGAAGGCTGCTTTCAATTTCAAATACTTACGTGTGCTTTGTGAAGAGCGCTCGCACATGCGGCTGACTCTGTGTAAGTGGTTAAATGTACTTGCATTTCAAAATGCTTTATGACGCAAAATGAATGTGAACAGTTAGTTATGTCTTAAGGGATTAAACAGCAGGATTATATATTTCAAAAGAGATCTGTGCATAATGTGAATGCAGCTTATTAGATATCCCGCTGTCTATGATGTTATCAGTAATAATCAAACAACAGTAAAGCTGAGAGAGAAAAATCACTCGCATCTCTTTAATAGAAAACGTTCAGATATAGCCTACTCTTAAATACTGAAAGCACTCTGTTTATTGCTTGTAATATGTTTTTTTCCTATTCATTATTTACTAGCTTTTAAGTTTTTAATCACAGTTAATTACATGGCTTGGTTAAATTCCATTGTAGAATGCGGTCTGTTATTTCTTGATGCGGTCTGTTATGCGGTCTGTTATAACAGACCGCTGCGAAGTATAACACACCGTTGCCATGAAAAACAGAGCGTTGCTATGGACGCAGGATTCTAACCGTAGAGACGAAACGGACTATTTTTTTTAGCGGAAGCAATACAATCGTTTTTAAATCAATAACCTCCTTTTTAAATCAATATTTTGTGTCAAATTATTGATTTATTTGGTGGGTAGCCATGTAATAAACGGGATAATGTAGAGCGAGGCGGTTGTTATAGCGAATACAACCCCTTCAGGCTGATTCAAGACCCGATCAGCCTGTCGGGGTTGTATTCGCTATAACAACCGCCTCGCTCTACATTATCCCTTACATATCTTTGTAAATGTTAAAAAAAAATACAACTGATCATTGTTCTCTTACGAGAGGTTCTCTCGTATTGCGTAGTTACTACGCTACGGGAAAGCCTTTCTTTCTCGAGATACTGAAGCCAAAAATTATCCTTAATTTTTATAATCTTGTCAACGCAGTGCGGCAGCCTGCAGACCTAGGGCAGGCTTACTAGCGTGCCCATTGGCTGCCCTGCGGCAACTGCAGCAGCCTACCGCTGAGCCCTTGGCGTGACGTCACGACCAATGAGCGCGCTTGGCGCGCTTAATGCGTCACAGCCCGCGAAAAGGGGTGTGGCTTAGCGTATAAAAGCGGGGCTCGGAGGCTGCTTCTCTGATTTCTGTCTTTTCAGCGAAGCTCTACGCATCGCTGCTCTCTGAGGAAGCCGCCGTCGAAACAAGCGACCAGCACGCCGAGGATCTCAGCCTGAGGACGCCGGCCGCCTTCGCCGCCTTCAGCTTTCCCTGCCTGCTTCGCTATCCGGCGAATATATCCTTTTACTGCTCTGTGTTGTATGTGTTTGTGTGTTCGCCCCGCGACACACTTTGCATCTAAAAGAGCGCGAGGCGTTGTTGCAAATGCCTCGCTCATCCTGTGGCTCGTGCAGAGCCGCGCTCAGCGACGGAGACCGCCACGTGATCTGCGCTCTTTGCCTGGGTTTCGACCACGCAGCCCGCGCCCTTCACGGGCGGCTGCGAACAGTGTGAGGACTTGCCGATGTCGACCCTGCGGGCTCGACTCGCCATGTTTCACGATCCTCCACCTTCTCCGGCTGCCTCTTCCGGGCCGCGTAAGAAAAAACGCCGCTCTCAAAGGCCTTCCGAGCCGGTGGTTATAGCTGAGCGCTCGCCGGAGCCCCTCCCGCGAGCCTCGCTCTCTCCTTCTCCCCCGCCCTTCACCGACGCGCAGCGGCCGGCCTCTGCCCGCACTGCCGTCGCATCAGGGGGTGAAGCAGACCAGCTGCTTACTCCCCTCTGTCAAGCCGCGCAAACGGCGCCGCTCACAAGGGATGTCAGAACGGACGGTCACGGGCTATAGCTTCCTTTACGTTACAAGGAAGCTACCCCCCCCCCCCCGGATGACGCACGCCCTCTCCCCCTCTGTTCGAGCCGCGCAAGGCGCCGCTCACAAGGGATGTCAGAAGTAGACGGTCACGGGCTGGCTTCCTTTACGTTATAAGAAAGCTACCCCGCGTCTCGGTCGCGCGCGTCACTCTCCGGCCACCTCCGTTTCTCACACATTTCTCAGTCCCCTCCTAGCTCAGGCGACTAGAAATATCTATATTGCAGTAAACGAGCCTGTTGTTATACACGCACGCCTGCAAACAAACGATGTCACAGCACATAATGACATCTTCCCGCTCTCTCTCCCTTTGTTCGAGCCGCGCAACTGCGCCGTTCTCAAGGGATATCAGAGCGGACGTCACGAGCACCGGCGAAAGGAGGAAGAGAGAGTGATTTCGTCCCGCTTAGGCCGGACTTCCTCCAATCCTCGCATATTTCTCAGTCCCCTCTAAGTTCAGGCGGCTGGAAATACTAATACTGCAGTAAACGAGCCTGTTTTAATACACGCGCGCCTGCAAACAAACGCTCGGTCATATGCTCGCACTGACTGGAAGCTCATGTGTGCCCCTGTGGCTCAGTGGCAGAACATTAGGCTTCCGCACCAGAGATCCGTGTTCGAATCCGGCTCTGGCAGCAGAAAAACTTTTTTCTGCTTGCTTCTCCGAGTTCGCGGCCAGCTTTCTTACATACAGAAAGCAAACCCGCATCTCACGGGATACATATTTCTCAGTCCCCTCTAAGTTCAGGCGGCTGGAAATACTAATACTGCAGTAAACGGGCCTGTCTTAATACACGCGCGCCTGCAAACAAACGCCGAAACGAAACACGACGCTCGGTCATATGCTCGCACTGATCGGAAGCTCATGTGTGCCCCTGTGGCTCAGTGGCAGAACATTAGGCTTCCACACCAGAGACCCGTGTTCGAATCCGGCTCTGGCAGCAGAAAAACTTTTTTTTTTTTCTGCTTGCTTCTCCGAGCTCGCGGCCAGCTTTCTTACATACAGAAAGCAAACCCGCATCTCACGGGTTAAATATTTCTCAGTCCCCTCTAAGTTCAGGCGGCTGGAAATACTAATGCTGCAGTAAACGGGCCTGTTTTAATACACGCGCGCCTGCAAACAAACGCCGAAACACGACGCTCGGTCATATGCTCGCACCAACTGGAAGCTCATGTGTGCCCCTGTGGCTCAGTGGCAGAATATTACGCTTCTGCACTGGAGAACCGTGTTCAAATCCGGCTCTGGCGGCAGAAAAATATTTTTTTCTGCTGGCTTCTCCGAGCTCGCGGCCAGCTTTCTTACATTCAGAAAGCGAACCCGCATCTCACAGGATGGTGCTTGAGTATTTATGAGCGTCTAAACATATGAGCCATCAAAGCATTTGCTCTATAACGCCGATGGTGTTACAAGTGTAGAAAATGTGCCCACTCCCATGTGCTCACTGCTACACACAAAACACGGTCTCCCCGGTAACGCTCACAGAGCGCACTCTCATAAAGCGGACACATGCCGCTTGAGTACTAAGTGTAGTAAATGTGCCCACAACTCTGTGCTCACACCTAGCTGCTGCCCGCTCTATCACACAGTTACCCCGGGTTGCAGATCCTCTAAAGCTCACAAACATTCCGGCTCTGGCCGAAGGTGTCATAAGTGTAGAAAATGTGCCCACTCCCATGTGCTCACTGCTTCACACAAACATGGTCCCCATGGTAACGCGCATAGAGCGCTCTCTCATAAAGCGGACACAAGCCGCTCGAGTACTAAGTGTAGTAAATGTGCCCACAACTTTGTGCTCACACCTACCCGCTGCTCGCTCTGCCATTCAGTTACCTCGGGTCGCACACCCTCTAAGCTCCCAAACACTGGCCGTGTCATAAGTGTAAACTCTGCGCCCGCTCACGTGCACGCGCACTCACTTTTAGACATTACAATCCCCACGCCGCTTTCGCGCCAGGGGTGTTTGTCAGCAAATCGCGCTCCATCCTCTGGGACCGAGCTACCGAACGCTGTACAGCCGGCCAATACTGTTTACCAGCCCCCGTGTTCGAGCACCAGCGGCGCGCACGCCGCTCCATCCTCTCTGATACAGGTTCCCCAATCCCGCGCAGCGCGGCGATCTGAACCCAGAGACCATTCGACCCCTAGCTATGCATGCGGAAGCATGGGAAGCTATTCAGGGCGCGTCAGAATGGGTGCTGAGTACTATAAAACACGGCTATTCGCTTCAATTCGCTCGTCGCCCTCCGCGCTTTCAAGCACAGACGGAGACGAAAGTGAGTTCAGAAGCTGCGCACCTGCTTCAAGCTGAAATAGCGAAGCTGCTGCGCAAAAGGGCTATAGAACAGGTTCATCCTTCTCTGAGCGAGTCGAGCTTTTACAGCCGCTACTTCCTCGTACCCAAGAAGGACGGAGCGTTAAGACCTATTTTAGATCTGAGACATCTGAACAAAGCCCTCATGAGACGGCCGTTCAAAATGATCACAACCAGAAAAATCCTCGCGCAGATTCGCCCAGGAGACTGGTTTATCTCTCTCGATCTAAAAGACGCATATTTTCAGATCCAGATAACTCCCCGTCACAGGCCATTCTTGAGATTCGCCTTCAACGGTCGAGTATATCAGTACACAATCCTGCCCTTCGGCCTGTCTTTGGCACCCCGTACATTACGAAATGCATGGACACGGCTCTCGCTCCCCTGAGAAAACAGGGAATGCGAATACTGAATTATCTGGATGATTGGCTTATTCTAGCGCTGTCAGAGACGGAACTTGTGTCTCACAGAACAGCGCTTCTCAGCCATCTGGAGGATCTGGGTCTCTCGGTCACTGGACCAAGAGCTCGCTATCGCCCCGTCAGTCAATTTCCTTCTTGGAATAGAACTGGACTCGGTGGCTATGACGGCCAGACTGTCGGAGCAGCGCGCGCGCCGCATCCGCCTCCTCGCCGCATCCCTCCAAATAGGCAGCCGGGTTCCGCTGAGGACATTCCAGCGTATCCTGGGGCATATTGCCTCAGCTGCAGCAGCGCTCCAGCTGGGCTTACTGCGCATGCGCCCGCTTCAACGCTGGCTGAAAGCGCGCGTGCCCCACCGAGCCTGGGCGGCCGGCGGCTTGCGAGTCAAAGTGAATCAGAGCTGCATTTCAGCCCTGCAGCCCTGGCTGGCAGCCGAATGGTATCACACAGGAGTGTCTATGGGAGTGATTTCACACCGGAAAGTTGTCTCGACAGACGCTTCCAACCTAGGTTGGGGAGCGCTCTTCGAAGGCAGACCGGTCTATGGCCGCTGGTCAGACCAGGAGAATCTCCTACACATAAACTGTCTAGAGATGCTCGCGGTCGAGAAAGCGCTCAAACACTTCCTCCCATTCCTCCACGGTCACCATGTTCTAGTCCGCACGGACAATACATCGGTAGTGGCCTATGTGAATCGCCAGGGCGGTGTCAGATCAAAGACGCTCTGCACCCTGGCGGAACGCCTCCTCGTGTGGGCTCAGCACTCTGCGCTCGCTGAGAGCCGCGCATGTGCCTGGCCACCTGAACGAGGGCCCCGACAGACTGTCCAGGGACAACGTTCCCCCTGGGGAGTGGTCTCTACACCCCCAAACAGTCCAGTCACTGTGGCGCCGTTTCGGCAAAGCGAAAGTCGACCTTTTTGCGTCAAAAGACAACGCTCATTGCCCAGAGTTCTTCTCGAAGAACGAGGACGCGCTGGCCCAGACCTGGCCCAGCGGCCCGCTGTATGCTTTTCCCCCGGTCTCTCTGCTGCCTCAGGTCATCAAGAGAATCAGGGAAGCGCGCCACACAGTGCTCCTCTTAGCCCCATACTGGGAGAACCAAGCTTGGTTCCCGGATCTAATACAGCTGGCAGACTCAGCCCCCTGGCCGATACCGGTGAAGAGAGACCTTCTCTCTCAAGCCCGCGGCTCGATATGGCATCCCCATCCAGAGCGCTGTCTCTGCATGCGTGGAGCCTCAACGATTACACGCTGATCTGCCAGACGGGGTCATGAACACGATCATACAATCTAGAGCCCCCTCTACGAGGCGGCTCTACATGTCGAAATGGTCAGTGTTTAACAGATGGTGCACTGCTAAGGGGCTCGATCCACAGACATGTGGGGTATCGCGAGTACTGTGTTTCCTTCAAGAGTTACTGGACGCGGGCAGGTCCCCCTCCACGCTCAAAGTCTATGTCACGGCCATTTCAGCGCTCTCTGTTCAGAGCTGGGCCGCGCATTAGGAAGGAACGAGTTCGTCATCCGCTTCCTTAGAGGAGCCAGGAGGATGAACCCCCCGCGACCCCCCTCGGTTCCTATGTGGGATCTTTCACTGGTCTTGGAGGCCCTGAAAGCGCATCCCTTCGAACCCTTGGAAACTGTGGATATGAAATACCTCACGCTCAAAACCGTTTTTCTGATAGCACTGTCTTCAGTCAAACGAGTGGTGGAACAGCTCTTTGTTTCGTTTGGCGGGCGCACCAAGGGTCTCGCCGCCTCGAAACACAGCCTGTCCAGATGGATAGTGGACGCTATTGCTGCTGCTTATGCATCTAAAGACCTGCAGTGCCCATTGGGCATTCAAGCTCACTCCACCAGAGGCATGGCCTCGTCGTGGGCGTGGTCCAGCGGGATTCCCATTCATGACATTTGTGCAGCGGCAGGCTGGGCCTCCCCCTCCACATTTGTTAGGTTTTACAACCTGGATGTTCCCGCCTTGCAGGCGAAAGTGTTATCAGTCTAAGTCTCGCGTATGCCAGCCCACTATCTGTGCGCGGGCTACGTTGTGTGATTTAGCTCTACTGGTTGAGCTGCACTATACAGGGAATTGTCAGTTCGGACCGGCCGTGCCGCTCCTAACCCCCTAGTGTGTGCTTATGTACGGCGCTAGCCCTCTGTGGGCCGCCCGGCTCTCTGCTATCACGTTCCCCGGGCTCTCCCTGGGACTCATTCAGTGGATGCTGGGCGCGCACGGCGTTGACAAGGGTGTTCCCGTAGCGTAGTAACTACGCAATACGAGAGAACCTCTCGTAAGAGAACGTTTCGGTTACTAACGTAACCTCTGTTCTCTCTAGAAGAGGGAACGAGTATTGCGTAGCCCGCCGTGCTCGCGCCACGAGCTCATTCGCTTCATGCGACAGAAACCAGAGAAGCAGCCTCCGAGCCCCGCTTTTATACGCTAAGCCACACCCCTTTTCGCGGGCTGTGACGCATTAAGCGCGCCAAGCGCGCTCATTGGTCGTGACGTCACGCCAAGGGCTCAGCGGTAGGCTGCTGCAGTTGCCGCAGGGCAGCCAATGGGCACGCTAGTAAGCCTGCCCTAGGTCTGCAGGCTGCCGCACTGCGTTGACAAGATTATAAAAATTAAGGATAATTTTTGGCTTCAGTATCTCGAGAAAGAAAGGCTTTCCCGTAGCGTAGTAACTACGCAATACTCGTTCCCTCTTCTAGAGAGAACAGAGGTTACGTTAGTAACCGAAACGTGTGTTACTGAACAATAAAGAAATCAAAACATTTTCAAACAATATCTAGGCTAGGGCATGTTGTATTCCAGATTAAAATGTAAAAATAAATAGCCTATTAAGTCGTTAAGTATTTGGTGCTGCAATGAACGCAATTGCGAATACAAAAATATTAATGGCTGTTCAAAACATTTAAATACTGTTCAGAAACAGAAAGTAGTGCAGCTGCTTTGTTTACAGGGTTACCGGGGTAACGGCTGCATGTCTGTTGTTCCATCAGCGCCATCTGCTGTCAGAGAGTGAATGTGCATTTTCATTACGTCTCCTTCAGTGATGCGCGGGTCAATGTATAAACAAACCGCACCCGACCGACGTTTTCAACTAACCCGCCCGCAACTCGGACCGCAAAAAAAGAAAAAGAAAATATTGTACCCGACCCGCTTCCTGACCCGCATTTTTTAAAAGTAGTAAATGCTCATCGTAGCATCTTAATATAACTTAATATATTCTAATTTTGTCAAGAATTATAAAAAATCGTCAATAAGCTCATAATTTGTACTAAAATAGTCTAAATGTTTAGTTTTAAAAACGATTTTAAAAAGCTGGCTATGTCTATTTTGATGTTTCTGCGCAAGTTCAGCAGACAGTGAGGTTCGGGTTTGTTCCGATCAGAGCTCGTGAGCGGAGAGCGCATTTCTGAATATCCCACTCCGCTCACTCATTCCGCAGGGTCGCTCGCTCAACCCAGAATGGCCAGCTGGTTCGAAAATATGTGGAATAAGGGCTGCCTCCGACTAATTTTTTTTTTCTAGTCGACTAGTAGTTGTTCATTTAAGCCATTCGTGGACAAATCGCCCCTTTATATTAATTTAATTACTTAAATAGGCTATAGCCTACAGGATAATAAGCGTTATGACCGCACGCTTAAAGCTTGCCACAAAGAACCGGTTAAAGTAATGATTATGAATGTGTCTAAATTAGCAAGGAGACATTTAATTGTTTAGTAATAAACTGGTGTTTTCTGTGTCGCTGCAAAGATGAAGTTGACGATGCGGAGATTGCGGACTCGCCATGAACGCCAGAGAGAAATTACATAATCAGAGAGTAGCCTATTTATTTTGGTTTGAATATTTTCGCTTAAAAGTAGACATTTCAAGCTTTCTGTAATATATAGCCTATATTTCTCAAATCTGTGAGGCACAAGCTGAGTTTCGGCGCCCTCCAGTTCACATGCAATGCAAGTGATCGTGCCGGCGCCTTATTACATTGTCTGCTATATATTTGCGTCTTATTTATTAAATACGGGCAATTGATGGATAAAACATTGATCAAAATTAAGATACGATTTATACAAAACGAAAATCTTTTAAAAAGAGTTTTCTATAAAACAAAACTTAATGAAGTCGTCAAAATCATGTGTTACCAAAAACAGCGCCGTTGCTAGGAGGGCGTCAGCGCCTCTGCCTCTCAGCGCCTCTGCCTCTCAGCGCCTCTGCCTCGCGAGTGGATGATAGCCCTGAAGACGCCTAGCAATGATATACCTTTAGTGGTAGTATACCTTTAGTTAAGTTATACCTTAAGAGTCTTCGTAACGCGCTAAGAGACAACGTTATCGGAAAATGCAGCCCAGGTATGACGCGTATGATGCGTAATGGAGATTCCAAAGCGCTCTTCTTTGGTCAGGACCATGGAGAGCGATCGTGGATTTACTTTTAACAATGCACCAAAATATTTAAAGAGCATCAAGCTATTAAAATCTATATTATGTATACGCACCGATAATATAACAGTAGGCTATATTAGTCAATATTTTTTTTATTAGGTTAAGCAGTGATTGGATAACGTTTTTTTTTTATTTAACGTTTAATTTAAGGCCCACCCACTGGCCCATCCAAAACTGGAATCCTGGCGCCGTGCCTGGTTGGTTGTGCCAGTTTTGTGGTTATCAAATGTGTAAATAGCATCGCAAGAAGTACACATGACAAAGCCAGCACTTTGGTCATCATCTTTCATTATTTCGGCAAATGTCTCCCACACTTTGCTCTTTCTATTTGTGTATTTGTGGAGCTTCCACTCCGCAGTCTTCACCTTTTCTCTTGCCGCCTCCATCTCTACCTGCAGACTGAGCTCGTGCGTCATCTTCGCACCAATTATTTAGCCAATAAAGTGTAGGCCTATGTATTTCATAGAAAATTGTGTCTAGTACTATATAAATTACAAAGGTTTAATTGGCATCTTTATTTCAAACGACTCGACCGACCGCGACCCGAATATCTTTAAAAATATTTTTGGATGACTCGTAACCGCGGGTGACCGCAGGCACCCGCTCATTTTGGATCAACCCGCGCATCACTGGTCTCCTTCACTCGTTCTACCAATGCTTCTCATGTGGGCTTGTTTACATCAGAGTGTGCGTGCCTATTTGACGTAGCAGTGTTGTGCATTTTAACCAGTTGATGGGAAAAGTATTCTTAAAATACATTCTAAAAATCTGAATAATTTGTAATAAATAATTATTCACTGTATTTTAAAGTGCCCACAATAACAATATCGTGCATGTTCATTATCGTGATGCATTGTATATCCATATACCTGCACATGTCTAATGTGAACAAGTCTTTAGTGTAAACTTGTCTATTTTTAAACAAATTAAAATGTAATTAAATCAGAGCCAGGATTACTTTAGCAAGATCTTGCTTTAACAATTTAGACTAAGCTTCTTAGTTGTCCAGGCTACTAAAAGCAATGTGACAATTCAGAGTGCAAAACCTAACATTAATTCTGATTGGACAGAACCACCCAGAGTTGAGGTCTATCATCATGATGTGACTAACAATTATACTTAAGTTATTTTACCTCAAAACAAAAACTGTCAGAGCCAACTAAACGGCCTTCACATTTTACTTGAATGATGTGATGGAGCGTGTCATTATATTTTGAAGAACTATTGGGAATAAAGTAAAACCTTGAGCCACAACACTGTCATTAAAAAGCCAAATAAGGCTTTCAAGTTATGTACCAAGCACATAGTTATGACATGCTGCTAAACATTAACAAGTAGAATAATGAAAACGATGCACCAAACATAGCAGTCATTTGAACAAATTATTCAGTTTGAGCATGTGATACTCACCCATCTCCATGTACTCTGGGCTTAAACCCTCATATGGCTCCAGATCATAGTCCAAATCCCAGCGCTGCGGTTCTCGTTTAGAGTCTTTGTCCTCTTCATCTGCCGATCCATCTTTCTCCTCCTTATATGTGCGATACATCTTCTTCAGCTTCCTGTAATGTCAAGCCGAATGTCAGCTCAGCTGTGTCATTTTAAAACTAATACTTCCTGCATTACACACTGTGCACTGCTTTGGTAATGTTAAACAGTGTTGAGAATCAAAATTTAATTGAACAAGAGAGTTAGGGGCTTCCTTTAATAGACTGGGGGTACTTTAAGGAATCAAAGAAAATTAGCAGAGAGACCACAGGGAAGACTTTGCGTGTGTATACAGTATGTGTGTCCACTTACGGAATGGCAATTTCAAACACATTATTCTGAATAAGCTGCTTCCCCAGCATAATGATTCCCAGCTGAATACACACTTCAATAAGACAGCCACCTGGAGAACACTAGACAAAAAACACATGTACATGCAAATAGTTTGTTACATTGTGCTAGAACACTGAAGACAAATATATTGTTGTTTTAATAATTACCTCTTCCATGCGGAAATCCTTAAAGACATAAACATAGTCACCAGGACGACCGGCAAACCTAAATTAGCACACCAGAGTTATGAGAGTTATTTTAAAATATTCACAGGATTAAACTAAGCTAACCCAGAAATTTAGCATTTTGGCGTTAGACATTGATGCCACATATACTACACAGTGAGAAACTACATCTATATAGACATACAACACTACATGTAACACACAGACAGCACAAAATAAGTTGTTATAGCATGGTAATACGCATCTGGAAATTTATTAATAAAATATGTTAATATTTTACACAAATAATTTATAGAAAAAAGCTTTCATTCAAATGCACGACATATGACTCAATAATTATGTAAAAGAGCACGGAAAATATAGTAAAAAATCAAACTAGAAAATAGAAGAAAAAAATTGAAAAGTACTCTAGAGTATCTTTTTTTTCTCAAAATGTTTGTGATTTTAGGTAAAAAATGTTTAGCTCATATAAAATGTTCTTATGAAACAAATGCTCACTGCAAAGTGATATATACAATATAAACAACATAAATAACTTTCTCAACAATGCAGTACACAGGACAGACACACAACACTACAGTATACAGTATAAACACACAACACTACAGTGAGACAAACACTACAATATACAATAAACACTACTGCAGTAAACACACAACTACACTGCAACACACTGGACATGACAAACGGTAACAAAGTACATTATAATAATCCAATTATCATAGCTCTCAACAGAGACAGAACGTCACAATGGTTTGGGTGGGTATGCTAATGGGATTCCATTTTACCTGCCCTTAAAGAAGGCCACATAGAAGACAGGTGCAAATGAATTCATGCTCTTCAGCAAAAAAGCTTTCAAGATCACATGTTCCTCAAATGTCGATTCAGTCTTTGGAATCTCTGCAAGTTAACATCATTAACATCATATTCATAACAATCATCAGTGTTAATCTTTTAAGTAATTTAAGTCATTTTGTTTTTCTCCAAATTTCATCTTTTTGTCATGTAAACACACCAAGCTCTGTAATCCAGGCCGCTATAGCGCCGTAGATCTCATCCAGCACCAGAACCACCAGCAAGTTGATGATGACAGCAGTGGTTGTCACGGTAACACGCACATTAGCCTTGGCCTCGTGATCAGGGTTCATTGACATAACAGCAAACACAATGATGCGGTAGAGAATCACTCCGGACACGGCAGAGAACGTGACCCCAACCTGAGAAAACAGATCAATAAGAATTTTGACAATGTAAAAACACTAATGTGACACATGCTCTTTTTAGGAAAGGTACCCACCATAAGGAGGATAGAGGATATGTTGATGCAATATCCTGGCAGCCGGTCAGTCCATGACAAAGACTCTGAGGCAAGCTACAAGAACAACAGCATGTTACTCCATATGCTCACCATATCAGACACATGAAAACACTATCTACTGAGAGAAAACAATACATTAATTAATTTTTTGCGTGATACTGATAAGCAATAATAATTTTATGTTATGTTAATAGCCAATATGATGGCCCATACTATAAATATATACTATTTTGCCCTTTTTTTAACAGAACATCAACAATGTTCACACTAAATCTCTTTCTGGCAAATCTGGCATCAAAACATTATAGTGTACTGTCGAAATAATTATGTTAACTGTTTTTGTAAAATCAATAAATAAAAAATAAAATAATGTGTGTGTAAAAAAAAAATATATATATATATGTACAGACATGTATAATATACTGTATATACATTTAATAATATATATACACACACATATATTATTTAAAACACAAACTTTTATGTTAATGTGATTAATCGCAATTAATCGATTTGACAGCACTAAAATAAACAAAGATGAATAGTTAAAATAGCATATATTGGAAAAAAAAATAAAAAAATAAGAAGAATAAAAGCCTGTTCACACCAAGAATGGTAGCAATCACGATAACTATTTTAGCATCCACACCAATGGTCTGAGCTGCTCTTTACAGCAGAATGGATTTTGAATGGCTTTCTGAAAGTGATTCCAGTGGCATTGTTCCTCTGTGGTGTTACTGTTGTACTGTTTCAATTGCGATGTGGACTTCCCTATTCTCATAGAATTGGAACGATTATTAAAAATGTGTAGTTATCGTTATCATTGTAGTTCTCATCTGTGTTGTGAAAGGGCCTTAAAACTGAATATTATATGGATTTTGCTAATAAAATGCTATCGTTTTCAAAACTCGTTATCAAAAACTTGCACTATGAAACCTATTTTAAAGTTTGCGTTCTCAGGTCACCAAAACGCAGTTGTCACGTAAATGAACGGCCAGAACGCATATAAAGTTTTGAGTTGAAAGCGGTGTCGTGTAAACAGCCCCTAAATTAATAACTAATGGTTTTTACAACGAAAATTAATCAACGCTGAACTTAATTAAATTGGACAATGACTTTCTTCTAGAGCTGCTGTACAGCAAAAACAATCTATAGGGGCTTTCGCACCGGGTAGTTAGGATAAAAATATCCTAATTATTATAAAAACTCCAATAGGAGTTCTGTACTGTTTCTTCAGAATTTTGTCAAGAATCCAATTATTTGTTAAAAAAACCTTTTTCAGTAATTTTCTATACACTAAAATCAGAGATGATATTCGCATGATATCGGGAATTGTGATTTCCAAGCTTGAAAATGTCTATTATTAAAATCTTAAAGACATGGAGAAATCATTGTTTTATCATGAATATACATTTTTTTATAGTTATACTTTTTGAGGGTACAATCTTTCTAAAATTATTTAAAGAATATAAGTAATAAGTATATAAAGTACTTATTAATTTATCATCACAAACAACTTGGAAAGTTATGGGAAAATCATGGATCAATTACAATTAATCGGTCAAAATGTGTGGGAACAATCTATAGGGGCTTTCGCACCGGGTAGTTCTAGGAACTAGCCACCAGGGTGGTTCCCCGAGAACTAATGGTTCCCTTAGGAACATTTTCCTTTTTGCATTCGCACCGCCAGTAGGAACTCTGAAGTGACATAAGACGCGATTGTTATTTGACGATGCTGAGAACCCCAGAGCCTGAGCACACCGTGCTCGCATTCTCTGTGTTCATTAGTTTACGATCTGTCTAACAGTCCTGTCTAATACGTTATTAGATAGAACTGTTATACATAGAAAGACAATATATGAAAAGGAATTAGCGTATGCTGTGTGGATTATGTCCATTGTTGCTAGCTTAGCTTGGATTTTCTCCTTCGCGTAAAGTTTAAGAGGCCCACCTATCACTGTTTACCATGTTCGTAGAGTTAGTTTCTGGAGTAAATATATAGGCTATAATCTGTGTTTACACAGCTTTTTTAAAAATGGCAGGTGCTGGTGTTCCGCGTGTGTTTCAGCCAGTCAGCGAACACTAACGTCACGTAAAGTTCCTATAGTGCTGGTTTAGACCCTACTCTAGGAGCTAAACTAGTTCCTCCAAAATGAGTTCCTAGAACTAAAATCGTTCCTAGTTCCTGCTGTGTGAACACGCCAAAAAACGGGTACTTGCGCCAATAGTCCTAGGAACTATGAAAAGGTTCCTCCGGTGCAAAAGCCCCTTTTGTTGCATTGAATTCCTGTTATCACTGTAAATGTGCTTTGAAACCATTCTGTATTGTAAAAAAGCACTATATAAATAAAGGTGACCGGATTTGACTTTAATCATAAAAATATGGTAATATTGACCATTACCAATTTGGCTTCCGATATACAGTGTAATGTAGCTGGCCATATTTAAAAATGAGTTTACAAAATCCACAGCGGTATAGCGGTTTTATGTAACAGAATAGGAAATAGTTTTGTACTTGGAACAAACTCATCATTTAATGTAAGTAAGGGTGATTTGATTGAAGTGCATGCTGAAGTTAACGAACAGCATGGATCCTAACCCCCCTTCCCCCAGACGCACACGCAAGAAATTTGAATTAAAACTCTATACTCTCTCAGGTACACGCACATAAACAGTGAACATGTGTCTTTGATTAGAGGAAGGACACCACTCTAACTTGTGTTTTAATCCAGCTCTGACTCTAATCCTGTATAATCTAGTGTGGAATACCCAGAGAGGTAATCTGCTTTGAGTGCCGTGTGTAGTAAAGCGTGTACACCAAGAGATAGTGTTTGAGCGCATACGTGTGTTGTGTGTATGCGGCGCGGGCCTGACACTACGCACAAGGGCACAATGACAGTAACAAAAATCCGCAAAATCACATCAAGTGAAATTGCGACCAAACTGCTCATTTCAAATGGGAAAAACAAGGCGTCAACAGTCTTCTCTGTTGGACTGTGTAATTCATTATCTAATTAATTAAATGGCCCAAAAGAAGAAGAAAAAGATAAGAGAGCGCTAATGCGGGGTGAGATAAGGAGAAAGACGGATATGAGCCGGGGTGGCCAGGTGGGGTCCGACTGAGGTCAGCGCAGTGACCACTCAATGACTGACAGCTGAGAACTAACTGCATTATCCCTGAAGCCCCGCCTCTTCTGGTTAAGTTGATTAGCTTGCTCTCTCCTAGGCAAACACACAGTAAACTCTCAAATTATCTCCCCCCTCCTCACCGATGACTGCCCTCCTTTAGCATACAGTAGCTTCTCTCTTCCTTTGTCATCTGTTCCTGCGTCCGGCTAGAACACAGAGCAGAGATTAAAAGCACTGCGCACACACGCACTCAGTCTCTCATATCTACTTGGAAATATTTGCGTGGTATTCCAAGTATTTCAGCTCAGTGCATTTTTACGCAATAATTAAAATTCAAAACTTCACCTTGAGATCCTGAATAGTGAATTAGATTAACCAAAGACACACATATATTAAATGCAATGTGTAGAGTATATCTATTGAAATGTGTATCATGATTTCCTAAATAAATCCTAATGGGAATTTAAAGGGAATCAAATGAGATGATTAATTTAAATGATTATACTTATTGGTAAACCTGATTTCACAAAGTACAACATGTTCCTGGATCAACATCTTTGTTGATCCTGGAACAACATTCCAATAAACCAATCAGATTTGAGGAACAAACAAACAAAGTGTACAAAGGAACAAAGTGTACATTTTATCTCAAAATTAGGCTTACAACAAGGGTTAGATTAGTGTCTAATAAAGGGTTTTCCTCTGATATTAGGGATAAACTATGGTTAGGTTTAGTGGTATAAGGTTAGGTATAAGTTTTTGGACAGGAATGCTGTTCCAGGATGATCAAAATGTTAATCCAGGATACTCACTTGGCAAAATTACGGCAACCTACAATTATTTTATTTTATTTAAAAAATATCCTAATTATTATAAAAACTCCAATAGGAGTTCTGTACTGTTTCTTCAGAATTTTGTCAAGAATCCAATTATTTGTTAAAAAAAAATTTTTCAGTAATTTTCTATACACTAAAATCAGAGATGATATTCGCATGATATCGGGAATTGTGATTTCCAAGCTTGAAAATGTCTATTATTAAAATCTTAAAGACATGGAGAAATCATTGTTTTATCATGAATATAAATTTTTCTATAGTTATACTTTTTGAGGGTACAATCTTTCTAAAATTATTTAAAGTATATAAGTAATAAGTATATAAAGTACTTATTCATTTATCATCACAAACAACTTGGAAAGTTATGGGAAAATCATGGATCAATTACAATTAATCGGTCAAAATGTGTGGGAACCTTAATAGTTTACCTCTTCCTTCTTCTTCTTCTTTGCCGCTTTCTCTTGTTTCTTAAGAAGAAAGTCCTCATATGCTGGTCGTAGCTCATTCTGGGATTTAAACACAGAAACATGCATCAAGCTTTGTGATGAAGGACTCCAAATCCAACATCAGTTCCTCAGACATGCATAAGCAAAACAGTCTCCATAGAAACAGGATTCACAAACACATACAAATAGAAATAATTATCTTGGTTCCGCATTAAATCACTTTCTTGTCTTGAGGCTAAAGACGCTGATATGGTACAAAAATGCAAGTTCATTAAAAAGCACATAACCCGCAGGGCTTTTCTGGTTAATATGCAAACACACTGCTGTAGACTCAATCTGTTAGACCACCATCCAATACAAGAGTGGTATATAGTCTTATGTTCAAAACACAATGCATAAGCTGATATATTTATAATTTAAAATGTGTTTAAGGTGACGGGTAGCATTTTCAACGTTACAAATAAGGTTGTGATTATCTGTCAAGTACAATGTGGTCAGGATTATGGCACTGAGGTTAATGGTATAAAACCACGGTAAAGGATTCGTTGGCACACAGGTTACTACAAAGTTAATCCACTGTAAATCTCTCCTCCTCTTCCTATGAATTCAGGGTTTATTCATCAAACAGCATCACCACAGACTCAGATGCAAAATTGATCCTCACGCTGCGCAGAAAATTGCAAACCGGAGATGGAGTGATGATAAGGGTGGGGGAAGTGTGATAGACGTGGTGAAAAATATGGTGTGCAATTGAGCATCTCGGGAGCAATATAGAAACAGAGACAGAAAGAAAGAGCAAAAGATAGGTTTACCTCAGCCCTTTCCTATTGGTGAGCATCAAAGCAAAGAAAACATGGAGTTAGACACACATATTTACAGCAGTTAATATGCGATGTAATTGAACTTCATTATTATAATTCATATTTGCATGATGCTCATGATCTCCATGGTGTCCTGTTGAGAGTGCAGTCCTTCATCCACTCAGAACACAATCTCATTACTCACACTTGTCCTATCACACACACATACACACCACCCTCTCCCAGTACACACACACACGCTTCAAACTTAATCCGCTCCCAGGTGAACAGTTCAGACCCTCAAGAACAATGAAAGCTTGAATCTTCCTAAAGCTAAATGAAGCCCAGGCCAGAATTGGCTATTATCTAGCATTATGTTTAACAATGCTTTATAAACTGTGTTGCAGTTTATCGCAGTGAATAGTTTTAAAGAGGGCAGCTATTGTAAGCAGTGCAAAAATATGATTACCCCACATTTTAAGAGGTGATGCTAGACATGGCATGAACCATGTTGCTTTGAGTGGCTAACTGGTTTTATAAAACTGCACCAAAAGCCATAAGATATAAGACATTAGGTTTCAATAAATATTTTAAGACCCCATGGAATCCAATGCGCTTTTAGCGCATGCGTGTTATCTTTGAGGATGATGTTATCTGTATGCTTATGATGCTCATCTCTGTAAAAAATGGTGACAAAATTCACTTTTAGCAAATACAGAACCATTCAAAAGTTTGGGCTCAGTAAGATAAAAAAAAAGAATACTTCTATTCAGCAAGGATGGATTAAATTGATAAAAAATGACAGCAAAGACTTACAATGTTACAAAAAAATAAATACTGTTCTTTTGAACTTTCTATTTATCAAAGATCATGGTTTCCACTAAAATCTTAAAGGGATGGTTCGGAGTAAAATCAACTTAGGGTCCTTTGCACCATGACATCGAGCTAAACACCCCCCCAGAAGCCTTTTTCCCCTTGCTCGAACATTATTTAACCTTATTTTGAGATTTAGAGATCAGCCGGAAGGCTTAGTGCAGGCGCTAATGGATCCTATGATTTATCTCGTAAATTACCCCACTAATAATGCCCAGAATGGTACCAAACTTATACAGTAGTACAAATAGGTTCTGTACTCATAAAACGAGGCATTGGAAAGTTTGTAAGTACATCAGGAGTTTATTTAAATAACACTTGCCTGACGGCTCATGCTACAGCTCACCCGGACGTCGACGTCACTTCAGTGGTTTGGGAAAAGCACATAAAAGTCCTGGCAGAAAGCGATGCATAAGGATGTAGTGTAACGACGCCCAGTTCCAGGAATGCACTAATATTTTGTTGGTAGTTCCAGTTTGCAACAATTATTAGTTAACACTAAGTTGTTAACACTTCGGAAAAAATAACAATTCGTCGTTACACTACATCCTGTTTGGCTCGAGGTCATGGAGCAAAGGACCTTAGGTTGATTTTACTCCGAACCATCCCTTTAAGCAACTGTTTACAAATACAATAATCAGAATAATCGATAATAATCATAAATGTTTCTTGAGCATTAAATCTGCATTTTATAAGGATTTCTGAAGGATCGTGTGACACTGAAGACTGGAGTAATGATGCTGAAAATTCAGCTTTGTGTCACAGGAATAAATTATATTTTTAAAGGAGAACTCCGGTCAATTTTAACATTGAGCTCATTTTTTTGTAAATTTGGAGTGCTGTCAGTACAGAGAACGACGACAAAAATCGGTGTTGCCTACACCTTGTTATCCTCTTTTTAAAATATGCACCCTGTTGACTTCAATAGGGCAAGTTTTAAACCTGCTTTTAGCCTCTTAACATCCTTGATGTGTCCTTACAAGTGCCCAGCCATGTTGAGATATGAATAAAAGTGAAGTTAATTCAGCCAGCGCACATACCTGTATTTACTTCCTGTTTTCGGTCGAAGTCCAAAGTAGTTTTAGATATTTTTTAGATATTAGTTTTAGAAAAAAGATATTTTTGATCAAATAAATGCGGCCTTGGTGAGCATTAGAGACTTCTGTCAAAAACATTTAAAAAAATCTTATCAGCCCCAAACTTTTGAATGTTAGTGTCTTTCTCTTCTAGGAAACCCAAGTAAAAATACTGACACATTGTGCACAAAACATGTTTGTATAGTAAAATACTCTCTAGAATGAGAATTCCCTGCATCCAACTAGTAGCAAGTAGCAAAAGTTTGCTCATGGCTGTGACTTAACTTGAAGCCTATTGACATAGATATTCTGTGGCTTTAAGGTGATCATGTTTCTAGATTTCTAAAATGCTTTGGGTTTTACTCGCCTCATCATCTTCCATGCCGGTAAGATCCCAGCTGTGCTGTAGACATCGCTGCCTCCTCTTCCAGTGTTCTAGAAACACTGCCGCTAAACACACACGCACAATTATCAATTCCTCTTTAAACCAGCATTTTTCTTCTCAATATATTATAAATGTACAGTAAACACAGTTTATCATCAAATGTTTACAGCTCATACCCCAGAGTGACATAAAGATGGCAAAGCCCATGGTGGCGTGGTTATCAAACAGATAGCTGGCACGTGCAGTACTGCAGATACTGCTCAGCTGCCAGTAATCACACACACGATCACATAGAGGACACATGGTAAAATTAAGATGCTCATTGCACATCTCTTGACTGAAAGAGAGAGAGAGAGAAATTATTGATTATATAATAAAATTCACTGAAATACATGAATATAGATTTTCTTAGAAAATGGTTCTTTTTAAAAAAAAAACACGTGTGCTTCACGAATTTCAGAAAATGAAACATCCCCACAAGGAAAAAGGGTTCATAAAGCAAATAAATCATTCTAATTCAAATGTAAATATTCCAAAATACATATTTTAGAGTTAGGCTAGTTTAGATTTCAATAGTAAGCCTCCACAAAGAAAATGGCTTAATAGACACTCTAAATAAAGTCTTACTGAAAACCTGTGAGGGTTTGATTTAGGGTTAGGGGATGGAAAAAAATGTATTTGTCCGTTAAAAATGACAAAAGTCAATAAAAAGACCCCACCATGATAGAGAAACAAACATGTGAGTGTGTTTACCTGGGCACATTGGTGTCTACGGTGAGGCATCCGTACAGGAATACTGCGACTCCTAAAGCTGAGGCAGGAATCAGCAGCTGTGTGTACACTCCTAACCAGGCAAAATACAGGCCAATCTTCTCTCCAAAGTACTTCCTGTTGAAGACATGAAAATGGTTTCACAAAAAAAGATAAACAACCACTGAACACCAACACATAAAAGCTGTTTTCAAAAAACGACTGCATGGAATGTGAACCTACAAAGATCGAATGCCATTCACAAAGTTTTACACATCCTCCGAAAACAAGATAACATGACCGTGCTTATTGCGTTTCGTCTGGACGCTCTGAGGCGCAACGAATTTATGATTTATACGAAAAAATACCCACAGTGGATTCTCCTATTGCAACAACTTACATTTTTCTTAGTGATATTTGGCACCAGTTTATCAGTAGTGAAGATTTGGTTCTCTTCGTCTCGCTGGATGGAAACGGTGTTTTATTCACAATTTATTCAGGCGATATTCCAATTTTGTGCATAAGTTAAATTCGCAACTTTGGATGGAAACATAGCTAATGTCTCAGTGTTTAATGTCTCAATGGGAAATAAACCCCTGAATGGCATACTAATGGTAGTCAATGAACAATAAAATGGGTTAAGAGAAAGTATTTTAACATTAAAAAAATTCTTACATACTTCACTTTTAAGTAGGCATTTTGGGATAGGCAATGGGATTTTTTTCAGTTGTTTTATCACCTGCCAGGTGAAAATCTTAAAAGATACTGAAAAGAGACACATCTCTCCTTAACAAGCCATATGCTTTGAGGTAGAACTATTTATAGCAGTCCGCAAAAATACACACATATGACAGTTTTCATTAAGGAAAACCTGTCAATAACCATCTGTGCACTGAATAAAATCTTTCACAGAACCAGATGTTAGTGATACCTGATAAGGTCCATTGGCTGATATTTGTAGAAAGCTCCATAATTGGCCCATTCCTCATGCAACATCTGCAATATACACAAATATCACTCTGTAATATTAGCTGTTCAGCTTTTGTATTATTATTCTCTCTTCTTAGAGACCCGCACACACGTCTTACAAGAATAAGCAGCTTACTGCTGTTTTATCAGTCAAAACAAAGCTAATAAATGTGACACAGCCATCCAATCAGAGCAGGCTGCAGGTCTCACCTGTCTGTCGTTGCGATGCTCTCTATCTTCTGAGCTGTCAAAGTCTCCCTGCAGCAGTGACAACACACACAGAGCTCTACCCAAACCTCATCACACATATACACTGAACTAACAGACAATTACATATCAGCTTCACCCAAACTAGGTAAAATGCAACACTTACATCATGTAGAGGGAAGGCAGAATCATAAACCCCTTTGGCTAGCAAAGACGTAATGCCTGAGACAGAAATGAGAGAGAATTTGACTATCTGTAGCAAAAAAATATTTAATGAACCAAACTAAATGTCAGTAAAACAATCCAGTTTAAAATAGTATAGTTAGGAACATACCCATTGTTTGACAGGTCTGTGAGCAGGCTGTGCGCCTCAGAATTTCATAAACCTGCGAGAGAGAGAGGACACAACACAAAATACACCATCGTTCAAAAATCAGGTCTGTAAGAAGTTTTAATATTTTTGAAAAAGGTCTCTTCTTCTCATCAAGGCTGCACTTATTTGATCAAAATGCAGTAAAAACAGTAATATTGTGAAATATTAATACAATCTAAAATGACTGTTTTCTATTTGAATATATTTTAAAATGTCATTTACTGTATTCCTCCAATGGCATGATCCTTCAGATCTCATTCTAATATTCTGCTCAAGAAACAGATATTTAAAACAGTTGTGGTGCTTAATATATTTTTTTGTTTTTGGTTCTTTGAATAGAAAGTTCAAAAGAGCAGCATTTATTAGAAATGGAAAACTTTAGTAATATTATAAATGTCTTTACTGTCACTTTTGATCAATTTAATGCAACCTTGCTGAACAAAAGTATTAATTTCTTCTTTTTTTTTAAAACGTGACCCCAAACCTTTGAATGAGAGTGTACATTAAAATCTAACAAAGAATTGTAAACATACATTAATGCAATAGTTAACCCTGAAAATTAAAGTCCAATTTTGACCTATCATGCTCTTTTAATATAATGAAAGTGAATGAGGATTTGACCAAAAGACCAAAAATAACCATAAAATGGCCACACTTAACCAGTTAAGTTATTAACTGAATATTCAGCTTAGTTCTCATGTGAGTCCATGAGAAAATGTCTAATTCATGAATAAATTGTTCTTTTCAGTAAATCAGCTCACAAAACTGGTCTGAATGATTAATTGAGTTCACTGATATACATTTGTGTCTACTATACGACAAAAAAGACAATTGCTATAGTTTTACGATTCTTTTATGGTGCTTTTCTATCATTTTTTTAAGCTTGAAAGCTCCAGTCCCCAATTCTTGCAACTGTACAGGGAGAAAAATGGATCATTCAAAATGTCTCACTTTGTGTGTTTGGAATGGCACGATGGTGAGTAAATGACATGATTTTAATTTTTGCGTTTGATACTCACAATTCGACCTCGGACTGCATTGCTGAACAAGCTGTTTTTTGACTTTATATCAAATCTGCAAAATAAAAGGAAAACAATTAGGCCAATGTGTGGGTTTGCCTATTGTAAATGCGCTTTTATGATAATCTGGATGTCTGCAAGCGCTGGCACTCACAGGTGTAGCTTGTCTCTGCTGAACGGCTGGGATAGGACACGTGCGCGTGGGTTCTGGGGCTCTGGTACGCCCGGCTGGAACGGCTGATTGATCTTCGCCCAAAGCGAGCTTATTACGCCCATGAGCCCCGTCTTCTCTTTCAGCTGATACGTCTGAAAAAACAAGCATAAGGGAACTGAAATGAAAGAGAGATTAATCCATTTATATCCAGTGCTAAAGACAGATGAGACACACTAAGAGTTGAGACCAGGGTCAGACGACGTGACGCCACAAGTGTAGAGTGAGAATATCTCGTTTTGAAGGCAAACAGAAGCACATGTATGATGCGGGTCCATATGTTTCAACAGCTAATCCACCATTATCAGATTATATCATTCAATACAACTCACAACCTCAAAGGACAAATCATTCTTTCAGGATGAAAGCCAAATCTAAATGTATGGGGAAACACAACGCTAACAATCGTCTTAGTATGCGACCTATATGACAAATGTCCCTTGCAGGAATTTGAAAACATTTTACAAGTAATCGGCTTGTTGACTGTATAATCAGATAACATTTTTTTTCTCTGCAGTGTTCAGACTTTGAGAATTGACTTTTGGCATTACAACTGCTCTTAGACCGGGCCAACCCGGAGCACTTACAAAGACGATCATGGAGCCAAAGCTCTTAACCTGAAAAAACATGACACTCTTGGGCTGTGCCAGTGTCTATAGTTGGGGTGACTGTGGAGTCTGTACAGCTCGGACTTACAGACCAGTGAAACATTCTCATAGGGATCTTAATATTGACATTAGCTTATTTGTCAATGCAATATGCAGTAAAATATCAAGTCATATAAATTATACATGCATGTATACATATGTATATGTATATGTAACATACATTTGGTTTTTCAGATTTGCTCTGATGGCAACTGTTTGGTGTTCAACACCTTTAAGTTCACAAATGCAATGTGAAACATTCTAACACTGGAAGTGACCAAGCATTGCAGCAGGCAGATCAGCAGTTAGCTAGAAGCGAGATTTCAAATTTCATATTCTACTTTATTTTCAATATATTGGTTTAAACAAACACTGCATATATTAAAATAGCACAATCATTTTACATTCATAATTAGAAACAAAAGATGATTTAAATAAGTCAGTGGAGGCATCCTAAGTGAACTTAAGTTAATTAAATATATAAATACATTTGTAATCATCAATTCATGATATTTGTGAATAAATACACTACTGTTCAAAGGTTTGGGGTTGGTAAATTTATTTTAAAAAATGTTTTTGAAAGTTCTCTTAAGCTCACCAAGGCTGCATTTATTTGATCAAAAATACAGTAAAAACAGGAATACTATGAAATATTACAATTGTAAAAAACTGTTTTCTGATTATATATATATTAAAAAATTTCATGAATTCCTTTGATGGCAAAGATGAGTTTTCAGCATCATTACTCCAGTCTTCAATGATTTCTGAAGGACCATGTGCCATTCTAATATGCTGATTTGCTGATTATCAGTTTTGAAATGGTTGTGCAGATTAATATTTTTGTGCAAACTATGACACCTATTTTCAGGATTCTTTGATGAATGGAAAGTTTAAAAGAACAGAATTTAACAAATATTATACATGTCTTTTCTGTAAATTTGTATCAATTTAATTCTTCCTTGCTGAATAAAGGTATTTAAACATTTATCTACAATGGATTGGGAAAATAAAGTGGCTAGAATAGCTTTGCGGTGTGACAATAATAGGATCTGTCCTGTCGACTGATGGACCGGGAGCCACCAGTATAGAGAGATTTGTTCATTATAATGGGATCTTTTAGGTTTTGATGGTGTCACAATTCAGCAATCAGATCTATTGTACACATGGTTTAATTAAAGGTCCCCTATTATGCAAAATTCACTTTTGCATGCTGTTTGGACATAAATGTGTGTTGGCAGTGTGTGTACACAACCAGCCAATAGTGATACAAATCTACTCACTCCTTTTTTATTAATCCCCATAAATCATCAGCAGTGTCTCCCAATGACCTGTTTTCAGAATGCTGTTTTAGTGACGTCACTACAGCCACAGGCCCCGCCCACGAGTGTTGACAGACACTGCCGTTTCAACATAGACCCGCCCTGATCGCGTTCACAGCTGCTGCACTGACGAGAATGTCTCCCAAGCATTGTAGGTGTTGTGTGGCTGGATGTATTAATCCACATAGCTCTCTATTTACTCCCGAAATCTGAGGCAGCCACTGAAGACGAGGTGGAATTATTTTGTTTTTAAAGAAAATGCTCCCTCAACTCTACCGAAATTTGTTTATGTACTTGCGCACTTTATAACTTACTGTATTTACTCAGCTCTTACGGTGATTTTATAAAGTAAAACTGACGCTTCATCTTTTGTGTGATGTACAATAAACTTTATTAAACTCATCAGTATATGTTTGATCATCATTCAGACCTGGTCCGAAACAGCAGACTTGTAGGCTATAACTTACAAGCAGATGACAAATACGTTATAACCGTAATTAAACTACTAAACTATACCTGTTCCATCTCTATACAGCACTCTGACTCTGTAGGCATTATTGTCCGACTCGAAATGAACACCGTTAATGAGAGTTTCTGATATTATCATCATTCCGTGAGATAAAATTGTCCTGAGAGAATGAGCGCGAGCTCATGAAGCTCCGCCCCCTGTGCTGTCCAGCAGCAGCTCATTTGCATTTAAAGGGCACACACTAAAACAGCGCGTTTTTCTGAGCCCCAAAAAATGACAATTTAAACATGCTGTAAAAAAATGATCTGTTGGGTATTTTGAGCTTAAACTTCACATACACACTCTGGGGATATCAGAGACTTATTTTACATCTTGTGAAAATGGGCATAATACGGGACGTTAAATCTTAGGAAATCTTTCCTGTAAATTCATGAACAAAAGTTCAATACAAAGATCAATACACTAGCAAAGTAAGGTTGTGGGTTTAAATTACCAAAGAACACATATAAGTTATATTGGATAAAAGGTTCTGTCAAATGCATGCATGTAAATTGTGTATCGATACATGTTTTCTGTGGGCCTGTTTGAGAGACAGATCAGACTCAAACTTAGGTCCCTGAGAGCTTTATAAGTGTCACAAATTATACATTACACACGGCATCACTGCTTTATACTTTATTCTCAAATACAGCTTTTTTAATGTGTTTTTCCCCCCCTTTAGAATGCTTCATAGTGACTGACCTTTTTAGTGGGCACTCTGATCTTAAGAAGTTCTGCCTCACGACTGAGAACAGACCAGGGAACATGAAGACGAGTAAACCGGACTGTCCTCATCTTGAAAGAAAACGAAAGAAAGAAACGGCATATGTTTAAAGAGTAAAGCACCATTGACTATGCAGTTCATGTCATTTTGGTTTGCAGGATGCAACTGAAAATTTTGTTCTAGATAAGGTGATTTAGCAGTCTTGATTAACACAAGCAGGGGTGCAAACACACACACACAGAGTCTATAAGAAGCAGCTGTTGCTAAAATGGTCTTATTCAGCGTGGATGAGTGACACAGACACACGCACACACAGACACATCAAACACAAACACCTCTGGCAATGAGGATCAACCATAATCTGCCTTTGGGATGGAGACAGCAGCACTCAAAGTTAATCCACACACACAACACAAATGATCTACCACATCACACCACCAACAATCAAACATACACCCACGTCACAGCTTTCACCCAGGATTTCGCTCTCATCACTCAATCTTTATGCTAAAATGAACCCTGGGGCAATTATAAGTTCTATGCAGACATAAAACATAAGAATATGCCTTTGCAGCTTAGAATTTATAATAGTTAGTTAAGCAATAAGCAACATACAAAAATCACTTGCAACTATATGCACTTGCATGGTATTATTTGTTGGTTTGAATTTCATTTATGTTTAGGCAGATGATTTTCATTATATTATTTATTATTATTATCATGGAAATAAAAACAAAAATTAGAATGGTCCTAAAATGGGCTTTATTTTCTTAATGCAAAATATATATATATCTCACAATATATATCCGGACAATTCTTCCTAAAAATTCACCCATATAGCATGTAGTGTGTTTTTAATGTGTACTCAAACCTGCATAATAACAATAAGAACTATATTTGGCTTCATGAGGGCATTTCCTCAGTATAAGCTAGTTTTGTGGGAAAAAGCTGCATGAGTCAACCAATCTACTCCTATTTAGAAATACTAAGCTCTCCCTGCTTCAACTAGGGAAAATCCATGATGCGGGGGGAACCAATCATCACTTTTGACAACCACATTTGTGTCTTTCGCAAATATCTTGCCTGGGGGCTACTGCTGCAGCGCTTCAGGAAAGCAAAAAAAAAAAAAACTTTTTGGCAGCTGTTAACTAGTATTAGAATATGCTGCATTGCTTGAAAATGAAAACTAGCTCCCTCTCAAAACAAGATAGACTTTTCTTAATGTGGGAGGGTTTGGGGTTTTCTAAACTGGGTCTCCACTTCTTAAGTTCCAAGGTCACCTTGGGAATCTTTTGATTGTGCTCATTCTGTTAGTATTGCACTCAAAACTGAACTCATCCCTGATTATTCATGGCTCAACACATGAGATGATGATATAGTAATATGTTTGCCAGGAAACTGATATAGATACATGAATGGCCAGACAAGAACACACATAGGCTATGTTCGGAATAGCATACTACTATGCTACTATTTTGCAATCTGCATATTGTCTGGCCTATTATGTTTGTAAAAACATAACAAATCCCATAATACACTTCAACTTCCATAACCATATGATGAATAAACTGGAAGTAACTGCATGATTTTACCTTTTTCTTGACTTATTAGATCAGAGTATTAATTGAATTTTAAGACATTTTATACAAGATGGATTTCTAAATGATAATTAGATACCACTAGCGAAATTACATACACTACTGTTCAAAAGTTTAGGATCAGCAATTTTTTAAATTAACGGGAAAAAAAATTACAATTATTCAACAAGGACGCATTAAATTGATCCAAAGTGACAGTAACGACATTTAAAACGTAAAGACATTCATAATTTATAATTTAGATTACAAAGAAATGCTGTTCTTTTGAAATCCAATTAGCATTTTAAAACGATTTCTGAAGGTTCATGTGACTGAATAAATTATCACAGGAATAAAATGCATTATTAAATATATGGTTGTTTTAATTATATTTTTATTTGTAACAATATTTCACAATATTACTGTTTTTGCTGTATTTTATCTATGCTGCATAATGTATCTAGTGAGATCATATGACAAAATTGTAGCATATTATACAGTTTTAAATGTTGCATAATGCATTCTGTTTCACATATTATTTAAGAATTAAACATAGTAGGCATTATACTGTGTAGTATGCAGTATGCTAGTATTCCATTCTGAACATAACCATACACACATACACACAAACCTCTTTGTCATGTTCAATCTCCAAGCCTTCCTCCTGAAGTCCTCTTTCAAATTCCTCCCTGATTTTATCTTTTAGTCCATCGGCGGGTTCCGTCCCAAGCCCCTCCTCCAGCACCACCTCCGAAATGTCGCCCTTCGTACTCCTGCGCGAAGGGGTGGGGCTTTGAGACGGCACGTTACCGTTAGAAACAACAGAGAGGCGGTGTTGGAGCTGACGTCTCTTGCAGTGATATACAAGAACGTAGTCCACTCTCCTCTGACCATCTGCAAAACAAAGCCCTCCACCTGGACCGGGGCCTGGCTCCACCTGAAAACACAACCGCATCTCAGTGACATCTAGACACATCTGCATAGCTCTACAGAGAAAGGCAGTGCATTACAGATTCTTGGAGATCTCTTAAAGCTACATAGCGAATAGTTGGCAGTTTCAGCTAAAAACTGAGGATCTGGGTCATCCACTGATTGGCTGGTAGTTCAAAGCAGTTGGATGTTTCCTGTCATACGTTTGATTAGAATTCTGCTTTTGAGGAAGGTGCATAACTAGGACGGTCCCTGAATGGATAAGTGCGTCAGCTGAAATTGCCAATTGTGGTTTTCATAATGTTCCCTCGACATGACAGAAACATTATGTTCAAATTATATAAGATAATATATTTTCCCTAAAGTGAAAAGGAAATAATAGAACTTATAAAACGTATATTTTCAAAAATCTTTTGAGGTTTGTTTTTTTACATTGTGAAATTGACTTGCAGAAGTTTTGTATTCAATGTGACACAATGAAAACACATTGCAAATGAAGCATGTTGAGATCTTGGGAAGTGCTTTCCTTCACTGGTGAATGGATTCTGGAATCTAACAGTAACTGTCCAGTATTGATATGAGTTTTTCAATGGCTCATGCCGATATCTAGAGATCTTTTACCTGTGGGTCCAACAATCTTTGTGTGACCAGCCAACAACTGAAATTAATTTTCTTATGACACCTTAAAGGGTAAGTTCACCACAATGAAAATTATCCCATTATTTACTCACCCTCAAGCCGTCATAGGTGTATATGACTTCCTTCTTTCAGCCAAATCGGTGAATGGTACCATTTTTTTGAAGCCTAAAAAAGTGCATCCATCCATCCTAAAAGTAATCCATACGGCTCCAGGGGGTTAATAACGGCCTTCTGAAGCAAAGCGATGCATTTTTGTAAGAAAAATATCCATATTTACAACTATAAACTGTAATCACTGGCTTCCGGTAACGGCGGCTGTACACGAGTCTAGTTCCGATGGAAGAGTGACCACTAACCCGAAGCATGACGTATTGACAAACAAAACACCAGTCAAGAATTAGAAGTCTAAAATGAGAATTTTTAAAAAGAAATGTCGGAGGATTTCTATATAAGAGAAGAGGAGCTCGAGTTTGTGACCCAGCCCTATTTAACCGGAAGCTAATGATTACAGTATATGAAGTTAGAATTATGGATGTTTTTCTTTCACTTTAGAAGGCCTTTATTAACCTCTGGATCCATATACTGTAGATTACTTTTATGATGAATGGATGCGCTTATTTGGCCTTCAAAAAAATTGCACTATTCACTCCCATTATAAAGCTAGGAAGAGCCAGGATATTTTTTAAATATTCTCCGATTGTGTTTGGCTGAAAGAAGAAGGTCATATACACAAAGGATGACTTGGGGGTGAGTAAATTATGAAATAATTTTTATTGTTGGGTGAACTAACCCTCAATTGACCGCTGGGGGGCTGTGAAGGTCATGACTATTTTAATGAACATTAACTAATGATCTAACCAAAACCATTATTTAATGCAATAATGTTAGCTTCTAATTTAATAAAAGAGGTTAATGCCCGTCTATGATAATAAACAACATGATAATTCCTGCATTAGACAACAGAATCCACGCACCGTGTCCTCAGCAATGTCGTTGGCATCATGCCCACTGCTTGCCATGCCCTGCTGGCCCAGTTCAGAGATATCTCGGGCAAGACAGCGGAGTTTCTCGCTCTGCGTTGAAGAGGGCTCACTTCTCATGGCAGAAACACGCATGCGCTCGGGAGCCCCATTCCAATTTTCTGTTAGAGAAAGAGATATAAGTTAGGTTTTTAATGTTTAGTAATATCTTGCTAAAATTATTGCATATTGCTATTTTAAATCTTTTCTTTAGCTCTTTGCTTTGACAATATTGCATGCAAAACAATCATGCCAATAAATAGACTGAAATGGAATTGAGAGAGAGAGAGAGAGAGAGAGAGAGGGAGGGAGAGAGAGAGAGAGAGAGTTAGAGAAAAGACGATACGAAAACCCTTTCAGCACCAAGGAGAGCGAAATAATTGAAGGCTGTGCGTCAATGCTCAAAACGTGTAAACCTGACTGTAAGCCACACGTACACCTCTATTCTTTTCATATATACTCACACTTGACTAAAGCGTCACTTAAATACGTCTCATGACCTCAGGTAAACAAACACAGGGATTCATGACTCTTAAGAGAAAGCTAAGCGCATTTACACTACCTGGCCAAACCATGCATCACATCACTGTCTATTTGTGCCTTTACTTCCCAGTGCTTTCATATCAAATCACAATGTCCATTCTGTCGTCAATGTGAAAAAAGAAAAAGAAAGAAAGAAAAACAAATCAAAGTGCATTTGATTTCTTAAACACATGGCGTCAGTGGCGCTTGAAATAGCTCCAGCTTATTGCCCCAGCTAATTATACAAACCCCTTTCGACACACTGAGACCTCGCTTTGTTTTCTAAAGCAAAAGGATGAATTCTAACACTATTAGTGACATTAATGAGTGGTAAAGTGTGACAGCCTGTCTGAAGGGGCAAATAATGGCGCGCGCCTTTCACTGCAATTAACATGAACGACCAGTTTGGTGCCCCTCAAATGTTCAGTTTTCATCAGATCACGCAAACTGACTATACATGTATGATTAAATGAAATAACAAGCATGCATCTGCAACAGTTAAATATAAAGCGACAATGAAACTAGCCAATTTGTTGAAGAGACAATTTCATAGATATGCAGCAAATACATTTCGCTTTGACTCAGAGAAAACAATGCTCGCGCACAAACAACATAAACTGGAGTGCCAGGGCTAGTACTCACCCGTGGCAGAGGGCGACCTGTTCAGTGCCATGTTCATGTTCCCGGTGAGATGGTGGACAATCCGCTCGCGGCCCCGCGCAGCTTAACGCGCTCGTGCTGCTGCCGTTAATACCGTGGAGCGCTCGAGACGCTCAAACTTCCAGCGAGAGTCGGACACAGCGCGCGTGCACCGAGAGAACGGTGACAGCCGACACTCCCCCCTCCCCCTCAGACACACACTCTGTAACTCTAACACACAAACTCTAAATGCAAGAATGCAAATCCAATTCAACATGCAAAAACCGATATGCCCCATGAATTTGTAATGTATTTTATGATCAACAATTATAAGAAATAAAAGAATAGTTCACCCAAGAATTCAAGTTCTGACATCATTTATACCTCATATTATTCCAAACTTCCTTAAATTAAACACAAATGGGATGTTGCCGCCTCAAACACTTTCAACAGAATCGTTAGGATCCGTTCAGTGACACAAGTTAACAGGAGGCGACAAGTGAGGGAATTACTCATTCACACAATCGATTCGACCAAGTTTCGTGTTCTATGTACAAATATACGAAGATACTACTCCAGAATGAGCGTTTAACATTTCCTCACAGTTGGTCAGCAGATGAATCGTTCATTCGGTTCGTTCACGAACGAGATGACTTGTTCATTCAGTGTTTACGAATAAAAAGTCGCGATTATGCCCCCATTCAAAACACTTGCTGCGACCAAATTTCTGTACAACTTCTGTGTGATTTCTCGACCGATGATGGACGTAATTTAATTTTATATGTATCTTGACTTTACTCATTTTTTATTGCTGTTTCAAATTGTAGGCCTACTTGCAAAAAGTGAAATCAAAGGTTCGTTCGAATTTCCGCCATCTTGATAGGCTATGTCCTTTGACCCCGCACGTGTTCTTTGACTTTTCATGTACTAACACGGTGGTAGTACATGAAAAGTCAAAGAACACGGTATAATAGAAAACCGATCAGCACTAAGGACAGTGAAATAATTGAAGGCTTCAGAGAAAGCTAAGCGCATTTACACTACCTGGCCAAACAATCACATAACTGTCTATTTGTGCCTTTACTTCCCAGTGCTTTCATATCAAATCATATAATTCGATAACACCAACCGTGAGCATAATTTACTCAAGCACTGTTTAATCACACGGATTTTTTATTTTGCATTTACACCAGTTTGCACGATTGAAAAGAAGAATAAAATAAAATAAAAACAAGCGGCACAACTTTTTAAATCAGACAGATCCTCCGTATGGCATCATTATGGTATGGGTGCATACTTACGAATCAGCGGAACTGTTTTAATACTGCATTTTCAGACATAATTGTTTAATATACTGCTTTGCATACTATACACTAGGGAACACGTGGCCACGGGTAAAACTGCTATGGGCCCCGCACGTGTGGGTTTTACTGTGGGCAAGCCCACAGTGGGTTGCCCACAGTAAATCCTAATGGGGGCCCAAATGGGCAAAACTGCTATGGGCCCCGCATGGGCTAACCCACTAGGGGCCCGAGTGGGTTTTCTTTGGGTGGGCTTGCCCACAGAAAGCCCACATACATAGGGCCCCAAAGGGTTTGCCCTTGCCCACACTGTCCCACAGAAAACCCACACTTACCCACAGTGGGCCCACACTGGCATGTTTGCTGGGGGGAACTGACGCATGGCAGTTGTCGTCATGCACTACATTAGAATATGCAAATAAGATTTTAAAAAATTGGATAACAATAGCTTTAAAACCATGTCAGTGGGCAGTAGATAATTTTTCTCTCCTCATCTCCACTTTCTTTTTCTCTTTGTTTTTATCTTGCCCTGGCTCTTCACCTCCTAAAGGCTTTGACTGATATAGGCTTTTCATTTTTGTCTGTGTCAGAGAAGAAAGTAAGCATGGGGTCTCAGACACGTTGATTTACTGAGGGCTACCAGGAAAGGTAGGTAACTAAGTTTATTAAATTCATTCACAATATGTACACATTCATTATTGATATTATGCCTAATACAGGGCCGTAGACAGGGCTTTATAATCACTGAGGTCCTAAATTTGAAGTTGTAGGGGGGTTAAAAAATTTCTGATCTACGTGCATTTCAAGACGCTTGAAGGCCGAAAAATGGATAAGAAATGGCTTTAAAACCATGTCAGCGGACAGTAGATTATTTGTCAATACCTGCTCTCTCCTTTCTTTTTCTCTCAGTCTCCTTATCTTGTCCTGTCTCTTACCTTCCTAAAGCTTGGCTTTTATAATTTACAGAAGGCTACAAATTATATTCTAATATTAATTCACAATATGTACATGGCTGAAATGATGAAAACGGCTTTTGTTAATGTTTTTTTGTCCCCTCACAATGACAGTAAACTAATTATTACATTACATGAATCACGATACATAGGCCTATGATACATAGGCCATTTATGACCATTTTAATTTTTTTTAGGGGGGCTAGGCAGAAGTTTAGGGGGGCTTCAAAGTCATACAGTATTGGAAAGAGTGTGAGTTTAGTTTTGGGTGAACTACTTGAAATCATACTTGTTAATGATATTCACTGTGAAACGAGTTTATAAAAATAAAAAGTTTTTATATACTGTTTTGACATTTCAACTGGGTCAGTAATGGCCTATGCTTTAAAATAATGTCCAAACTGATTTGTAGCATATTGTCTGCTTGGATAAACCTGGGGTTATGTGCTTTGTTTAAGAGCACAGTGGCGTTTTCTTGGGTCACTTCTCAACAGAACTAAACCTCAGAGACTTCACCATTAAACAACCACTACCTTATCCTTAGCACACTTTACATTGTTTATTCAATTAATTTAGGAGAGAACATTAAATGGCCCCCTTAAATGAGAAAACTAAAGCAATCATTTGATCAATAGTATTGTAGTCAGTATCTGATGCTGTTGTGCACAATGAATGCCAAGTAATTCCCATCAGAGAATGCATGGATTAGTCATGCACTTTCATAATTACCTTCAAAACACATCATAATAATGCAGTGACTCACTGGGTTTATTAAACATACTTTCTGACACGATTTCCAGATGATTTTTATCACACTTATTGTGAAGGTCATGGCAGCTGGAATTGAGATGAATCCTTTTCTGCACATAACAATTTATACGTGTTTTCATTTGGTTACTAACCTTAAGAATTTTAATTGGATATTATTTAAACCTTTTGGAATATGTGAATGCCATATAAATATTTCATATGAAAATGTGTAGAAAGAGAAATTCTAGAAATAGTTCTACCTTATTATACTCAATATTTCACGAGGCTGAGAAGTGAGTAACAAGTCTTTAATGTGTGACTCGTGTCCTCCAGATGTGTGAATTGCACCCTTCAACACCCTTCACAACTAATTGACAGATCAGTATTCTCCATGCTCACCAACACTCTCACACAAATGGGTTCAAGTATCCAGAGCACCACCGAGTGGTCCAAGCTAAGTACTTGTTTAGCCTTGCTCTTTATTGTAGTTTAGTCTAATAAACAGCCATAAACAACAACCACATATAATAGTTATTCATAAAATGCAGCAATCTCAGATTATTGTTTATTGATTAATGATGTGTCCTTTATACGTTGAAATAAAAACTGAAATTTATGATAAAGTGCTCGATTATCAGTGAATCAGTTGTTAGAAAATCGACTGAGCATTATACCTGTTGTAGATGCATATATGAAAGTGAATTGTCGCAGTTTTTCACTTGTATGTTATTTGATCGGGTTTCTGTGTCTGTTCTCAGTCGGTGGGACAGGCGTGCGACATGCAGTCACAGCCAGTGACAGCGAGGACTTGGTGCTGTGTTTGTGTGCCGTTTGCGCAGTGTAGGGAAACATTCATGGGCACGGTGCCTGTAGCTGAGCAACACACACACTCGCTCTCAACCTTGTGCTTGTCCAGAGAATACACAGACTTGCTGCTACACTTTCCCTGTGGGTGAGAGAGAAAGACAGACGGGATAAATTACATGTATATAGCTTCATGATATTGTTGAGACTTTAATGGTAGAATATATTGAAGTGCATCGACTCGCCTCGCAGTAAGTGAGTTCTATCTTCTCTTTTGATTGGCAGTCGTCCACCCTGATGTAATTCAGAAGACCCACAGTTCTTCTGCACTCTGGCTCGGTACCTAAACAAACATTTAACATATTATGCACACGTCAAGTTCAGATCAGACGGATGGAGTTTATAAACTGAGCAGGGCTGCGTTTCCCAAAGGCACCGTGAGCTAAGTTGATTGTAGAGACCATCGATGGCAATGATTCTACAATCTACTTAGGCTTAAGATGCTTTTTGGAAATGCAAGCCCCGGATGTTGTGGTGTTTAGACTTACACATCTCACAGCAGGTGTCTTCAATCTGGCTTATTTTACCCTGTGGATAAAGGATACATAGTTTTACTTTTATCACTGTGCAACACAATACATATAACATATTCCTGGATTGGTGTTTAGAGTTTGGTAGATTATGACTAAAGGAATTGGGTTTTTCATTTGTTGGTTTAATAATGTTCTACACTGTAAAACCTAATCGTCATATAACTCAATTCAATTTAGGAAACCAATTGCCTCTATCCATTTAAGCTTAGAAACCAATGAGTACTGTGAACTTATTTCATTTGAGATTTTCCTAATATACAGTTAAACTATACACTCCATTTAGAAACATTAACTTAACCCTCTTGCAGTTGGTTGCTAAGCACAACATAACAGAATATTAAACACTAACATATCTCACTCTATATTAACAGTGTGAAAAAAACACATAAAATAACATTTCATTTCAACATTTACTCTCCTTACAGAGTTCTGCTTAATTTAATCAGTTACTGAGTTCACATATCTTTGTCTATTAAGTCAAAAGAACTTTCAGTAATATTTGAGTGAAATTAACCTTTCATTTAATACATTTGTGAGTTAATACATTTATAAAGTGTGTGTTTCTACAGGTTTAGCTATACTTGTGAGGGCCAAATGTCCTCACTTATACAGTAAAATATTATGACAACCGACTAGTAAGGACATTTTACTGGTCCAGTTAAAAAAAAAGCTTATAAATCGGTCAAAATATGTTTTTATTTAAATCTAGTGTTTTACACATGTTTCTGTGATAGGTTTGTTTAGGAGTAGGGGTTGGGTTCGGTGATAGTAAATATCATTAACCTGATTTTAAATCAGTGGAAGTCTATCCAATGTCCTCAGTAATATAGTGAAACAAACGTGTGTGTGTGTGTGTGTGTGTGTGTGTGTGTGTGTACCCCATGCTCCAGACAGAGTTTGCGGTCAAACGGAGGGCATGTTGTCACTAGAGTCTCCAGCACCAGTTCTTCATTCTTATTCACACTGCATGTGTGTTTAGTGCAGCCGTCTGTACGAGTTGTATTTGCCTGAAAACACACATATGTACACATTTATGACACTATCTGAAAATCAATAGAACATCTGGAGCATTTACAGCAAGATGTCTCAAACTACCGGCTCACTGGCCAAGATAGTTTCATATGACTCCTCAAGCATTAATAGTTGATTTTTTTTTTTTTTTTTTTAGCCTGCAGATCACTTCACTTTCTAGTTTGGTTATCCTGTAAACAATGGCCTTATACACTACCATTCAAAAGTTTGGGGTCGGTAAGATTTTTTAATGATTTGAAAGAACTTCTCTTATGCTCACTAAGGCTGCAGCTTTTTAATAATAAAACAGTAAAATTTTAAAATATACAGTATTTATAATTTTTATTCTTATTCCTGTAAGTAAAGCTGAATTTTCAGCATCATTACTCCAGTCTTCAGTGTCACATGATCCTTCAGAAATCATTATTTTATGCTGATCTGCTGCTCAAGAAACATTTCTTATTATTATTAATATTGAAAACAGTTGTGCTGCATATTATTTTTGTGGAAACCATGATTAAGTTTTTATAGGATTCTTTGATGAATAGAAGGTTAATAAGAACAGCAAATATTTGTATTAGATATCTTATGTAATTTTAAATGCCTTTACTGTCACTTTTGATCAATTTAATGGGCCTTTGCTGAAAAAGGTTTTAATTAAAAAAAAACTTTTAAATGGTTGTGTATTAAAGTTCATCGGTGCCTTTGAAATGGTTAAAACAATTCTTCTAAACAAAACGGATCTTAAGCTGGCAAAACATGACTGTTTTCTTGTTTTGGCCATTTTGACCATTTTCATTGACACATAGAGGTACTTATTGACGATAGAGAGGTGAGATGCAAACCTGTGTCTTCCACACTGATTATACTGGCTACAGTTAGTGACAATGACTCATGTCTGCACATATTTATTACTTTCAGAGTGACCAGCTGTCCATCAGGTCGTCGGATGCTACAAGCAGTTGCTACACAGCGACCGCAGCAAGCATTAGGTATTGGCTCCAGTGTATATCCCTACAAAACAAAGCACACATATAACTGTACTCATATATTCAGGGCTTACTGTAATTTTAAGGCTCCATATACTTAGAAATGAAGATTCTGCCATCATTTACTCATCCTTGTGTAATTTTAAAACCTTTAAAATGTAAACACTTTCTTTCTCATCTTATTTGCATATGCAAATGTGACAGATCAGAAATCATGACACACAAGAACCATGGCATTTGGGTTTAATGACATTAAACCAGGTGAATGAGATTTACATAAATAGCTTTTTAAACTATGCTGCCTTTTTGTTGTATTCTCATTGCACACCAAAGCAGCTTGGACGTCTCCAAGCATGTGCAAAACATCTGCTTTTGTGCTCCATGGAAGAAAGAATGTAATTTAACGACATGAGGGTAAGTAAATGCTGACAGAATTGTAATTTTTTAGGGTAAACTATCCCTTTAATAATCTCCAGAGTGAGGGGTTTTACCTCTGAGCAGGGGGAGCAGCTCATCTTTCTGCAAGAGAGCCGATAACTCCTCTTATCTCCCACACACTCGCAGCGCGTGCACACATCCAGCATCAGTCGCTCTCCAGCCTACTCGCACACACAGAGCAAGACACCCCAAAGTCAATCTGTTATGCACCAAGACATCTGCACACGGCACATTAGCATTCTGTATGTTAAGTCAACGTCTTTACCGCAATAACAGTTTGATTCAGCACGCAGGCATTCATTGGAACTGCAGAGAGGGGGAAAAAAAGCATTAATATCTAAGGAAGAAAAAAAAAAAAATCACAGAGACCAGCAGTGAATGAGCAGTATGTGTGTGCAGGGTCCAAAATTAACACTTCAAGCACCAAATGGGATTAAAATTGGATTTGGCAAGTAAATAAAACCACTTTATATATATATATATTAATTTTATTAATGCATTTTTTTAAGACTTCTCTTAGGAAATGTTCGAAATTTTATTTAATATCAGAAGTGTTTGAGCTCTATAATATGTATATTTTTATATTATTGCAAGAAAAATTATTGTATGTTATGTTATTCATTTATTGAAGTTTTATTGTTATTATGATTATTTTAATTTCTACAATAAGTTTGCCTTTGCTATTTATAGTGTTTATATTACAATTCAATTTAAATTTGATATATCCAATATTAGATTTTATTTATCGATGTAAACCAGTTGTGAATATTGAATTGTTGCCACCTATATAAAGATTTAGATCATCATGTAACACTCACCTATAGGAATAGTGATAGATTATGGCAAAGAATTAATCCTTCAACTGTTTTGAAGTGTTCTTTCCCTTTAAAAGTGTGGTCACATTGGCAAAATGTTGGTGAAATTTCACAGGCAAAAAAGATCTATTGTCAATAGTGTAGCGATGTATGAAGCGCAGCTCACACAGAAGTCACTTTTAGAGACCGATATCGATAACTCTTTATATTTGAAAACCAATAACCGATATATTGGCCAATAAATCGAAATCCAAATTTTGATTTGCCTGATTACAAAAACAAAAGTCTCACCATGTCCCAAGCACAAAATTATAATAATGTTCTCATTATAATTTTATGAAGCCTATATGACAGACTTGGGCTGCGCATATTGCACTTAACTGTATTTTTCTTTCAAAGTGATTTTAATCATATTTAAAACAATTCAAAAACATCATGGCGAACAATGCGCATCTGAAGTGTCTCAGCTGAAGGAAATACATTATTTATCGGCTTTAAGATATCGGCAAAATGTTCTTATCGGGTTGATAACAATAACTTTAAAAATGAACGTACTGATATATCGTCACCTCCAACCCAAACAGCTGGTTTGTGGATTCATATTGAAATGCCTGGATTTCACTCCCAAACATTTGCAAAACAATGGCAAATGTGACCACACATTAAGAGCACAGAAGGGTGCATTTCTAATCATTTGGATTGTTTGCCACAAATATCCAAAGGAAAACCAGCTAAATAATTGCATAGTCATAAATAATGTAATAAATGCAGGTCCTAAATATTTGATCAGTTCATCTATCATTGGCAGGTGTGGCATTAAGTTAAGTTAAGTTTGGACTGTATGTGTCTGTACCGCAGTGGCAGGTTGGGCAGCAGTCATCCACTGTATTGCACTGGAGCTCTGTGCCTAGTGGACAGGTTGGCGTGTCCATGAGGTGGCAGGACGTGTTTGTATGCTGGATGAACACTTCCTCATTGACCTGTACACATTCGCTCCACACACATCTGTCGTGCGGAGACACCCACTGCTCTCCCACCTGCACACATGTGAAGTCAAAGATTTATTTCAGATCATAGCGCATTCAAACACAAGCAGAGAGTAGAAGGAAAAAGACTCTACTCGCCCGTCTCATATAGCCTCCTTCCACACAGCTGGATTTACGGCAGTGACCGCAGCACTCGCTTTCTGAATGTGAGTATGTGGTTCCCTGCATATACAAAATCAATGTGAAATCACAATCATTTTTACTTTGCTATAAATGTCTCTAGACATACTGTGCATGATTCATCACTGCATGTTATTGTATGGGAAAACATTAGTTTTCATAATGTTTCATCAGAATATAATTCTGAAAGTTTAAACAAAATTACACTTTTAAATAGTTTCCTTTTTGTTAACATGACAAAGAGACTGCAGGGGTGAAGGAAATTAGAAATTAAATTAGGAAAGTAGATTTTTATAAAAAAAATACAATGCTGTTGCGGTGTTCTTGGTGGTTGCCAAGTGTTTGATTTCTCACCCAAATCCAAAGAGCCACTATCATATTCTGGTCACTAGATAAAAAAATCTATGGGGTTATTTTGCCTGCTTTATCCACCAAGAGACAATAGTAAAACTGAGAAGAGTAATAGCACACAGGTGCTCAACATGTTGCAAATTTAAGGTACAAATAATATATGTAATATATATGTATAATGTCACAAAGACATTAAAAGGGGATATAGTTCACTTGTATAGAAATGAACAGGAGAAATTATAACACTCAATATGGTGGCTGTAGTCCTGCCTTGCGAAGAGCCAATTGCCTTTCTCATAGATGTATCAACTGTTTGTTTACTCTTTAATGCGTATGTGTTAGCCCAACCAGCCTGAAAATATATAGTATTTTGTGTGAACTTTTAAAAGAAGCACAAAACTATTGTTGCCAGATTTTTTTCTTGATTTGAAATGTGTTACTTAAGCATACCATTCAAATTCAAGACTGGAAATCCCTGCCTGGATTGTTACCAAGATAGTTCATGGCTTGCATTAAAGTCGCATTTTCTAAATGCACGTTTTTGATATTATTGTGAATGATTCTTACATGAATATGTTCATATACGAATCAAAAACTGATGGATAGAACCAAGTCCCTGCCCTAATTTTCTTTGCTTTTCTTATTTTTTCTGATAACCTATTTCTCTCAGATGTACATCACAATACAGACGAAAAGATTTCATCCCAACTTTAAAGGGACGTCGGTTTCATTCAATGCTGAATAAGTGCATTTAAATGTAATACTTGAGGTGAGGAGTTACTTCAGATCCCTTCTGAGAGTATGAGTAATAATTATGGATGCCTTAGTAAAAATAACTTATAATATCATAGCCTGAATTCAAGCCCCAATGAATATTCATGCAGTACACAATACAGAATATTGTGCACAATACAGAAGTTAAATGCACTGTAAATGCTGTTGTCTTTTAAAGAGGACCTGTTATGATTTGTTACATTTTTAACTTTCTTTAGTTCAGTCAGGACCACTTTGAGAATGAAATTTATTGACAATCTTTGGATTTGGCGAGAGGCTTAGGCTCTAAGGTGCTCGAGCTGCTATACTAGACAGCTTGAGATGCATCCTTGAGACACAAATCCCCCAAGCCTTTTAATAAGCAAATGTTTCTTAGCATATGTTTACAGAAGGAGATACAATGATTTCGTACTTAGAGTTTCTATACAGAATCCACTGCTCTGTTATGAAGATGCTAGGAGGTGAAGGGGTGGAGGTGGGTGTAAATGTCTGTGCGACAGACTGCGGAGCATTCGTTGAATGAGCTTAAATACTATAGTTGATTAGAGTAGGTGGAGTAACAAATCAGCTGTTTAGCGTTCAGTGGTCTGCCTGAACTACACTTGAATTTCATTCGATCACTCAGTTACAAAGCACAAAGTCACTCCAAAGGGAGTTATTCTCTATATCAGTTAGCACTATTTGTGAACAGCCTTGAAACGCCTCGATTATGGTCTTTTCAGTTTTCTACCGGGAACAAGCACATCAAAATATCCCTCATTTAAAGTCCTCCTGCAGTCAATAATTGTATCCCTTAAAACACATCTTTGATGATCAAAATGACATACCTAAACATGTTTTCCTGTGAAAATATAGCAATGTAGCCAATCACAAACATGTATGTTGAATTTTCACCTGGTTTGTCTTAAAGCATATTAAAAAGCACCACATAGACATAAACAAACATTAAAACCTTGATTTTCACCACAGGGGGTCTTTAAATAATTCCTGCCCAAAGCATCTGAAAAAAAGGTGCGAGGCCTGCTTGAGTTGGGTTAGTGGTTTGTTGAAACTTGCGGTTAAGGGGTTGACATTTTTATCAAACCAGTTGACCAATCACAACACAATGGTGACCAATCAGAGCACATTTCTCTTTTTGGAAGGAGGGGCTTCATAGAGACAGCTACTAAACAGAGTGTTACTGACAGATTGGAAAGAGAGGTGCTGCAATAATGTAAAATATGTATAAAAAATAATAATTATGTGTTTTTTCATGCATGAAAACCTATTCTAGTAGACCCAAAAAACAAAATCAAGACTTAGTAAAAGGGCATAATAGGTCCTTTTTAAAATAACATACGATCATTATAATACATTCAGGGCCCTATTTTAACGATCTGAAACGCAAGTGTCAAAGCGCAAAGCGCAAGTAACTTTGTGGGCGGGTCTCGGCGGGATAAATGACTCTTGCGCCCGGCACAAATCTAAAAGGGGTTGGTCTGAAGTAGCTTCATTATTCATAGGTGTGGTTTGGGCGTAACGTGAAATAAACCAATCAGAGCATCATCTCACATTCCCTTTAAGAGCAGACGCGCTTTTTCCTTGGCGTATTGCTATTATAACAGCGGATTTGCCAGACGCGCGCCAGGAGCGGTTCACAGCCGAGGAGAGCAACGCTCTCGTCACGGCCGTAAAAGAGAGAGAAGTGACATTGGGGATGGAGAAACACACCCAAATTAGCTTTGGTTAAACAGGCATATAATAATGTGGGTAAATGTGTAAGCTAGATGTATGCTTTTATAATAAATTGTCTATCTATCTATCTATCTATCTATCTATCTATCTATCTATCTATCTATCTATCTATCGTTTGTAATAATATGATTTGCAAAAATGAAAACTGCTGCTTCTGTGTAGATTAGAGAATCAAAGTGTATGCGCGTTGTGCAGGCTATACATTATGGTCAAGCATGCGCCCTTAAAATAGCATAATGAACAACGCACAACGCGCCACTGACTTTAGACTAGGTTTTTTCTGGCCAGTGGCGCAATTGTTTTATGGAACAGTAAAATAGCACCAGGGATTGTTTGCGCTGGAACACGCCTCCTTTTTTGCGCTGAACCGCCCAGGGAGCGCAAGTTCATTCCCTAGTTTAGCGACGTGCTTTGGAGGGAAAAGCGCGCTTTGCGCGGGTGCAAAATAGGAATGAAACATGCGTCGGTGTACAAAGTCAATTGCACTGGGTGCAAGATAGGGCCCTCAATGTTCATAAAATTGAATAAAATTCATACAAATTCACAAATTAATATTACTCAAACCCAAAAAGATTGAAACTAAGTTGTGTAGGACGCACCAGAGGACAGATCTGGTTGCAGACGGGGTCCACACACTGAGCGATGTGCAGGCCTGTCTGTCTGTCTGTTTGCTCCGTGCAGGTGCAGGTTTTACACTTCTCATCCCACCTGCTGCCCACCTGGTACACCACAGCGTCCACCACACACACCTGCACATATAAATAGTCAATCACATGCTGATTGCAGAGCACACTCCTCAGGACATGGAGCTGCAAGGTCAAGTGAATAACACCTGCGCAGCGAGAGCGCAAAAGAGTGCCAACCTTATCAGGCGTGCAGGTGACCTCTATGCAGCCGCAATCGTTGGTGTTAGTATTCGTGATGTAACCCGGAGGGCATGTGCGGGTGATGTTCTGACAGTTGCACACACATCCATACGAATCGCAGCAGTCTGATGGTGTGACCGACAGCTTCTTGTATGCAGGGCAGGATGGTTTTGTTGACACAGGACACTGATCCCTTTTACAAACTGAGAGAGCGCGGTGAAAGAGATAATTTGTACGTGATTGAAAACCATCTATGTGAAACGTACTAGAGTATGTGTGTTTATGTGCTCTCACCACACTGGTAAACTGGCAGACAATCTCCAGGGTTTGTGAGGACGACACTGAGCCCATGATCACAGAGAGGGGGATCTGACCGCTTACAGTTTGCATCACACACTACAAACACACACAGTACATCACAACACTATATCATAGTATTGGCATTAGGTGTCATCATACCTGTGAGTATATGGGTAGTAAAAGTGTAATATATCCATGAGCCTTTTTTATCAACAAGAGGACATTAGGTTAAGATTTATATGACTGTATAAGGGAAATTAAATGTGTGTGTGTGTGTGTGTGTATGGAGGAGCATATACATATTTTGATGAGTACAATGTACATTATTTGTGGATTCTGTGTGTATTCTCAGCTCACCACACTCATATTCAGGGCAGCACTTGGATCCCATCTTCTCCTGGAGAACCTCACATTGTCCACACTCTGGGGCTGTAGCACAGCAACAGTTGCCATGACAACACACATTGAGAAACCACTTGGAGAAATGGGGCTGATAATAAGAGTGACAGTGAGAGAGAACATATACACATTGTGTCTTTACCTTTAGCATTGCTGCAGGGTAAAGCTGTGCAGTTGATGCGCTGCTGATCCAGACACACACACAGAAGACAGGGGTTGTCCTCAGGATTCCAGCTTTCCATAAACTGAAACACACACACCAAGATCACAAGACTGTTGTATGCAGTTCCACAGATCTGACAAAGGCTTATTGGTTTTATAAAGGTGGCATAGCAATATCATAAAAGGCACTGATGGGCTTTCAATACCTGATGGGCTTTCCCATGGTGGTCCATACACTGACTGCATGCCTCTTTTCCTACACACTTATCTCCCATTAACACAGACCCTTCAGGGCAGAAACAGCCCTCTGTAGGAGTGTTCAAGCACAGTGATCCATTGCCTTTCATTAAACCATCACCCATCATGTCACCAGGACTGAACTGGCTTTGGCCGCACTGCTCCAAACATCCCGTTCGACACGCAGCGTATTCCATAGAGCCTGAGCATGACATGGCTACACACACAGAAATTGAGATATTTGACAATTCAATCTCAATTAAGTGTCGAACACAAAATTATTAACAATATGCAGTTCACAACATATTTAACTCTGTAATGCAACATTTCAGAGTGAAAAGGCGAAAAGTAGGATACAGTAGAAAATAATGTGGGGTGGGATTTGATTTTGTCCATCTGGAGATTAATTTTTTTTATGTCATTGTTTAATATCTCCCCCCTCCCCCACATGTGTGACTTGTGTGAATTGTTTAATCTGCAGTAAGGAAAATTGGAGGAAAGGAGGTAACGGAAGTTATTACACTTTATGAAAAACTTTTTTTTAGAATAATGTACACTGATGAATTGTGCAACATGAAAGCAGGGATTTTGAAAACATTTTTGATAATCTCAAATTATGATCATTATTTACTCATCTTCATGTTGTTCTAAACATGTATGCTGTTTTTCATAACATGTGGGGAAAATGTTCTTTCCAAACAACAACAATTCATAGAGACAAAAAGGACAAAAACTCCAGAAAAGTTGTCCATAGAAGTTGAGCAATAAGTCTTCTGATTAACTATATTATGTGTATATTATTTTTTTAATAATTATTTTTTTTTATATATATATTTTTAAAATTTTCTATGTCTGTTTCCTCCTTTTTTTTCTTTTATAATCTTCTAAAGAGCAGCATTGTTATTGTTAACTAAAACCTTTTTTTAAAAAGCATGGAAAAAATAAAATAAAAACAAAGCTAATATACATATTAAAAAACTAATAACATGACTAAAGAACTAAAATGAAAATATAAAAATAAAAGTTATTCAAAATATTAATAAATACTATATTAGTATATAAACAATACTAAACACTCCTGGAGGGGTGGATATTATCAGTGATTAATGACTAAATAAATTAAAAAAAATACACAAAACAAATGTATAACTACAGAAGTCAAGAACACTATATCTCACAAGATAGTATTTATATGGTGTTTTATTAACGTTTGGAGTTTGGTCAAGAGGTGTGTAAATATGTCTCATTTTGTGGTAATAACAGAATACCGGTTTGGAATGACATGAGGGTGATTAATTAATGCCATCATTTTCATTTTTGGGTTGATCTATTCCTTTAATACCAGCTACTAGATCTGTAGCTCCCACATTAAACTTTCTTTCAAGCTTAAGACTTTCATGACTGCACACAGACCTGGTGTAATTCCTGTTTGTTCTTTTTCTAAGGTACATTGATCAAAGTACCACCACCTCACAGGCCTAGAGCCACTGATCTGAGAGGGTCGCAACACGCTTCACTTCATGACTCATTAATCACAGAAGACTCACGGCAGAGGGTGGGCGTCCTCCAGTCCACACACACTCCCTGTTGACGGCACACTGTGCTGTAGGCGGTAACAAGGTCACACACCGCATTAGGCTGGCAGGCTACTCTCTGACAGATCTGCACATAGTCCTGCAAAGGAACCAGCGCGTGACAGCGGCTGAACGCCTCAGAACTTAACACATCACAGCCCTTCGCCACACCAGCAGCACACGACTCAACCTCCAGATGCTGGACACACTCGCCCAGAGCCCATCCCTTCAGGTACACGTCAGGGTCTGTGGTCACACTGCCGTCAGATAACACTAGACCTGTCTGCTCATCAGAGCAGGAACCTGGAAGAGAGATGGACAAGTTACTTAACACACCCCACAAGATGTTGAACTGGAGTTTGAATTAGACAGACAGGAAGAGGAACTGCAATTGAAAGAATTTCGACATCGTCATATTTTGCCCAAATTATGCCCATTTATTTCCTGCTATATATTTTCTCAACTGATTACATTTAACTTGATATTTAACCTAGTTAAAAGAAAAACAAAACAGATTTAATCAGCCAGATAACTTATCTATAAGTAAATATTGACCTTCCTCAAAATTAATTTCTTTTTAATGAAAGATCAAAAGGATAAACAATGCAGATTTATTTTTTACAGCCATCTTTGCTCATATTTACCAGGGGTGCCAATCATTCTGACCACAACTGCTGTATATATAAATATCCAATTCTAAATAAATTAACATTTAACTAATGACTGAACTAAATACAAATTTCTATAGACGGCATTAGATTGATTATTAATATTGTCTAATGTTAATATTATCTGATGGGAATACTCCATATGTTTATGAATTATGAATAAATAAATAAAGTGTATTAGCAAATGTTAAAAGCCACAGAGCAGTTGTATAAACTTCTCTGAATTTCATTTCATAACCATTTAATAATTCTCCCTCTTTAAATTTGAATTTGACAATTTTGCATCCTGATTGCTACCTCAAATCACTTTCAAGGACTAGATTGGAATTTAAAAAATAATTTTGAATACCACAAAATAAATTAAAGTAAAACTCTCATCAGCAATCAAGCTCAAAAATTACAGTCGTCAGCTTAAAGGAACTGTATTTACCGCATACGCCAGTGGTGTTAGGTTTCATGGAGATGTCCATGTTGATCATGAACTCATTGCTGTGGGGAGTGAAGGTGAGTGTGAAACCATGCTGCTCTGATCTCAGCTGGTGTAATATAGCACCAATTTGTGTCACAGTTACTCCCTGAATTCTGAATGGGACTGCGGTAAACACACCGCCCACAGTCACCTGAAATATAGAGAACATGTTTAATCTCTTTGCTAACTTGGTTAGCTCTTTCTCTTTGCATGCTTTTTCAGTGCATCTACCTTCATGTCATCCTGTAGCACCACACTTGTCCCGCCCTCCTTCAGCTCCAGGCTCTTCATGCAGATCTGATTGGGCGAGTTTTGACAGGCAGCCGCATGCAACACTAGCTCCGCCCCTCCTGAGCGAAGCAGCAAATAGGAGCAAGCGGCTCTTAGCTTCAGAGCCGCCCCCGAAAATGACACAACATGGCTAGTGGAGCTGCCCATGCAACTACCTGGGGAAAGAAAGTAAGCATGTTCAAGTTAAAAGTTTACAGTTCATGCATTTCCATTTTTTAATTTTTTTTTTATGGTTTGTAAAACAATGCATTATGCAATGTTTTAAAGCTACACTGTGTAGGATTTAATCCCATCTAGCGGTGAAATTGTTTATGACTACCAACTGAATATTACTTTCTAGCCCCTCCCATTCCGAGGGCGTTTTAACTCGTACGGTGGCCGTATTATTTCAAATCTGCCAGCAGTCGCGAGTAATCTCCCCCTCACATTCGTCACGGTGCCACTGAGTGTAAAAACGCGAAAGGCAAAGCTTGAATTTCCAGGTATGTCCCTCTTTGGCTAATGTATTTTCAAGATGGAGGCGCAACATGGCTGCCGCCATTCCAGCGACTCGCTCGTATGTATTCTGAATGGCAGATTCTACGCTTACGAGAATACTTGATTAGTTGGTAGAAGTAATTACACATTAATGAGCACATATCATTTTGAAAGAACAAAGTGTTTTTTTGCTAAGAATCAACTTAAAAAATTACACAGTGTAGCTTTAAACAGTATAACACTAAATTGTTGTCACTTGGCCTCATCACATTGCATGTTTAATACAGTATCATCTCGGAAATTAAGTGCTATTTTGCAATTTTAATCCAAGTTTGAGTAAAAATGACCTAAAATGAGGACCTATTATGCTTTGAGCAGCAGGAAAAAAAAGGTCTGTGAAGTTACAAAGTACAAAGTCATTCCAAAGAGAGTTATTCTCTATATCAGTTTCTGAACTCCCTGAAACGCCTTGATTGTAGTCTTGAGTTTTCTTTTGGGAACGAACACATCAAAATATTCCTCATTAAAATAATTCCTGCCCCAATGCATATGCAAAATATAGGGCGCGAGGCCTGGTTGAGTTGCATTAGTAGTGTGTTTAAACATTTCCAAAACAGCCAATCACAACATACTGGTCCAGCCGACCAATCAGAGCACACCGCTCTTTTTGAAAGGTGGGTCTTCCTGGAATTAAACAGAGTGTTTCTGACAGACTGGGAAAAGAGGTGCTGCAATAATGTAAAATATGTGAAAAATAATGTGTTTTTTGAACATTTAAGTATGAAAATACTTATTTTAGAGAATAGAGAAAGGGGGTAGGACCTGAAAAGTTTGTTATGAACTTCTTCCTACTCCTTTTTGAACATGAGAATTTCTAATTTGAATTACTTACAATAATTTTGGAAGATTGTGCTGAGAAGTGCATGACTTTATTTAGCTGTTATTTTCATTTTAATTTTATGTATGTATGCATGTCTGTATATATATTTTTTTATTTACATGTTCAAAATAAACTACTACTAACACTGAAAAAAAAAAACCTATTCAAGTAGACCCCAAAACCAAAATCAAGACTTTTAAAAAAGGGCATAATAGGTCCTCTTTAATGTGTTGGTTGTTGCATAATTAGGGGTGTGTGTCATACAGGGGCATGTCCAGGTACAGCCGCAGTGGTGATTGTAGCGGAGGGCTGGAAGGCTATTTTTGCAGACTGGAGGCTCCATCTTCTCACAGTTGATGCGGTGGCTCTGCACCGTTACTGTGCCTGATGGGTTGCACAGCACTGAGTGACAGCCGTCTGACAACAGCCATGTCTCACCAGGCTGATGGACAGAAACAGTCAGAATAGTTATTTTGATGCACAAACCAGAACTTCAGGAGCCTTTGTTAGTCTGCAGTAAGTGCTGCACGATTACTTGAAATAAAACAAAAATCGCTATATGGCTTAGTGGCTGCGATTTTATTGAATAAATATATGCGCTGCATGTGTCAGAGTGATGTGTGGCACTGTGCATTTTTACACACAAGTTCATGATCCAGTTTTTTCAATGTGTGGCTCGGTTAGCAGTAAATGCTGCTCCACAAAAACTCATCTCTGTGTTTGCTCTGAGTTTGAGTCACTTGGAAACACAACATGCGCCAACCATCTTCCCAAACTTATAGACCTTATGCGCCAGAGAAAGGAGGATGCCGACATCTTTAGAATATTGTCTTTGAACTTCCGTTTTTGCAGTCGCTCTGTATATTTCTATGGCATTGCTGTCCAGGAGTAATTAGCTTTTGAAGTAGATTTACTTAATGTAAAGTTAACGAAAGTTATCATGATGATTGTAATGTTAAAAGCAGATGTCTTAACAAATGTCAGTCGACCGGTAAGATTTTAAAACAAGCCGTTCATTCATAAATACGCAAGATCGCTGTGAAAATACAGACCGGAAGACAAAAGACAACGAGCGCAGCGCTGAAAAGGGGCGGGGCTACATAAGAAACATTTATAATCCTACTGTTGTCAACAAAAGAGAAGCTCCCAGTGGTTTACCACCAAAATAAAAGAGTGATGATTTGAAAATGAAAAATGAATCCTTAATTAGTATTGTAATTTAATAGTTGTACTGTAAAATAAAATGATAAAAAAAATATTTTTTCTTAAATGTATTTTTTATTTTACAGTGAAATGTTACGAAAGTAATACTACTTATATTTAATAATTTAATTTAGTTATAATAATCATAATTATTATAAAATATAAAAAATAAGAAGATTTTTTTTATTTTACAGTACAATTATCATTATTATTATTTTATAGTCATATTGATATATAATCACAAATTTTTGGCCAAATTGTGCAGCCCAACAAACAAGCACATCAATCCTGGAGTTCTTTTTATAGCATTTTAAATTGCAATCGCAATTTCAGAAAAATCAGTTACTGTGTAGATTTCCCCCCCAAATCATGCAGCCCTAGGTAGATGAAACATACGCTATGCAAGTAATGTGAAATGTGGCGCTATGGGGGTCTTCAATGGTCATTTTTCTCATTCTCATTGGTCATTTTACCATGACAGAGCAACAGTTTGAAGAGACTCTTGATGAGCAAGTTCAATTAATGATATTTATAGCCAACTGTCTGAAAAACACCACATCCTGTTTTAAAGGGATAGTTCACCCAAAAATGAAAATGCTGTCATCATTTACTCTTCCTCAAGTTGTTCCAAACCTGTATGACTTTCTTTCTTCTGCTGAACACAAAAGAAGATATTTTAAAGAAGGTTGGTAATTAAACAGTTGCTGGTCCCCATTGACTTCCATAGTATTTTTTTTTCCTACTATGGAAGTCAATGGGGTCCATCAGTCGTTTGGTTACCGACTTTCTTCAAAATATCTTCTTTTGTGTTCAGCAGAAGAAAGAAAGTCATACAGGTTTGGAACAACTTGAGGAAGAGTAAATGATGACAGCATTTTCATTTTTGGGTGAACTATCCCTTTAATGGCACAAACATTTCAATGTAACTCTATCGCCCCCTTAAGTTCAGTGTTTAACTACTGCCATTGTCACCCAAAAATGCATGTTCATTATGCATGCTTGTAATGCATTGGCCAAGCATTCATGTTTGCTCACTTGCATAGAATATGTTTCTGGCCTTAGATTAAATGATCTGTTAATGAGCAGCTCAACCTCAAAAAGGTTTTTGAGGGATGAAGTTATTGGCCCAGAACGCCTGATCCAGTGAAATCGATTATGGATCCTGAGATCCAATGAAATGGATTGGATTTGAGTTATCGGAAAGTCTGCATCAGATCAAGAGGATGTATGGAAGAAAATTAGAAGCTGATGTTTCTAAAGTCAAGGCCTTTAATGGAAGATTGATGGCATGAAGGGAATTTTGCATCCCACTAAAAATCCGCTCACCTTCCGTTCATTCCCTTCATCATCCACACACACTCCAGGAGGACCCGCTGAGGGACATCATCATCATCATCATAATCAAATTGCTACATTAGTCCTGTTTTATTGTGTGATGTGTACACGTTGAGTCTCACCTCGGCAGAGTTTGTCGGTGAACGATTGGTCGAGTGCAGCCATGGTGAGCAGGTACTCTGTGCTGCTCAGCCGAATGATGTTGTCCTGAGCGTGTGGACCCGCGAGCGTGCTCAGTTCAGTTTGGTCATATTGGTTACCCAGTCCAATGGGAAACACTGACACACCTGTATGCAACAAACACATGTTGCTTTTAAGACATAATGTTATGAGAATAAAAGCAAAAATTTAAAACGCATAATATCGGGTAAATAAAGAAGAAATATTTTGAGAAAACAACCACAGTATTATAATAAACTTCTACAATAGGAATAGGGTGCAGACAGAGGCTGTAGCTTCATTAATGCAAGAAATGGATGTGGTGCATTTAGTTCAATCATACAGTAGGATTTAGCAACTAAGAAATCCTTGGTCTTTTGCTGCATCAGCACCAAGTTATCATTAGTATGAGGACACTGCGGCAGTTATGTAGGAAATCGAATTTATTCAGGAGAAAGAGCCATACAGACATTCAGGAAATTGGCTCTTTTGTGCAGTCTGAAATAGCAACCGGTGGTCGACTCTACTTCACTTTGATGTTTCTTTATGACTATAATCCAATAATGCACCGACTTAAATCTCATAATGCTATGACTTTAGTCTTGAAACTTTGACTTTTTAATCTCATAAAAGGCCTGTTTTCAAAACATCATTAAAAAATTTAAATTTGATTTTCTTTTATGTTAATGTGACACTAAAGCGCTTTCGTAGTGGCATTCTGTTGATTACATCAGGAAAAAATTTAACTAATTGAACTAATGACTTCAGCTAGTCAGCTTGAGATCCTTTCCATCTAATCTGGTTATATCTCTTAAGCCTAGTAGTGAATGTTTTATGAGCAGTAGGATAACCTCTTTCTCTTTTTTTTTAAACAATATGTTCAATTGGAGCCGACTCAGATCGGTAAACTATTACATTTGTTTTCTGGGGTGTAGTTGAAGTACTATGTTTCTCGGTTATGTTTCTTTCACAGAGTATTCATCTATACAAGTCACGCAAAGCGGAAGCACAGAGCGGCTGTTTTGTTTTGTAACCACTAGAGGGCAAAAAGTTACATAGTGTACCTTTAAAAATAAAACATGTCATGCAGTTAAAGTTTACAGTACATCTGGAATATATTGCACCATAGACTTATATTGTAAGTGCATTACTGTAAACAGGTTTTTGTTGTTGTTGTTTTTTGCTTGATTTAAGCGGAAATTATTAACAATGTACCACAGATGCTAGTGATAGAGTTTAACTTCTATTGAAACTCAAACACTACATTAAGGACCACTTAAAATAGTCGATAAAGCTATAAAACTATTTCACCAACCAGCTGTCAGAGCCTCGTTTGCTGCCTCTTGCACAGAGTCTATTGACCTGTCAGTCACGACCATAACCACAGCTTTAGGGATGCCCATTCGTCCCCCACTGGTGGAGGAAATGGCTGTCTGTACGGCCAATCGCAGAGCAGCTCCTGCGGAGAAAGAGGAAGGAACGCCCACATGTATGTAGTGTGGCATATGTTTTAACTGTCAGGCTACTGTGTCTTCACAGCATGTTTACCCAGTCTTGTTGGATTGTCTGTCTTGCTGTGTAGGGTTTCTAAAAGCTTGAGAAGATTGTCTTCTGTCTGTTCATCTCTCCATGTGACCGCCACTGCTGATTTCCCCCCATACACTATCACTGCCACCTGTGTGTGATTGCGACCTGCAACAGATAAGTAGAACTCTAGATGTAACTATTATAACATACACACACAATGAAAAAAATCAATCTCACGGAGACTTACCAATATTTGTGCTCTTTATAAAAGTTCTCACAAATGTTTTCAAGTCTTCAAATTGGTTATCAGAAGAGGCTCTCAGCAGGAACACCACGTCCATGGGCTTTGAACACGGCACTGAGCAAACACACACACACATAGAATTACAAAGAAAGCATTTATGTATTCACTCTGTAATCATCTATGTATTGGCTGTCCTTGCATTTAACAACCAGAAAAGACAACATTTGAATATTGACTTGACAAAGTCTTAACGTTTAAAACGTCTTTACGTTTAGATTATCTAGGCCTTAAGTAGTCGTTACTCAGGCTGTTTTAAAAGAGATAAATGTTACATATACTTTGTGCTAGGGAGTTTATTTTTACTAGAATGATGGTAGATTGTTTCTTAGGTGTTCTTCATGATTGCTTGGCCAGCCAGATAGATTGTCAAACCAACATAATTTGTCATACACTCATTTCTAGAAAGAATTCTTGTAGTGTGATATAGTACCAAAAATGTTTAGGATAATTTGATATGTCATCTGAAATTAGCCATCTGACATTTTAATTAGAGTAAGGCCTTAACAGACTAATGTATTTGTCATTTAGGAGTTCTTAATTTTAAACTAAAGTAGTACGTCTGACAGGCTAGCACTGCGCCACTGCCACTGACAAATCCAAATCCAATAATTTTCGATCATTTTGTGTACAACACCATGTTTCTGCATCATTTGCCAGCCAATTTCCACAGTAATTAAGGGAATTACATCTTTTCATTGTTGCGCACCAGTCACTCTCTCTACTGCCTCACTGTTCCTTTTTAATCTTTTATTCTTTGAAATTACTGCAATCACATTCCTTGTCAATGAAAAATCTGAGAACTGAGATGAAAAAGACCTTGTGCAGTGGAATAGACTGTGATGACAATTGAAATGAAAGAATGTAGAAGGGCTGCACGATTAAAAGGACAGTTCACCCAAAAATAAAAATTATTTCAATGATTTACTCACCCTCCAGTTCTTCCAAACCAAAAGAAAATATTTTGAATAATGTCGGTAATCAAACAGTTGATGGGGCCCGTTGACTTCCATGGTATGGGGGGAAAAATACTATGGAAGTCAATGGGGTCAATCAACTGTTATGATGTTACAGACATTCTTCAAAATATCTTATTTTGTGTCAAGCAGTGAGTAAATGATGACAGAATTTTCATTTTTGTGTGACCTATCCTAAAATCCCGATTTGGTTGTGATTATCAAATTGCAAAGCCTGCGATTTAATTAAATAAATATATACACTGTGTTTCAGAGTGAAGTGCGGCACTGTGTTCTTTTAAACACAAGCAGCTCGTGATCCAGTGTTTCAGAGTGGCTTGGTTCACAGTAAATGCTGCTCCACATGAACTCATCTCTGCTTGAGTTTCAGTCACTTATAACATCAATTTAGAAATGCAACATGATATCTAATGAGAAGCACTAATAAACAGGCTTTTGTCAACAAAAAAAGAGGCTTTAAGGCCTCCTTGTAGGTTTTTACCAAAAAGGTTCAATGGTTTAGTGTTTGAAAATGTAGAAATTAATACAAACATACATTTTTACAGTTGTACTATAAATAAACATAGTAGTAGTGGTTTATTTAAATACTTATTCAAATTCTATTTATTACTTTTATTTAAAAGTAATATTTCTTATTTTGTTTAATATTTTTATTTAGTAATGATTATCATTTAAATGTTCTAGTCATTGATTACACAATCACACAATTTATTGGCCAAATTGTGAAGCCCTACAAACAAGCACAGCAACCTTTTTTATTGCATTTTAAATTGCAACTACAATTTTTATCAGAAAAATCTGAAGAGAGTGTAGCAATGTTGTATCTGACCTGAAGGGGGCAGTGTGGCTCTCGGTGGTAGTGTGGGCAGCAGAGGCCTCCTGATTGTTTTACTGATATTGATCAGCATGGGCCGCAGTATTCTAAGGTCCGAGGGATTATCTAGCATGATCGGTTCATCCGGGAAGCTCAACTGTGCAAGATCCTCGTATCGAATCTGTGGGCCGATCCCAATCGGATACACTTTCTTATGAGTGGAGCTCGGAGGCCGCTGAATGACGTCGGTCGGAGGGCTCTGTGTTATAAGAAACACCATCTGGTCTGGTGTATTACTTGGTGTGTCTGTAGTGACAGTCTCATATACAGATTGGATGGCATGGCCTGTGTTGACCTCTGCACCTTTGGTCCAACGTAACTGTCGCATTCTCTGCAGAACCTGTTGCCTGTGCTGCAATTCCATGCGGCTGATTACCACAGTAACCGTGAGTGAGTACTGTATCACCGTGATCCGTAGATTCTCCACCTCTTCCTGATCGAGTGAAGCGATAACATCGATCAAAGCATCACGTGTCTCATTGAAGCCTTCCTCACCCACTGCATTTGAGCTTTCCAACAGGAAGACAACCTCATATGTTGTTACTGTGGGCGGAGGAAATGTCATTCCAGGACTGGGGATGCTAGGAAATGAGGTTACAATGGCAGCGGTTGGTGGAACCGTGGCGGCAGCGAGTTTAGAGGTTGTGGTAGTTGTTGGGGTGACTGAAGTGGTGCTGGGCTTTCTGGTAGGGGGTTTCTTTGGGGGTTCAGGTTCCAGTCCCAAAGTGCAGAGGTAGTCTGTGATGGCCAGAGCCTCATCGTCTAGGTCTGCTACGCTGCTCACTATGTATGAGCGACTGCTGGGCGTGGCCTTCGTGATCTCATTAACCTGTGCCATGTTGACGTCAGGCCCTAGAGCTACAGTGAGGATGGTGATGTCCTTTTTACGCAGCAGACGCTGAGTACTACGCATGGGCCTAGGATTTGAGCTCGCCGTCAGCAATATAGCGACTCGCCCTGCGTGCTCGCGCTTGTTTTTATCGTAAATGTATACTGCTAGATATTTTATTGCCTCGTCCATAAATGCGACATCACCACCACTGTAACGCAGCTCACGCACCATCTTCTTAAAGATCCATTTTTGCACCTGCATTTCATAACTTTTCACGCCGGAGTGGAAGAGCAGAACCGTGGCGCGAGTGTGGGCAGAGCCCATTCTGAACCGCTCCACCACCCGGAGGATAAAGAGCTTGATTAAACTGAAGTCGTCTTCACTCAAAGCAGAGGAGCCGTCCACTAAGAAGGCCAGGTCCATCGCCCTATCACAGGCATCAGCTGGCACCGGGGTGGAAAACGGGAGCGGCGTAGGAGTGTTGCTGACAGTGGTTGGTGCTAGTGTCGAGGCCAAACCAGTTGCAGGACATGGGCCGCACGTCAGCGTGTTGCTCTCACAGTGACTGAAAACATAACAAATGGATGAATCTCACAAAACCTGTTTAGAACCTGTTTTATAAAGTATAAAAATTATTTTCTTACAGTTATTTTGTTGCAAATTAGTCTATGTATATATATATATACATACATACATATATACACATATACGTATATATATATATATATATATATATATATATATATATATATATATATAATGTTAATATAACGTGTTAATATAATATGTTAATAAGTAAATATATAATAATATTAAAATGAAAACTAAAATAGATAAATAAAAGCTACAAATATTAATAAAAATAAATACTACTTGTACATGTATAACATCTTATATAACAATCTCTTTTTCCAATTTTCCTATTTTTTTCATTTTGAGATTACATTTGACCTAAATTCTACAATCTGCATAGAGTAAAAAGTGATGGAGATGAAAACAATATGTGGCATAGCATACCATATCTGGCAAAGATGAGGATCTTCATGGTTAATGATGAACTGTTTTCCATGGGAGATTCTCTCTCCGTTATGCACACACACCTGACACTGTGACGGCTCCACACACTTCCTCAGAACCTCATCTAAAACTTGCCCTGAGGGATTGAAGCAGTGAATGTGCGAACAAAAGTGAGATTGAAGTCTATGAAGTCAATTTTCTTGTAGGTATCTGTGAATTGGTGCTACCTGGTGGGCAGACAGCATGGCATCCCTCCACACATGTGATGGGACAGCTCAGAGGTTCAGGATGCTGGCAGGTGGGAGGGCAAGCGCTACCACAGGCGTTATATCTCCACTCACACTCCACCCCTGTGTCCTTATTCAGTTCCTCACAGCTCAGTGCTGTAGGTAAACAGTCATTTAGCAAACAATATTGTAAAGTTTGACTTTCTGTAGTACACTTATTTCAGGGAATAATCTGCCTTTGGGTTGAAGGGTTAAACTGGCGCCTATATAGTGATCTGTCACGCCACATTTAAGAGCGTCAAAACGACATTGTTTGAATTTCGTGATAAAATGGACATTATTTTGGAAAATGACACTTTGTTTCTTATTTAAAGTAACAAAACGTGGAGCTTATTGCGATAATTGGTGGTTAATGGTGGTTATGCTACAACGCTGTATTCGTCTAGTACACATAAGACACAAGAAAATTTGCGGGATGAATATGACTGTGCACCGTTACACACCTAGTTCAAATGTTAAAGAAAATTTTTTAGTTTTGTGACAAGGTAAAATAGGGTCAACCTCAACAATGGGCTAGGGCTGGGTGGGCAGCAGGTGGTGGGGTGCGTTCGGTATGACATTAGAGTATCGCGATTCGTACCATGGGTGGTGTATCACGGTTTTTCGGTTCGGTTTGAATATTGTTACACCCTTAATATACACTATATTGCCAAAAGTTTTGGGACGTCTGGCTTTACATGCACATGAACTTTAATGACATCCCATTCCACACTCTTCTGGGAAGGCTTTCCACAAGGTTTAGGAGTGTGTTCATGGGAATTTTTGACCATTCTTCTAGAAGCACATTTGTGAGATCAGGCACTGATGTTGGACAAGAAAGCCTGGTTCGCAGTCTCCGCTCTAATTCATTCCAAAGGTCTTCTATCGGGTTGAGGTCAGGACTCTGTGCAGGCCAGTCAAGTTCCTCCACACCAAACTCACTCATCCATGTCTTTATGGACCTTGCTTTGAGCACTGGTGCGCAGTCATGTTGGAACAGGAAGGGGTCATCCCTAAACTGTTCCCACACAGTTGGGAGCATGAAAATGTCTTTGTATGCTGAAGCATTAAGAGTTCCTTTCACTGGAACTAAGGGGCCAAGTCCAACCCCTGAAAAACAACCCTACACCTTAATCCCCCCTCCATCAAACTTTACACTTGGCACAATGCAGTCAGGCAAGTACCGTTCTCCTGCCAACGGGCAAACCCAGACTCGTTCATTGGATTGCCAGACAGAAGCATGATTCGTCACTCCAGAGAACACGTCTCCACTGCTCTAGACTCCAGTGGCGTGTGCTTTACACCACTTCATCCGACGCTTTGCATTGCACTTGGTGATGTAAGGCTTGGATGCAGCGGCTCGGCCATGGAAACCCATTCCATGAAGCTCTCTAAGTGCTGTTTGAGCTAATCTGAAGGCCACACAAATTTTGAAAGTATGTAGCTATTGACTCCGCAGAAAGTCGGCGACTTCTGCGCACTGTGCGCCTCAGCATGGGCTGACCCCGCTCTGTGATTTTACGTGGCCAACCATTTCGTGGCTGAGTGCTGTTGTTCCCAATTGCTTCCACTTTGTTATAATACCACTAACAGTTGACCGTGGAATATTTAGTAGTGAGGAAATTTCATGAATGGACTTATTGCACAGGTGGCTACTTATCACGGTACCACTCTCTTGAATTCACTGAGCTCCTGAGAGCGACCCATTCTTTCACAAATGTTTGTAGAAGCAGTCTACATGCATAAGTGCTTGATTTTATACAACTGTGGCCATGGAAGTGATTGGAACACCTAAATTTAATAATTTGGAGGGGTGTCCCAATACTTTTGGCAATATAGTGTATATATATATATATATATATATATATATATATATATATATATATATATATATATATGCATATTTTTATGGGGTTAGGATAAGAAAATACCTTGTTAAAAATAAAATATAATTTTATTTTTATCATGTATTCCAGACAGTTAATATTGCCCTTTAATTTGATAATAATAAATAAAAAAACATTTCTCAGAACACAACTATTGTATACAGTGTCATGAGACTTGGAATACTGTACACGATTCATTTGAAATACTTTTATGTTATTTTCATTTTTTTTGTGTGTCCTTTTTGGAGATGGAGAGCTTCTAAACCCATTCAACTTCATTGTGTAAAAGAGTGTGAACATTCTACTTGATGTCTTCTTTTGTGTTCTGCAGAAGAGAAAAAGTCTGTCGGGTTTGTGACGACTTGTGGGTGAGTAAATTACCTTTAAATTAAGTGCCTTGCTCAGGGGTACAGTGGTGAAACTTACGGCATAAATCGTTGGACCTCCAGTTCACCAGCAGCCCCTTCTGAGCACATTCATGAGCGTATGCGGCAATGGTGTTACAGAAACATGCACAGTCACCGACCGATGGACACGAGCATGTGTCATGAGTACAGATGTCCCAGTACGGCTCAGGGTCCACCTGATACAGTCAGAGTAAAAGGTAAACAAGTGTAAGAAGTAGTAAGAAAGCGAAGTAATGACCACATGTTAGTGTATTGTCATCATTTAATTGTGACTATTGAGTATAAGTGTTACCAACCACAACATTGCACTCCCTGAAGATGGTGCTGGTGAGCACACGGCAGGACTGTTCCACCGTCACCAGCTTCACCATGTCTGTGCTGCACTGAGACAGCACCTGCATGCAAATCAAAATATGTAATCTCAGATCATTTCTTGTCTCTATGTTCTGGCTTGCTCTAATAAAACACTCCAGTTCAGGCCTTGATGTAACTCACCGGAACAGCGTCAGCACAGCTAGGTCGAACTTTCCACGAGTTTCCAAAGTCTGCAGCGCCAACCTCCATCTGGTTACTGCTGCTCAACAGATCGTTATTCTGACTGCCATCAAAATTTCCACAAAGGCCACAGACTTTCCCCTTAAACACACACAAATTAACTTAATTTCTCAACTGTTTATTCTAAAATAAGTAGTTGTAACCCATACTGCAGACATTCTTAAAGGTAAAAATCATTTCTAAATTATATTGTATACATACATTTGAATTCATAAATTATTTTTAACTCAAAATAATTTTTTTTTTAGAGTTCACTTCAACTAAATCTGACAAAAACTCACTTCTGGGACATGCCTAAAGGTAAAAACAAAATAAAATAAATGAAATAAATCACATCATTTTAACTCAAATTTTTTTTTTTATTAGTATTAACTCTTGCTAAGTATGAACTCACTGGGTACATGTTCAAATATAAAAATGATTCAAAACATTTTATTCTGAAGTTTTTATTCATAAATCTTTTTTTTTTTTTTTTTTTTTTTTTTTTAATTAAAAAACCCATATTGTGGACATGCACAAAGGTACAAATAAATCATTCTAAATCATATTTTATACATACATTTGGATTCATAAATCATTTAAACTATAAAATGATTATTCTTTTTTTTGTTTACGTGGTTAATCTGACAAAAACTCACTTTCAAGCCAGAACTTGCTAAAAGGTCAAAATAATTCAAATCATTTTTATTCATGAAATGTTATTAATTAATTAATCCTAACATAAAAAAAAATATATATATATATATATATTTTTAATAAATCTGGTTCCCTTTGGGGACATGCTTAAAGATAAAAATGTTTTTTTATTCATAATATTCCATTCATAAACAATTTTTTACTCTAAAAATGCTTTTTTTTAGTTAACTTGCTAAATCTCACCACTCTGGTAACATACTCAAAGGTACCGGTAAACATTATTCATAAATATTTTTTAACAACAAAAAAAGAAGTCGTCTATGGTATGTGCTCATTTAGATAGCGAGGCAGATGTGTGTGTGTTTTTCTTTGTATGCGTGTTACCCTGTACTGTCCGTTGATCTGCAGTGAGATTCGGGTCCCTGTGTCCCAGGTGATGGAGATGTGTTTACCCAGAAGGATGATGTAATACTGTCCAGAGCGCACAATCTCAACCACTGTCTCTTTCAACACAGGCCTCTTCATCCTCACCTACAGAAGAAGACAACAGAGAAAGAAAGCAAAAAAGCCTGTAAGCTTTTACTTCACACATGATGCTTGTCATAACATAGAGTAAGCTAGTGGATGAATAATTTAACAATCCACAAAATCTTTTATATTTAAGCAACCTAGCAGATATTGCAAGTGTGACTTTTTTATACAGTGGATCTATGTATCTATATCTATCATGTGTATATATGTATGTATGGTTCTATGTATGTATTAGGGGTGTAACGGTTCTCGGTAAAAAATCGAACCGTACCGTTCTCCATCTGACGACGCACTAATAATATGGTTTATTGAAAATAACAACGAGTAAAACAGACAGACAAAGTTCTGCTAATGCATGTGTCTGTTGATGGATACACAGATACACATTCTGGGTTCCCAATACATTACAACAGCAATGATCAAATTAATGAATGGGAACTTGCGCGCGCTGTGAGAAGATTGTGTGTGTGCGCTCATGTGAAGACAGTCTCAGACAGCACGCAAATATTGAACTCTTTCAAGTTTTGCACTTCAACGGACAAATTCACACAAAAATGATATCAATATGCCCGTCTTGGTGAGTATCCTACCAGGCATAGTCGGTTACGTCTTAAAGGGATAGTTCACTTTGAAATTAAATTTTGGTATGTTTTAGTTTACCTCAAGGGCATCCAAGATGTAGGTGTCTTTTTTTCCGCAGTAGTTTCTTGTAACACAGCCACGTCCAAGTGATCTGGTGCAGACTGGTGCATAGATATATACACTAGATGTCGCCTTGGCTATATCTATGCACCAGTCTGCGCACACGTCACACACCAGGATGCGCGCGCGCCCTCAGATTACTTGGACGTGGCTGTGTTACAAGAGGTAAAAACGATATAAATACTGTTAGTTTTCTCACACAAACCGCTCGTTTCGTGTCTTAGGCCATCAATGTGTACTTACGATGGGGAATTGTTTAATTTGGACGATGGGGAATTGTTTTAATTTCGACTCTGTGCATGCTCTTTGAGACCGTGACCATAGACCTGCATGATATGACTGACAGACAAGAACGGTTTGACCTAAAAATATCAAAATTGAAACTACTGCGGAAAAAAAGACACCTACATCTTGGATGCCCTTGAGGTAAGCTAAAACATACCAAAATTTAATTTCAAAGTGAACTATCCCTTTAAGTGAATGAAACAGTCGAGGCAAGTGTATCAGTATCAGTGTGAACTGGATCTGTTTATTATATCTTAAAGTGACAGCGGGCTAATATTCCTGCTGTCTGTGCTTTTAATGTTAATCAAATAACAAAAGACAAGGAAAACACTCACTGCTCTAGATTGAATAGCTTTTGTAATTTCAATAAGGATTAATCTTTAATTTATACAGTCAAATATGCAATGTTTTACAATTTCTGTACCTGAAAACTAATTTTAGACCTACCTGAAAAACCCGAAAAGCATGATTTATTTTATTTTAATATTTGCTCTATTGTATTGATTTGTGCTGTTGCTTGTAGTTTTATTATTTGTTCTTATTTTCTTTATATTTATTTGACTGTAGTCATTTTTTCCCTGAACATAGCACATACCAAATCATACCATTGTATCCATCCATCCATCCATCCATCTATCCAATCTATGTTTGCTCTGCCAAGAAAATATCTGTTGCTGTTCTGTGCATTTATTGACAACGGCATAACGTTTAATTGACAATAGCATCCAAGACTGTAGCTATCTGCTTTATAAAGTCAAATATAACTCTATAAATCAATTTTAGTGTTACCTCGCCATGTTCCATTACAATCAGTCCTCCCATGTACATCACTGTGATGCTTTTACTGCAGCGGTAACCTGCGATCCCACAAGCGGAGTTCTCCACCAGAACCCTGAACGTGCCATCCAATCCGTTGCAGTAATCCTACTCAGACGGACACAGAAGAATGAGCGAAAACATGAATATGAGGGACAGAAGAGAAAAGAGAGCAAGAGAGCGAGAATATTGACTTTACCTGAGCTAGAACATATTGGCAAGGTCCAGGAAACGAGAACTTCAGTCCATCAAAGCTGATGTAGTGTGTCTCTCCTATCACACGACACACACCGTCACACACACGCTGTGTACACTTCCACTGACGCTTCTCACAAACACTGGGAAAGAAAGGGAAATGTAATTGTAACACAATAATATGAATGTTTATAGGCCTACTTGTCATCTGATGTACGCAACAAATACATAACATTACACCAGTGTCAGCCTGTAGAAGTTCCATGATTGGCTCATTTACCAGGTGTTGCAGTCCACATTAATGCTCTGTCCTGAGGCATAGGGGCGGTTGTTATGGTAACAAGGGCACTGGTCTTGTGGAATGCATTCTCTTCTGTGTCGAACCTGCAAACACCCATAAAATGACACAATTCTCTTTTCTGTAGCCTAAAAAGTTGTAAACATTAAAAAGCTGCATACATAAAAGAAAAAGATTTTTATTCATGTAAAAAAGTAACTATAATATGCTGTAGATAATATGAATGGTTTAAATAATTTAGCAAATTTTTCTAATCATAATGTGGTGTTAAATTATTGACATTACAGTTTTGAAATCCCAAGTAAATGGTAACACATAAATGTCTAACATTTATACTTAAATATCTAACATTTCAAATAAAACATTCATCCAAGAATTCTGAAAAAAATCCAAAAAATGATTTCAACGTTATTAATAATAATAGATGTTTATTGAGCAGCAAATCCGCATATTAGAATGATTTCTGAAGGATCATATCATGTGACACTGAAGACTGGAGTAATGATGCAGAAAATTCAGCTTTGTGTCACAGGAATAAATTACATTTTTAAGTGTATTCAAATAGAAAACAATTGCTTTAAATGACAATAATATTTCACAATATTACTATTTCATTTCTTTTTGATCAAATAAAGGCAGCCTTGGTGAGCGTAAGAGACTACTAAAGAATCCCAAACTGTTGAATGGTTGTATATTTTCAAGTTTTTTTTCACTTTTTTTTTTTTATCAAAACAGTAAAAAGTTGTATAAATATAGTTCTATACATAATTTACCAATCCTACTTGGTTTATGAATATAAGCATAAATTATATTAAGTGTCAAACGGTTCATTCGAACATTTCGTATTCACTTTGATACTTACCGTTCCAGGTGGACACATACAGCCAGACACACATCCCTGACTGACACACTCCAGGTCCAGATTCTGGCAGGTCTTAGCACACTCTATCCCAGCATCCCTTGCACTTTCACAATCAAACCGCTGTAGTGGAGGTGGACAAGAGATAGAGCGCCGCCCTACAGGTGAAACACACACACACACAAAGAATTCATTACTCTCCATTTATCTAAACTACAATATTGTGTCCAGTTGTGATCCATTAAAAATGCACAGAGCTATGAAAGCATGGAGAAATACCTCTTGAAGAAGAATGATCGTCAAAGAAGAGGTCAGTCAGAGTTGATCCAGTGGCTTCATTAGAAGTGCATTGCATGGATCCACTCTCACATACACTACACAAAGAAATAACATTAAAAAAAAACCTAATAAATATATACACATAAATGTTTGGAGTTGGAAAGATTTTAGTTTATTCAAATTTCAATTAAATTAAAGCCAATATTCTGGTTAGTGCTTACAAGTAATTTTAATAAGACAGTGGCAATATGACGCTAGTCTGTGCCATGTAAACACTTTATGTTTAATATCATATGAGTCCGGTGAGACACAGGCAGTTGACCAAACATCAAGCTATCAAAGCAACCTGATGTGTAACTGTAGAGTAAAATACTGTGTTTTTTCCCTGCTAACCAGATGGCGTGATGGTCACCGATCATGTCGTTGGGCTCAAAGATCTCTCCGTTATGGTGGCACGAGCAGTGTTCGGGTGGCACACACTCCCCTGCGTCACTGAGGAAGAGTCCTCTGGGGCAGAAACAGCCTTCTTCACAGAACCCATCACAATCACTGTCAGGCAGCGATAGAGACCGGCAGGTCTGATTACACACGTTCCCACAAACCTCGTACAACTGGTCATCCGGACAGGTCATTTCTGCTCAAACACACACACACACACACACATTTGGTTTTCTATCATGATGGGAGACTTTTTATGAACTTTATTTAGTATGTTTATTCAGCCATTTTGGAACTGTTTTGCTGTCTTAACTCTTAACCTACAGTCAGAATGAGACATACCACAGTATCCATGACCCCTCCAGTTGGTTAGCACTCCCTTGGCTGCGCAGGCGGCTGCATAGCTGTGGACGGCATCACACAGGCACTCTTTGCCGTCTGAGCAGGAGCACACATCATAGCGGCAGTTTTTCACATATGGCTCAGGGCTGACCACATCATGACAGGCTTCAAACTTCACAGAGAGCAGCACAGCACAGGCTTCTTCTGCAAAACGCACTGTAGACACATACAAATCTATCAGGTTGTTAAACTGCTAGTCTTTGTTGCCCTCTAGTGTTCAGTGCTTTTATAAATCATGACATCATGCATTTATAAATATGCATAACCACTACATCCCTGCCAATACTCAGATAGTGGTCAGTATGTTCTTTTAATGACAGATTCTTAAAATTTGACATCTGTGCCCCTAATATTGATTTTTTTTTTTTTTTTTTTGTCACAACCGTGTGTGTGTTTGTGTATACCTCTCTTAGGATTTAAAATACAGGGATCTGAGTGTTGCAATTGAAGATCATCACAGTCTGCGTTCATCTTCCACGCGTTGCCGAATCCTTCAACGCGCGTCTCCACCAGCCCGCCCACTGTTAAGAAGTCGTCTCCCTGGTTACCATTATAATTACCGCACAGACCGCACGTTTTCCCAGCAAAGGCAGGGTTTAGCTGCAAACACACACACATACACACACACACACACACACACACATATGCTCACATATCAAGTTTGCAGCACGGGAATATTTGATACATGTCCTAGATTCTGCATTTCATAGACAGACTCTATATGTACATGGGAATTATTTATGCATTATTTTGAGTGCATAAAACACCTAGCATTCTCACACACATGACGTGATCCACGCTGTTGGAAATTCCAGCTAAAACCAGTTTAAAGTGGTAGATTTGTTTTACAAGGTTTCTGGATGGTCAAAGCTGGTTGTTTGTTAATTCAAAGTGGTTTAGGTGATTGATTGAGGCTACCAAGCTTTAAAAAAAGAAAGAAAAAAAACACCATAAAACTTATATCATAAAACTGTCACATTATTATAAAATATGGTCCATACAACTATATTCCAATGCATTTTGGGGTGCAATTATTGAATGTATTCCAATGTAAATATATGACTAAAATGATTGGTCTGTTCCTCATACTAAGCAATCATATGGCTTCAAAAGCTTTGAAATATGCCTCAGTTCATATTCATCTTCATTCTGTGGAAAGAGCTGTCAAAAATGTTCCCTTTTTAATGGCAAACAGTCACACAGTTTTTGAACAACAATTGAGAGTAAATAAATGATAATCAGTGTTATTTTAGTATTATTTACTGTATATACTATTAATTCACTTTTTTGTATCAGTTTTCTTTTTAATTGTAGTTCAGGTTTTAGTGCTTTTGTTATGAAATTAGTTTAATATTTCACTTTAGATTACATTTATTTTTATTTCAGCCTTAGTCATCTTTGTACTTTCAAACTTATTTATTTCAGTTAGCTGCCAAGTCAACATTTCTAAATTGCATGTAACATTTTTAAGTTTAATTTGTTCATCTAATTTTTATTTTATTTCAGCTTCATTTTAATTTCTAACAGTTAACAGTTTAAGATTTTCTGTAATATTTATGTGTGAAATTTACTAGCAATTTCTGAGTGAAAATTGTTAAAAAAAAAAATTTTTCAGTGTATAGCCTGTTTTTTCCAGCAGGGCACACACACACCTTCAGCAAAACACGTCCTCTGCCATCCCAATCCAGATGTAGATCGTCACCGTAACGCAATCTTACAGATGACAACACCGTATTCTGCACTCTTAGGGGACCTACACACAAACACATTACTGTTATGCTGTGCTCTGATTTGTACATCAGTATTACATTGCAGCTGTCATGAATTTGAAGAAGAAAAAGGCATTGTATCTATATGTTCTGTTTATGCATTGTGTGTATTTTGCTACTTGACAGACCATTGATTAAGGGTGTTTTCACATCCATTCCATCCACAGAGACCACGCCCCCATGCTTGAGGTGAACCGTCTGATTGGCCAGATCTCGGAATCTCAGTGTAATTGACCGTGTGCAGATGGCATCTTGGTCATCTGCACACTTCAGCAGAAAAATACAACCATAAGCACACAGATAAACAAACAAGCACAAGTATATATACTAAACAGAAGATTTCAGACCTGTGCAGTCTCAATGATGGCTGAAAAAGTGTTGCTCTGGCAGTCTTTAGCGAGCAGATACTGACAAATCCCACTGAAGGTGAAGAACTTATCGTCAAAGGTCTTATAATGGGACTGTCCTGTCACAAGACACCCCCCTAAGAAGAGACAGCGGAATAAATCGATTAGAAAGCAATGTTTCTTCATCAGATATAATGTCAGCATTAAAACTGCATTTGCAATTCAAAGCATTACATTAATTATTGGAAGGTTAATTTAATTTTAAAAAAGTAACAAATTCACATTTACCAGGACATCCTTCGTTGGTACATTCCCATGATCCATGGCGACAGACGCTAAAAGTGAAGGTGAGTTTAAGTGAATGTGTGCAGATAAAGTAGTAGCCAGCCACACGTATTTGAATGCATTGTTTTGTAATGTGTGTGTGGGTGGGTGTGTGTGTCCCACCATGTGTTGCAGTCCTGCGATATGGAGGAACCAGGAGGGTAGCTACGTCCAGCATGCGTGCAGGAGCACTGAGAGACGTCAACACAACGATCTCCGTCCAACACCTTTCCCGCTGACAAACACATTTCACACATTCATCAACACTAAGCAGGAAAAGGTACGATAAAGGTAAGATTATCATCGCTGGTCAGTTTTGTCTTGTTTTTCAGTAAAAATATCTAAAGATAAATTAACCTAAAAAGCTAGATTGCACACAGTTGCATCAGAGAATATATCTATAAAAAAAAAATTCCAGGTTTATTAGAATAAACTTCACTAAATGTGTAATTTGTTTTTTTAAAACGCAACCATTTCAAAAGTTTAGGGTCGGTATACGATTTTTAAATATCTTTGAAATAAGTTTCTTATGCTTGCCAAGGCTGCATTTAGACCAAAGATACAGTAAAAACAGTAATATTGTGAAATATTATTACATTTTTAAAAAACTGATTTTTATTTTAATTGATTTTAAAATGTAATTTATTCCTGTGATGCAAAGCTGAATATTTAGTATCATTATTCCAGTCTTCAGTGTCACATGATCCTTCAGAAATCATCCTAAAATGCAGATTTTTTCTGCGTTAAGAAACATTTCTTAATATTATCAATGTTGAAAACAGTTTTGCTGCTTAATATTTATGTGCAAACTGATACATTTTTTCAGGACTCTTTGATTAAATGAAATGTAATACTGTTTTGATCAATTTAACGCATCCTTGCTTAAATATGAATATTAAAAGTATTCATTTCTTTCAAAGAAAAAAATCTTAAAGAGCCCAAACTTTTAAATGGTATAATTATAGTCATTATTTAATATTAAAGCATCAACTTAGCTGACATTAAAAACACACAAGAGAGAGGTCATAAACAGTACAATGAAGCAAAAACGTAATTAAGGTAAATTGAATTTTTCTAGATTGGTTGACCGGTATCACTCTCACCTGGGCAGCTGCAGCCATCAACACACTCCTCCTTGCAAACTTCCTGGATGTTTACATTCTGACAGGACGTGGAGCAGGTCGGGGTGCAGTCTCTGTACTCCATGCCAACAGGACACTTAGGGGCTGAGCAAATGGTAACATACACATGTGAATATACACATAGTCAATATCAGATATGAAATGTATTTACATGAGTGTGAAAGTGAGATTACTCACAGCACTGGCTCTGCACATGCCAGTTGGACAGTGTAACGCCGTGATTGGCACAGGTGCGGGCGTACTCCAGCATGGCCTGACACACGCACTCATCTCCCGTTCTGCAGTGACAGGCATCAGACTCACACACGGCCACAAACGCAGCCGCATCCACGAGGTGAGCACAACGCAGGTAGAGTGCTGAGCTGCTCATGGCCTCACACTGTGACATCTGATCCTGAAACACACGCATACACACTCTGAAAAATCGCAAAAAGTGCAATCGGTAACACTTTAGTTTAGGGTCCAATTCTCACTATTAACTAGTTGCTTATCAGCATGTATATTACTATAATATTGGCTGTTTATTAATACTTATGAAGCACATATTAATGCCTTATTCTGCATGACCTTATTCTACATCATTTAATCCTACCCAATACCTAAACTTAACAAATACCTACTAACAATTAATATATAGGAGTTTGTTGAGCCAAAAGACATAGTTAATAGTGAAAATTGGACCCTAATCTTAAGTGTGACTGTGCAATTTATATGACAAGGCACACAATGGATTGTAACAAGGTTGTTTTTGTTGTGCATGCAAGCGTCTGACTTTTGCTGATTCTCCAGTGCCGTTGCAGCTCTGCGACGGGGGCAAGACGCGTTTACAGGGTTCATCTGCCCCTTTCATGGCCCAGGAATTTGCAAAGTCGTATGGATCATCTGTCAGAAAACCTAAACACACACATTTATAAATCTATGAATCTAATGAAGCCTGTCAAGAACATGTTCTGGTCATATTTTACTCCAAACTGTACATAAAACAATTATAAAAAAATTTTTTTTTTTAAATTAATACTTTTATTCAGCAAGTATTAATTCAAGCAAAATTGACAGAAAATACATTTATAATGTTACAAAATGTTTCTATTTTAAAAAATAAATAAGAAAAAAATGTATCAAGCTTTCCACAAAAATATTAAGCAGCTTAACTGTTTTCAACATTGATTATTAGAATGATTTCTGAATTTATTTATTACATTATTATTATATTTATTTCTCACATTTTCATTTTTAATTATTTTAATTATAGAGTATTTATTTATTTATAATTATTAATTTATGCTGAACGGTATAGCGGGCCAAAGGTGGTGACGAACCTTTCTTTTGTTTGATAATGAGCATAATGTCAAAATGCCAACTAATCTTCAATAAAAATGTACTATTTATTTGAGGTGAAATATGACCAGAACATGTTCTTCTTAACAAACATGTTATCTTTCAGTTCTGTGGACACAAACACAGTTTCCCATGCTCTCTGTGGTGAACTCATGTGAACTCGTGTTCTAAATTGAAACATCTGATAGTGATAAGTGCACCATAAACTACAAAAGCTGTAACATGGAACGATGACAGGACACTAACATGCCCCTAAAGGCCCAAACAAGGCTCTGAAACAAAGAGTTGTTAAAACTTTCTAATGTTTTGTCTTCTGGATGAACATTGACGCCACCTATTTCCCCAGCTCGTATTAATCAGCATCCTGTCCACTGTTTTTAAACCATGATCTTACTGAAAGATTGTTTGAGAGGTATGTTGTTGTGTTCATGCCTGCGTTTGTGTCGCACCTTCTTGTGCGGTGTACTCATCCTCCACCAAATAATTGTAGTTTCCACACAGGCCGCATGTACGGTTGCTGTGATGCTTGCCGAGCGTTAGTTGAATGTTATGTGAAGGGTCTATACGGATGGAGAACCCGAACTCTTCACTCCACACTCGAACGTACCCCAGCTCGAACCCTGCGAACACAGAGCTCGATGCATATGGCAATGGGAGCCTGGAGGGAACCAAAAAAAAAAAACTTTTTATTTTTATATGATACCCTGATTAAATGACTAGTAGCATGTAGTAGCTGATCATTAGTTGTGTTTCATATGCTGATGAGCTGGTGCCCTAACCAGGCTGATTAACTACTTTAACCAGTAGTTACCAACAACACTTATCCAGCCTGGAAATTCATGATGGTCTAAGATGGTCATAACAACATGGTATAGTCATATACAATGCATATAAAAATACTAAAAGAATGCTAATGGAATATTCTATATTATTTTGAATTCTTCAAAAATAAAATAAGGATAACACACTGTAAAAAAACAATTATATATATATATATATATATTATTTGTGACCCTGGATCACAAAACCAGTCACAACAAGTAGCACGGTTATATTTGCCACCAATACATTGTATGGGTCAAAATTATCGATTTTTCTTTTATGCCAAAACTCATTAGGATATTAAGTAAAGATCACGTTCCATCAAGATATTTTGTAAATTTCCTACTGTAAATATATAAAACATTTATGTTTTTGAGTGAATGCAGCACAATCGCAAACATAAATGGACCATTTTAAAGGCGATTTTCTCAATGTTTCGATTTTCAAATAGTTTTATCTCGGCCAAATATTGTCATATCTTAAAAAAACCATACATCAATGGAAAGCTTATTTATTCAGCTTTCAGGTGATGTATACATCTCAAAAAGACCCATGTGACTGGTTTTGTGGTCCAGGGTCACATTTGTGAAATTTCTGAGTCAAAATTGTTTGTAAGCAAATCCTACACCAATTTTTTTTTCAGTGTAGAATCTCCATTTTTGTATTTTTTTTTAAATCAAATTCCAATTTTCAAAAAATCAGAAATACAGTTAATTCGTTTTGATCTCTTTAGGATTGGTTCCATTGAAATTCCATTAGCAAGCCATAAGCATTTTCTTTTATATTTTGACTACAAAAAATAGAGGTTCGCATGCCATATACAGAAGAACCATTTTTGGTTCCCCAAATAACCTTTCAATGAACAGTTCTAAAAAAAAAAAAAAAAGAATAATTTTGTCTAATTTTATTATTTAACATTTGTCTAAATTTGAATCTAAAGAAACTGTTTCCAGTATAAAGAACCTTTTGTGGAATGGAAAGTGGATGTTGAAGGTTCTTCATGGAGCCATAAATGCCAGCGCCTTTATTTTTAAGAGTAGGAAATTTACAGTTTGTACCTCTCTGCTCCTTGTGAAAGCGTTCCATGAACAGAGAGATGAAGCTCAAAGAATTCTCCCAGAAACAAAGTCACTCCTTTCCTCTTTCCGTGAGAGAAATCACCTAGAAGTAAACACACATCCTTACAAACAAGCCATAGCTTGTTTAATTCACGAAAAACTGTTGTGTGTGTGTGTGTGTGTGTGTGTGTGTGTGTGTGTGTGTGTGTGTGTGTGTGTGTGTGTGTGTGTGTGTGTGTGTGTGTGTGTGTGTGTATGTGTGTGTGTGTGTGTGACAGGATTTTTTTTTACCCAGTATGGAGAAGCTTCTGTGTTGGCAGTCTCCCGCCAGCAAGTAGCTGCAGTCTCCAGGGAACTCATAAATCACACCGTCAAAAGTGTGTATATGCTGCCGGCTAAAGAGACTACAGCGACCAGATCCCTCGACAGACACAAAACCTACAGAACAAAGAGAGTAAGAGAGTTAAGCACTTGCATGCTAGCTTTTAATCAAAGTGGCATCACTACCATTCAAAAGTATGGAGTCGGTAAGATTTTGAAATGTTTTTGAAGGAACCAAGGCTGCATTTATTTGATTAAATATACAGTAAAAACAGAAATATTGTGAAATATTATTACAATTTAAAAGATTTGTAAATATATTTTTAATTGTAATTTATTCCTGTGATGCAAAGCTGAATTTTCAGCATCATTTATCCAGTTATCAGTGTCACATGATCCTTAAGAAATCATTCTAATATGCTGATATTGTATTTGTACGATAATTTTGACCTCTGTACGATGTACGATCAATAATGAAAAAAAAATCCCATAATGTAAGATAATTTCAGAATTGTGTGACACCTCAAATGATGGTCGTTGTGCTAAACATAGAGTTTACACATTGGTCTAGCTGTGGATTCAGATCTACTTAATTTTTTAACTTACATTTACTCAGTTCATAAGGTATATGTAATTGATTTCATTGCGTTAAAATTGAATCAATATTTTTAAGTGAAAAAATGTTTTACCAAAAAACATTGAGTAAATCATAGTAAAAGTTTTTATTAGATTTATTGATGAATAAAAAAGTTTAAAAGAACAATAACTAAAAAAGTCTTTACTGTCACTTTTGATCCTTGTTAATCCAATAAAATTATTAATTTCTTAAAAAAAATTTTTTTTTAAATCAAACCAACAGACAGGAGAAAATTCAAAAAGGCACAATCGCACACAAACATGCTCAACTCTAACCTGAAAAATTCAAGACGAAAACCAAAAGGATTCTGCTCCATCCTTTCAAACTGCACGGTTCCATCTGATTAAAGAAAAAGAAGAAATCATGAACGATTTAGCCCAGTTAGTAATCACCTGAACCAGCGTAGAAAGCACACAGTAGATAACGCATTGCAATGTCCAGGCACCATACCCTTTTTTAAAACGGGGCATCAACAATAGTGAGCATGTGAGGGTTAAATTTAGTGAAATAGCATGAGGCAAAGCAAAAGTTCAGCTGGAAGTGAGAAACAAAGGAGAAACCTCTGAGACCCTACAAATCTGTCAGAGAGTTTTAGACAAGTCACGTATTTCCACATAGATGGATAGAACGCCCCAACTTAGGATGGGGAAAAAAATAGCATAATATATTCACAAACATGCATGCTTAAATAGCAAAACATTACCTTGAAACACAATGTACACATCTTCAGACTCGCTAATACAAAAATTTGAAATAATCAGTGGTCGTAACAAATATTCATGACAAATATTCAGAGGCACCTGTTACCTTTGACCTCTGCCCAGTTGTAGGCTCCCAGCAACAGGTTCTCTGAAGCGCTTTGCTGTGCAAGGTCTAAACTATCCAGTGTCTCACAATTCTGAAGACATGACTGGAACCCAGTCCAGATGGAAACAACCGCTTTATAAGAACGAAAGAGGGAGGGATGGTGTGATTTCCGTTTTCAAACTCATTAAGAGTGGACAATAGAAGGAAGTCTGGGCATTTGAGGAACTGAAGGATTAGTCTGGCAGTGAAGACAGATAAGACAAACCAACAGAGGACATTAGTGCCAAGCCAAACAGCACACACACGCACACAATCCAAAGCATATGCAGCGAGTTCACAGCCTTTGCGATGTAACTCGTATCTGGCACTGATGGATTAACTGTAGGAAAAACCTCACGACCAACAGCATATTCTGAGAATGTTCACATGAACTCATTCATCGTTAATGTAGATTACTTTTTGTTCTTTTTCAGCTACCTTTCTTAATTGACCCCTAACTCGCTGCCAAAAAACATGGAGAAAACAACATGTCCTTGCTTCAGGACCCACATTGCACAGTACATTTGACATTAAGTGGCAACGCAACACAGTGCTGAAAAAGTCATTCGAACAAAGGTAAACAAACATTATAAGCCCAACAAGATGCTAATATATTGAAATAAAATAGACTGAACTGGAAAATGGAGAACTTTATAAATGCATTAACAAAACAACAAACAGAAGTTTGATTTACCTGTGAATCTAGTCCAAGTTGTACCATTGCAACAGTTTTTATTTGCATTTAGTTTTATTTTATTTAGCATGTCATGAAACTTGCCCTTATTGGTATTTGTGTGATTTTGATAGTTTATCCCAAGTGACAGGTTGAATTCTTGGCAGAATACAGTAGAGATGGATGCTCAGTTTTAGACGTCAATAAAAATGTATAGGCCCTTATATATATGTGTGTGTATATATATATATATATATATAATATAGAGAGAGAGATCTGGTATATATATATATATATACAGTTATGGTCAAAATTGATGGCACCCCTGGTAAATATGATAAAAAAATGGCTGTAAAAAATAAATCTGCATTGTTTATCCTTTTGATCTTTCCTTCAAAAAATTCGCAAAAATCTAACCTTTCATTGAAGTAAAAGAATTGAAATTGGGGGGTAAATCACATTATGAAATTAATGTTTTTCTCCAAAACACGCTGGCCATAATTGTTGGCACCCCTAGAATTTTTTATGAGAAAAATATCTCTGAAGTATATTCCCATTACTATTTACCTTTTTTAGCACACCAGGGTGACTAGGAACATGAAATTGTCCAGCTATGACTTCTTGTTTCACAGGAGTTTAAATATGAGGAAACACAAAGGCCAAATCCCCTTAATCATCCATCACAATGAGTAAAACCAAAGAATATAGTTCTGATGTGCAGCAAAAGATTGTTGAGCTTCACAAAATAGAAAGTGGCTGTAAGAAAATATCTAAAGAATTGAAAATACCCATTTTGACCATCAGGGCAATAATTAAGAAGTTATAATCAACTAAAGATGTTACGAATCTGCCAGGAAGAGGACGTGTGTCTATATTGTATTAATGGACGGTGAGGAGGATAGTTTGAGTGGCCAAAGACTCTTCAAGGATCACAGATGGAGAATTGCAGAGATTAGTTGAGTCTTGGGGTCAGAAAGCCTAAAAAAAAATGATCAAACAACCCCTACATCCCCACATGTTGTTTGGGAGGGTTTCAAGAAAAATCCTCCTCGCTCCTCCAAAAATAAACTCCAGCATATTCAGTTATCAGACACGACTGGATCTTCAAAAGGGACCGGATTCTGTGGTCAGATGAAACAAAAAAAGGGCTTTTTGGCAGCAAACCCAGCAGATGTGTTTGGTGCAAACAGGGATGAAGAGTACCCCATGCCTACGGTTAAATACACTGCTGGATCTTATATGTTGTGGGCCTATTTATTTGCTGGAGGTCCTGGACATCTTGTTCAGATACATGGTATTATGGATTCTAGCAAATACCAACAGATAAAAAATCAAAACCTGACGGCCTCTGCTAGAAATCTTATAATGGGCCATGGTTGGATCTTCCTTCAGGACAACGGTCCAAAACAAATATCAAAATCGACACAAAAATGGGTAACTGAGCACAAAATGAAGCTTCTGCCATGACCGTCCCAGTACCCTAAACTGAACACTATAGAAAATGAGTGGAGTGAACTGAAGAGGAGAAGCACCAACATGAACTTGTGAATCTGAAGGATCTGGAGAGGTTCTGTATGGAGGAATGGTCTTTGATCTCTTGTCAGTTGTTCTCCAAACTCATCAGGCATTATAGGAGAAAACTCAGATCTGTTATCTTGGCAAAAGGAGATTGCAAAAAGTATTTAATAACAGTATTTAATAACAGGGTGCCAACAATTATGGCCAGCGTGTTTTGGAGAAAAACATTTATTTTATAATGTGATTTACCCCCACTTTCAATTTGAATTTTTTGAATGAAAGATCAAAAGGATAAACAATGCAGATTTATTTTTTTACAGCCATTTTTTAACATATTTATCAGGGGTGCCATCAATTTTGACCACCACTGTATGTATATATATATATATATAAATATCCACACCCTGATGAAGGCTTATTGGCCGCAACGCGCAGGTGTGCCGTTGCTTGTCACCTGTTTTTAAAACCTAAGCCATGACAAAATAAAGCCTTTTTATATTTTTCTAAAACGAATTAATCGAGTGCCTTGGATTGTTTTTTCTTATATATATTAGAATTAAAAATCCCATTCAATTTCTCCATATGAAAATTGATCTTATACACACACACACACACACACACACACACACACACACAATATATATATATATATATATATACTCATATTAGGGGTGTAACGATACCCTCGTCACGATTTGATACATCGGCCTATCATGATACTGAACTCACGATACGATATTAATGTGATACTCCAAGACATATGATAAAAGGTTAACAAAAAATGTACTGTTTATTAAAATGCTAAATTTGATATTACATTATTACATATTACATTAACCCAATGTAATATGTAATAATGTTAACCCAATGCACAGGACAATGGTGACTAAAAATATTCATGATTCTGAAGCTGAAAATACAGAATTATTTTAGACGAATATGCTTGCACTATGTCACTGACTAGATATGTTTAAAATAATGTAGGCCACTTTTTACTGGTAACATCAGACATTTGGCATTATCAGGACCCACAAATATCCCCCCATTGCATTATTATACATTATATTTAACATGGCACTGACACTAAATGATTGTTTTCTCTGAAAACTTGAATTTTTTCTCATACAGTAATTTTTATTTTGGGTGAACTATAATACACATCGTTGCATTTTTGTATTGCGATATATTGTGACACGATATATTGTTACAACCCAGTCTGTGGCCCAATGAGAAGTTTAAACGTTCACCATACCATATCATAAAAATGTAAAATTTATATTACTTGTCACTTTTCTTATTTTTACTATGCTGAGAAATTAGTCGGTTTCAGTTAAAACGTGGAGAAGAGTAGGCTAGGAATTAAAAAATGTATAGAAAAATAGAAAAAAATATCCCATAGTGATCTATCTGAAATGTTGCTGTAATGCTATTTTTTTTTAAAGATTTTTTTGATATCCATATTTGGGTCATTTCAAAGTTTAACAGACATTTTAGAATAATTTAATCGCTACTGAAAGAGAATTTTGTTCGTGTAGACTTAAAAAAATATATGAAATTAATATTTTATGACATTTCACTTACACAAAGGGGGCAGGTCCTATGAACACCAGCATATCTTGAGACATGAAAAAGTTCACATGATAAATCTTATGCAATAGTCTAAAATTCCATAGAGAACAAATCACTGAACAGTGGAAGAAACCTCTGGGCTCTGCACTGACTGGGTGACGTCATTCCATCATGACGTAATTCACAACGAATAAAGACCGTGGGGATGTTGCGATAACAATAAAAGAGATTCCTCGAGGAAAAAAACAAAACAACGAGCACAACTAAATAAAGCGTATGGACGATCTTCAATAGCCCTCCAAAAATAGCAACGTACTGGATCGATGCAAAAAGTGTTTGACCTTTGGCACGGTCGATTTTGCCACACAGAAAACGATTGCAAAGTTGATCTTTGGCAGGAGGAATGAGGCAGTGAGTTTGTGTCTGTCCTGAGTTTTTCGTGCGCGCGCTCCACTCACTCGAGTCCCTACACGCATTTAAAGTCACACTACCGCACGCGCGAGCCACCTGCGAGCCACTGGTCCCAGTGATCTTTACTCTTTCATTCAGTATTGTGTGAGGACAGACTGCTGTGATGGCGGCGTTGACCGGAGGAGAAATGTGCGTCAAGTATCTGATGTTCGTCTTCAATTTCATATTCTGGGTGAGTGAGCGAGCGTGCGTGCGTGTGTTTAATGATTGATGTGTGCAGAGGTTACCTTGCGCGCGGGACGTTGTTTTATTATAACTCGCGGTTTTCCTTAAAGATTCGTTTGATAAATGCATGTGCACGGCGTCACTTTTAGGTTTTTAGTTAGTTTAGACCGTAATTAATGACGCAGAAACGTCTGTGTGAAGCCATGCAACACGACTGCATTTGGCTGACCTAATTTAAAGATGTTTAGCTCTGATTTCAGGACCCTGGTCGTGTAATTAAAACACCGTGTGTGTGTGTGTTTGTGAGAGAGTCGCTGTGTGTGTGTGGCGGGACAAGCACTGAATTTTGAGTGTTTCCTTTGACTCCTCTCTGTTCGTGTGTCAGCTGTTCTCTCTCACGACTGTACAGGCGCATTCTTGCTTGTTGGTGATGTCCGATTCGTGAACATATCGTTCATTTGAACAGAATCTTTTTAATGGATTTTTCGAACCGAATCGCTGAGCTGTTCGAATTTGCATAGACTACTAATTTTATTTCTACCGTTTATTTGTGCGTAATTAAAAATCCCATTCATTTTCTCCATATGAAAATTGATCTTATACACTGTCCACACACACACACACACACACACACGTATATATATATATATATATATATATATATATATATATATATATATATATATATATATATATATATATAAAATTGAGCTTGCTTTGCTGCGTTTTTTACTCTCATTGAGTATGTATTGGGCCTCTAAATCCAGTTGTTTTTTGATCGGTGGTATTTGATGTTCAATCAGATGTGCTGTTTCATGCCAGATTTGTTTTTCTTCAGAAAACTACATAATCAAAAAGAATGGAGCGTTCTTGTAGTCTCAACTCAAATAAAATTGAGTTGCATCGGTATGAAAATGGGCGCAAAGTGAGGCTTTTTATTCATGCAAACAGATCAATGTTTTAATCCTTCTATAGTGTTTACATATTACATACATACAAGGAGCTGATGAATTGCTTTGTTTTCTGCCTATTCACATTAAAGATGGGGTAACTGTTAGGCAATTTTCGGGGCAGCTAGCAATAGCAAGTTAGCTTTGAAAGCATGAGATCCCACCCTCCCTTCAGAGTGTCTCCAAAGCCACGCATATTTGTAAAGCGTTAAGAGAGACGGCATTTAACTACATGTCTCATAACATTACAATAATAATGAACATAAACAACTTATGCCGGGGACACACTTAATGATTAGCTGAAACATTCTAAGACTGTTTCCATCGACTGCAGCAGTTTTAAAACACCGACTGTGAACACCAGCTGAATGCAACTCGGCGCGTTTGGGCATGATCAGTATATCAAATTACATTCATAAATATCTATCGTAAGTATCAAATTACATTCATAATCGGCCTTACAGTCGTTAAGTGTGTCCCCGGCTTTAAAGAGCACTGACCTCTGCCACCTGACTGCTGTAGATTCGTTTCGGCGTTGATAGTGTTGCCATTCAGATGCATAAATTACAGTAGTTATGGTGTGAACGCAGCATAAGCTCGTTGTTTTAATTCAGGAGGAACTGTAAAAGGTGGCTGCTGTTTCGTTTGCGGTGCTCAGTGACTGACGTCTGTCTAACTCTGCTTAGCAATAGCATGAAACACGATGATGTGTGATGAGTGCGCGGAGGCATGGAAATACATACGTTGACAGGCAGGTATAGGGTCCTACCTGTCTGTCATGATTGGATGAACATTTTATGGTCCTACCCCTAACACAGACAGTATATGTATACATTTAAATACATTTAGACCACTTAACTTAGTGATTGCTATCTATCAGGAATCAGGATGGGAAGAGAATTTCAACCAGTATAACAAAAATGCTTCTGGAACAAATCACCTACCCTGCCTTTAAGCTGGGAAAAAATATCACCTTAATGTAGTGAAAAGAAAGTTGTGACTTTTTTTAATCAGTTCATTGAAGTGAACCATTCATTAAATGTGCCACTAATTCTTCAGCGAACCCAGAGCCGTATGGTATGTTTGTGTGTGTCTAGCCTAGAGGGTTTATGTGAGCACGCGCCCTAGATTGTCTTTAATCTGCGGGTCTATTTATAGAGAATGATAATCTCATGGACAAACTCACTGTAAACTGCATTTGTTGTGGGTTTTAATGATGGAAAAACGTGCACGTTATGACTTTTTAAAAAATGTTTTCTGTGTGTGTGTTGGATTTGGTCTCATTAATTTGCTCTCTGTAAATGTTACTTAATATCTGAATTACTTCACACCTCTGAGCTTAGGGTGGATGATATGATCAAATGCTTATTTCACAATATGAGAAATGTTATTTCACCATAGCGATATATTTCACAATATGGTTATTTTGTGTTATTTTATCTAATTTCTGTTATTAAAAATAAGAAGCAAATACAAACAATATGACAAAAACAATATATATTGTACTATATTATTACATTAGTACAGAAATGTAATAATCAAATGTAAAAACTGTACGAATTAAACAATTTTATTCTTAAGTTATTTTCTCTTTTGTTTGATTCACATTAATAGAGTGGTGCACTAATGACGTCACTTTGTAGGCCAACTGGCAGTTAGCATCACACTGGCTCCCTCGACAAAAACCCAATAGGATTTTCCCATAGGCTTTTGGATTATCGCTAAAAACAAGCTCTGTGACCAACAAAAGTTAATGATACTTGCACGTTTTGTCCATCGAGATAATTATCACAGATTTTTATACATTTTGAAGCCTCAATGCAGTCGCATGAGGTTAAAAGCTAAAGGTAGGTTTAAACAAACTACACCACGGTCCCCAATGAAGCCTATTTTTAAACCAACAAGATTATTTTACATTTGCATTTAATCATTTAGCAGAAGCATTTATCCAAAGCGATTTACAATTTAGATTATAATTAAACACCTGCCCTCCAATTCTCATTACTATAAAAGGTCTCATTCTCATTACCGTAAAGTGCATTATGTAATATTTATATGATCATATATATATTATATTTAACACACATTATATAACCAGTATATAACCTTATAAATATTATATAATTTATGTGACAACTTACCCCACAAATAGTATTATATTTTACATGATGGTAATGAGATCATTTCATTCCAAAATCTATTAAAAAAGGTTTGAAAAAATAAAATTAAGCCCATTTTAAAACCATTTAGGACGGTTTTCTTTTTTGCATTGTGAAAATTAAGCACATTCGCCCCCAAATTCTTATTACCATAATGTGAAAAAATAAAAAATATATTTTTAAACTGTAACATATTTATACAACATGGTAGTATCTGTTGTACTGAATTTAATTTATGGTAACTTTAATTAAAAATAATAATAATGGCAATTAGAGGTAAATATAAATAATTATCATTAAAATTTCACAGTTAAAAAATAGGCTTCTTTTTTAATGCAAAATATACATTTATTTTGTTTTGGGGGTGAAATACAGCCCAACTAAAGTGTTAGAGAACTTAGAACTGAATGCAGTGGCAAAGTCACCTTTAAGTACTGAGAGCACAACATACTACCTGTAAGCTCCTCCCACTGATCCACAGAATATTGCGCAACGTGCAGACATTTTACAGATTCACTTTGTCAAACAAAAGGAGGAAGTGTGGAATAGAATAACAACACGTCTTGTGCAAAATTTGTAGATTAGAAGCTTGTGCAGGTGAACGCATAGACACTGCAAACAGTTTGTTGCTCTATACACGAACGTGACTTTGAAAGCAGCAAAATGGGGGTTGAAGGATGTCCAAAATGTATAAAATACTCCATGTTTATCTTTAACTCGGTGTTCTGGGTAAGTGAACTTTCATATTTGTGTTTTTGTGTGTGATTGTGTAAAAGTAGCATGTTAGTGTTGTGTTTTTATGTTCAGTTTGTGTGTGGAATGGGGTAAGAGGTTGAAGTGAGGTTGTTTTAAGGGTGTTTGTTTAGCTAAGCGTTGGCCTGGAGATTTGGAACAGATTTGCACACCTTTTAGTTTTTCAAACAAAAGATTTGGGCCAGAGAGAATAAATCAAAAGAGTAGGACATGAACTCTCTGAAACATGAAACCATTACTTATGATCTTAGTGAGCAGGACATGACTAGAAAGAAAAATAAGTCACATGATATAGTGAGGAACATGGCATTAGTATGTGTGATATTTCACAACAGGCAGCAGATTTTTTTAAATGAAAATTACAGTCAGGTCGAGACCCCGATGAGGACGACGAGCATGCAGATGAGCTTCCCTGAGACGGTTTCTGACAGTTTGTGCAGAAATTCTTTGGTTATACAAAACCGATTGTTGCCGCAGCTGTCCGGGTGGCTGGTTTTAGATGATCTTGGAGGTGAAGATGCCGGATGTGGAGGTCCTGGGCTGGTGTGGTGACACGTGGTCTGCGGTTGTGAGGCCGGTTAGATGTACTGCCAAATTCTCTGAAACGCCTTTGGAACGCCAAATTCTCTGAAACGCCATTCTCTGAAACGCCTCCACCAGAGCTGTTACCCGTGAATTGAATTAAGCAGTCTGGCTTAATTCAATTCACGGGTAACAGCTCTGGTGGACATTCCTGCAGTCTGCATGCCAATTGCATGCTTCCTCAAAACTTGCGACATCTGTGGCATTGTGCTGTGTGATAAAACTGCATATTTTAGAGTGGCCTTTTATTGTGGCCAGCCTAAGGCACACCTGTGCAATAATCTTACTGTCTAATCAGCATCTTGATATGCACGAGACACTGCAAATTACGCGAGACTCTAGTGCAACGGTCAAACATTGAAAAATAAAGTAGTGCAGTGGAATGGAAAAACGTGATTGTCTGGTACAAGATGAGAGCTTATTCATTTTTGCTAATTATTATTTTATTTCAGTTAAGTTTTTTCAGTAACTGTTGCTAGTTTTGTTTCGTTTTAGTTTTTCATTTTTGTTAAAGGGGTGATGAACTGAGAAATCAAAGTTTCCTTGAGCTTTTGAGTTTTGACATATAAGAGATCATCATACTATAATAATATCCAGTAAGTTTCAGAACTGAAAACTACCTTGTTAGTCCAATAAAAGCTTTTATAGACATCAGGCTCAGCAAACGACTCGTTTTTCAAAGTGGGGAACTATGACGTCAAAGAGGATAAAACACCGCCTCCACAAAAGAAGATCAACGCCTACTTCAACACGGCCTGTTTAGCCCCGCCCACCGATTCGCACAAACATGCTAAATAACATAGGACGACATGATAATTGCTACCGGATCGAGCTACTTAGAAGCAATAAACATGCTGTTTACTAAATATTGTGCGTGCCTGTTTGTGGAAGAAGACAGTCTGCATAAGCTTCCTTCGGATTCCAGCATGGTTAAACTTTATTAAATCAGTCAATCACAATTTCCAGACACGGATCTGCCAGCAACATGTAAGTAACCATGTGTATTCTAATGCCTGATCTGCGATCAGTGATTTCGGTGTAATTATTCAAGTTCAGATATTTCTCTTAAAATCGTTCAATACTGTTTATGCATCAGTGCTAAACGATCAACTTCACATAATTTCTCGTAGTATTATGAAAATAATCTTTTTTTAAACTGTTATTAAATTATATAGCCTACAGAAAGCGATCAAAGAACGATCCCTTTCGCCCAAGCTGTCAATCAAACAGCACAGCGCGAGCCGCGAGAGCTTATCTGGACACTTACCAAACTCGTGATGACATAATGACACTGTTACACTACACAACGAAGCTGTTACTGTGTATTCACATCGTGTTTGCATTGTGATTTGGTGTAAGCATTTGTGAGAGTGCAATAATGCAAAAATCTCGATAGCTGTAATAGTAAAAACGTAGTAAAAGTTTTCGAGAGAGTTCCTGTAATACTAGCTATTTCATTGCAAGCATGTCAGCCAATCACAGCAGTGGGTGTTTGCACTGCAGTCTCACAGCAGACACGCCCCTTAAAACGGAGCGTTCAAATCTGAGGCAGAAATCAGGCTTGGAAAAATGGCTTTTATTTATAAATTATGACAATTTTTTATGTAAAAATCATACTAACATTATAAGGGCACCCCAGGCAACATTATAAAATAATAAAACAATCCAGTTCATGACCCCTTTAAATTGTATTTTATTTCAGTTTACGAAAATATTTTTTACCAATACTTTTAGTCTTTACGTTTCAGTTTTTGTTTATGAAAATAACCTTGATTATAGTAGATGTAAAAATGAAACTATCACATTCAACATGAGTTCTATGCTGATACATTAAACTCTTTTGAAATTGATTTCTGGTCGGCGCCGATGGCCTTGTGGTCAGTGTGCCGACATGTAGCGCCTTTGCGCTCGGGCGGCCCGAGTTCGAGTCCCGGCTCGTGGACCTTTCCCAATCCCATCCCCCGTCTCTCTCCCACCTCGTTTCCTGTCATCCCTCTACTGTCCTGTCACAATAAAAAAAGGAAAATCACCAAAGAAACAATATACGAAATTGATTTCTGGACATTTTTCAGGATAATTTTTAATATAACTGATTGTGTTTGGATGAAAGAAAAAAGTCATATACACCTAGGATGCCTTCAGGGAGAGTAAATTACAGGATAATTTTCATGTTTGGATAAACTAACCCTTTAATTTTTTACCTGGAAAAGAGGGTTATTATTGTCTCTACTCTTATAACAAAAATCTATTTTTTAAAGTAAACCCATGAAAATCCAGATCCTGTTGTAGCTTAAATAATAGTAAAAAATCACTTGTTCCATTAGCAGATTTTGACTCGTATAGCATCGCATGTCTAACAGATTGGCAGAACTTCTGCCAGCTTTCTTTGGATTCTGCCATGGAATTTTGCTTGCAGGTGTGATCTGTACACTCTCAGATCAGATGAAAAGATGGATAGTCTGTGCTATTGAGTTTTACTAAGCTTGTAGTACACATTATTACATAATTCATGCACCTCCAATTTCCTGCTGATTTATTTTGTCCTCTATGAAGAATCAAGCAAAGTGGGCAAGGTTTGGCTGGTTAATACTGGCAGTTTACCCCTGCTGGTATAAAAATAGCCATGTATTCTGACAGAAATGTATACATTTGCAAGCTGGTTGAAGCTACTAAATGTAATTTTGTTTTGAGGTTTGTTTTGATAATTCTATAATACTATTTTTATTCATTTTATTTTTTGTAATTTATTCTAATTTTATTTATTTTTTGTTTATTTTATAATTATAAAATACTATTTTTATTTATTTAGGATTAGTAATTTATTCTAATTGTTTTTTGGGTTTTTTTTTTTTTTTGCAAGCCACCTATAAATATCAGATTCAGCACCATACCTGCTGTTTTAGCTGTTTCTTTCTAATGTTAAAGGAATCCTTTTGATTGAGCTGTTTGTGTGTATTTTATTCCTTTTGTAGGCATTACGGGGAGAATTATTTATTTATTATTAATTATTGCATACATGTCATTTGTTTCATTGCAGCTTGCAGGTACAGGCGTCTTGGCTATTGGACTTTGGCTGAGGCTTGATGCCAAGACTAAAAGCTTGTTTGAAGGAGAAAACTCGCCTTATGTCTTCTACACAGGTCAGTAGTTGTTTATAAGTCTTTTTACACATGTTGTGTTGCAACAGGTAAAAGTGAAGTGTGTGTGTGTTATAGGTGTATACATCCTCATTGCGGCCGGTGCGCTGATGATGGTTGTGGGGTTTTTTGGATGTTGTGGTGCCATCCAGGAATCCCCTTGCATGCTGGGATTGGTAATTCCCAATTTTCTTCTCGAATATCACTTAGTACTATTATGAGGTGATTGACTTTGGTGTTTGAATGTTTTTTTCCCATAGTTCTTCTTCTTTCTTTTGGTCATATTTGCGGTCGAGGTGGCTGCTGGAATTTGGGGCTTTTCCAACCAGACCAAGGTGGGAGTTTCAAATTCTCTGTGCACGCATACCCAAACACACAGACGGTGCTCCTAATTTATGTTAATATCTTTGTGCCCATAGGTTACTGAAGATATAACGCATTTCTATAGGGAAACATACAAAAATTATCAAGACAACAAACAGGACACTCTGAAAGAGACACTCACTCTCATCCAGCATGGAGTAAGATCTCGTCCCTTTCTCCTTATTTCTCAAAGATATTTTTAATTGCTACTGTGCATCTGAAACTCTTGAATATCTTTCAATACCATGAGCCTTGCGAACACCAACTGCTAGTCGGTAGCTACTGCTAGTAATCATCCTCAGAAACCTCAGTTTTTATGTACTAAATGCATCAGATGGGCTGTCAAACCACCAATTATTTTTAGCTTGTGGTTTTTGAAGCTGTAATAATTTGCGATGACATCTGTTCCTCATCTCTCAGCTGAACTGCTGTGGACTGTCAGGACAGATCCCGGATGATTTTAAAGAGACCTGCCCCAAAAAGGATGTGCTTGAGGGTCTCATTACAAAGGTAACAGTGTTTATAGATACAAATTTTGCCTTTTGGTAGTTATTATACCTAATATATAGATTCCAATTATTACTTTAGTTTTGTGCTAATTATTTGAACAAAATTCACGCAGCCTATCAGTCAAAAGACTAAAATAAAATAGCATAACATACAGAACTAAATGAAAAAAAGCATTAATATGGGAAATACAGAAATAAAATGATAAATAAATGCAAATGTATATAGAAACAAAACTGCATAAATTACAACATTTTAGTATTTATGCAGTTCATCATATAACAAAGTACTGCAATACAGTCAAAAATAAAAAAGTTTTCTCAAGTGTCTGAATACAGAATAAAGGCATAGAAACCAGTTCATTTGTAGTGCTCTGACAACATAGTTTTATACAGTTAGTTTAATAATTAGGTTAATAAAAATGTAAAAAGACCTTAATATTGATACTTATTGGCTTACAAAAGTTTGACAAATGATAACTTCACACTCGCTTGAAATTGACCTATGTTGCTGAGAACATTGTTTTCAGACATAATGACTTACTTTTATTAGGTATTGCATTTGGATACATATTAGACATCATCAAAATGTACTTTAGTTTAGATTTTATTCATTTACTTTTTTTAAAATGTTGATTATTTTACTCAACTAACTGATAAACAGTCTCCAACTGATCCTTTAATCTCACTCTGCCTCTCTGTGTGCGAGTCTGTTTTATACCATTGATGGTTTAGATTTTAACCCTTTCATTGTTGTGTGTTTATGCCTGCATTACAGGATATGGAATCTATCAGTTTTAATGACAAAATAAAGGCATAGAACCAGTTAATTTGTAGTGCATTGGCAACATAGTTTTATATAATTAGTTTATCAATAAGGTTAAGAAAATTTATGATAAATACTTACATTTTGAGCTGCAAATGATAACTTCACACTCACTTGTAAGTAACCCATGACATCCTATGACCTGAAATTCATCTAAATTGAAATGATCTCATGGATATGACCGTTGTGGTTCATGGTCATAAAGGTGCTGCAGTAAATGTGGCAATGTGGACTTTGACATGGTTCTTTTATATTTAAACTCGTTAAATGCATGTTGCCTATCATGCACAGTTTCCATAAAGCCACCGGGGTTTTTGTTTTTGTTTTTTAAGTTTAACTTATTTTTGTTTTAGTCATTTTATTTCTTCAAATTATTTATTTATTTTTCAGTTTTCTTTTTTCATTTATTTGCCAAGGCAACATTTCAAATCTTCATTTACATTTTTTGCATTTATATATATTTTCAGTTTTATTTCAATTAATGAAAATTAGTTGAATAGTTTGTATCAGTCACTGATATTTGCCAAGGCGAATCATAACCCCTTAAAATTGGGATTGAATTTACAATTGATTCAGTTTCACGTCTGTCTTTGGTAGACCCATCTACACTTACAGTATAGTCATTTTCGTGAGCAGAAATACTTCCATGAAGTATCAGTCAGTGATTTATCAGCACTGATTTACAATTGATCGCACTGGACTAGATTCTTCTAGACAGCAGGTATGATTGTGGAGTGTAATACTCCAGCTTAGCTCAGATTTAATGCACTGGAAATGTTTCTAACCTGAGGCACCCTGTGTGCGGCTCAGCTTGAATGAGTCAGTGAGACTGTTTACTCTACCCGTAGAAGGTCAAGTAAGAGGTCATCACAGCATAGTAACCGTTCAGAAAATCGAGAAGGGTTTAAGTGGTTTAAGTAAACTAATGAACAAAGTGTATTTGACATAAGAATATGCTTTCTACCAAATAAAAACACTGAGCTGAGATACAGAAGAGCACAGGAATCAGTTGAACTATCAACTGTGAGTAGATGGATGGATAGATCTTTGAATTTTAAAAGTACATAACAACATTGATAAACCGTAAATGATAAATCCATTTCTTATTTTATATGTTCAGACCTGCCCTGATGCCATCGATGAAGTTTTCAACTCCAAACTTCATATTATTGGAGGAGTTGGAATCGGCATTGGAGTGATCATGGTAACTTTTATTTAGTGTGTCTGTGTCTGTGTTGTTTTATTTGTTTAAGGCTTGTTCAGCATTTTGTCTTTTAGAAGATCTACAATTTAAAATGAAGGTGTATATCTTTACCAGCTTAATTTAATATTATGTCTAATAAAAAATACATTATTTTGTTTATATATACAGACTTATGTTCAAAAGTTTGGGGTCAGTACGATTGTATTTTAAAGAAATTAATACTTTTATTTAGGAAGGATGCATTCAGTTGATCAAAAGAGACATTTATAATGTTACAGAAGATTTATATTTTTAAACATGCTGTTCTTTTGAACGTACTATTCATCAAAGGCAAAAGTAACAGCGTTTCCACTGAAATATTAACTGATTTCAACATTGATAATAATCAGAAATGTTACATGAGCAGCAAATCAGCATATTAGAATGATTTCTGAAGGATCATGTGACACTTACGACGAAGTATGATAAATTGAGCTTTAACATCACAGAAATAAATTACATTTTTAAATCATTTTAAGTAAAAAAGTTATTTTAAATTGTAAGAATATTTAACAATTATAGTACTGTATTTTTTATCCATTTTTAAAATAAAAGCTGCCTTTGTGAGCAGAAAAGACTTCTTTCAAAATCATTTTAAAAAATCCTGCTGACCCCAAACTTTGTTTTGGCATTTCTTTTTGGTAATGCAAATACTAAAATTACACACTGCAGATTTAAATAGAAAAAAAGTATATATTTCTTAGTACCATGATTGTAATTTGATCATAATGCTGTAACGTGTGCGATTTGATGTCCCATTAAAGGAATGTGTTCTCTATGTGCACAGATCTTCGGCATGATCTTTAGCATGATGTTGTGCTGTGCCATCCGGAAAACCCGGGAGATTGTGTGAGGGGTCTCGTTGCCTGGGAAACTGCCAGTGTATTTGTGTTGCATGATGTCTGTCACAAAGCACTGTCTTGAACATGACCTCATCAGCTAAGAGCCAGTTAGATCACAGCGTCAGGCACACAATCTGTACATGTCACTGATTGACTGGAATTCACTCTTTTTCTTAGTGCAGCTGTATCACTGGTTCAGTCACGAGCAATGGGAAGAAAGGGTTGGTTTAGCATTCCAAGCCCATTTGAAAAGGCCTTTATTAAGTCTGACTTTTTCTATTTTTTTATCGTTCATAATAGATTTTAAAGATTGACTATTGTTTGCTTTATTGTACTTGCAGTAATGCTTGATATAAGTTGTTCCGAATTTTTCTAATGTTTTGTTTTTGATTTGTGAATAGGGTCGATTGATTTACCCACATCGGTGCATATGGCTCAAATAAAAGCCAAATTAATCATGGATTTTGTTGTGGGAGTTTTCTTTTTTCTTTTGCGTATCCAGGATGAAGTTTATTTGTATATATCTGTTTTGACAGCGATCAGTGTTTCACTCAACAGTCTGATAAGAGTCCCTGTGAAAGGGGGTTAGCCAAAACTTCATCCAGTTTCCCATGATCACAGCATTGACTCATGGTCACTCCATTATGTGACCGTGCTAAAACCTCTATTTCCTTAATCTTGTTTGTATCATTTTTTTTCTTTCCGTTCCTCCCCTCCCCCCTTCTTCCTGTTTGCCTTATTTTTACAATTAGGCCGAAATGTGGCAAAACCACCCTTAAAGTGGTTTTATAATTATGAATTCGTACCTCTATCTCTTGCCTTTGATCGCATGTGGTCTGTTTCTCAAACACAACACTTGACACACTGTGAATTTTTTTTTTATCTGCATCTATGTGACACTATGACTCACCAACAAAACAAAACAGATCAAGCCAACAAAGAGATCAGAGAGTTTGAAATCACATTAAAGCATACAGAGGCACACCCACCAAAACATTTCCTTTAATTTGATCAGAATCTCATAAAAATGTGAGTTTTAGCCTCCTTTTATGTCTCTCGTGTCAAGTTCTTTTGACTGTTAAACATGCTGTTGGACTGTAATTTTTATGATACTGTTAGGAAATACTTTTAATCAGAAACATGTTTACATGGAATATTTCAGAAAGTGTCACCCAAATGTATTTTAGATTTCCTATGTAATGTCAAGTTGAAATGTTTTTTATTATCATAATTAAAATGTTATGGATTGTGATATTGACCTGCCATGCAAATAGAACTGTTACTAACATGGAGTGAAAAACTTGATAAGATAAACAAACTCCTAAAAATAATAATAATAAAAAAAGCTCTCCTTCCTCAGAGAAACGGCATACAGTGTGTGTGTGTGTGTGTGTGTGTGTGTGTATATATATGTATATATATATATATATATACATAATGTATATGTATGTGTGTGTGTGTGTGTGTGTGTGTGTATATATATATATATATATATATATATATGTATATGTGTGTATACATATGTGTATATATGTACGTGTATGTACGTACGCATGTATATGCGTGTATATATAAAATATATACATATACATATGTATATGTAATGTGAATATATATTGTGTACACATTATAAAATAAATGTTTTTCTCCAAAACATGCTGGCCATAATTGTTGGCATCCTGTTATTAAATACTTTTTGCAATCTCCTTTTGCCAAGATAACAGATCTGAGTTTTCTTCTATAATGCCTGATGAGTTTGGAGAACAACTGACAAGAGATCAAAGACCATTCCTCCATACAGAACCTCTCCAGATCCTTCAGATTCACAAGTTCATGTTGGTGCTTCTTCTCTTCAGTTCACTCCACTCATCAGGTCAGGGAACTGGGACGGTCATGGCAGAAGCTTCATTTTGTGCTCAGTTACCCATTTTTGTGTTGATTTTGATGTTTATTTTGGACCGTTGTCCTGAAGGAAGATCCAACCACGGCCCATTATAAGATTTCTAGCAGAGGCTGTCAGGTTTTGATTTTTTATCTGTTTGTATTTGCTAGAATCCATAATACCATGTATCTGAACAAGATGTCCAGGACCTCCAGCAAATAAATAGGCCCACAACATATAAGACCCAGCAGTATATTTAACCGTAGGCATGGGGTACTCTTCATCCCTGTTTGCACCAAACACATCTGCTGGGTTTGCTGCCAAAAAGCCCTTTTTTTAGTTTCATCTGACCACAGAATCCGGTCCCTTTTGAAGATCCAGTCGTGTCTGACAACTGAATATGCTGGAGTTTATTTTTGGAGGAGCGAGGAGGATTTTTCTTGAAACCCTCCCAAACAACATGTGGGGATGTAGGGGTTGTTTGATAATTTTATTTAGGCTTTCTGACCCCCCAAGACTCAAGTAATCTCTGCAATTCTCCATCTGTGATCCTTGAAGAGTCTTTGGCCACTCAAACTTTCCTCCTCACCGTCCATTAAGACAATATAGACACACGTCCTCTTCCTGGCAGATTCGTAACATCTTTAGTTGATTATAACTTCTTAATTATTGCCCTGATGGTCAAAATGGGGATTTTCAATTCTTTAGATATTTTCTTACAGCCACTTTCTATTTTGTGAAGCTCAACAATCTTTTGCTGCACATCAGAACTATATTCTTTGGTTTTACTCATTGTGATGGATGGAATTTGGCCTTTGTGCTTCCTCATATTTTAACTCCTGTGAAACGAGAAGTCATAGCTGGACAGTTTCATGTTCCTAGTCACTCTGGTGTGCTAAAAAAAAGGTAAATATTAATGGGAATATACTTAAGAGATATTTTTCTCATAAAAAATTCTAGGGGTATCAATAATTGTGGCCAACGTGTTTTGGAGAAAAACATTTATTTCATAATGTGATTTACCCCACAATTTCAATTCTTTTACTTCAACGAAAGGTTAGATTTTTGCAAATTTTTTGAAGGAAATATCAAAAGGATAAACAATGCAGGTTTATTTTTTACAGCCATTTTTGTTCATATTTACCAGGGGTGCCATCAATTCTGACCACCACTATATATACATATACATATACATATACATATACATAGGGGTGTGTAACGTACACAAAACTGACAGTTCAATACCTCGGTTTTAAAATCAAAGTTCGGTACGGATTCGGTATAACATGCATGGGGTTGAAAACTAAACATAAAATTGCTTCTTTTTTTATTAAACAGTGGTTTACTGAACAAACTGTGTCTCTGTCAAATTAATCAAATTATAACAAAGTTTCTTAAGTATAAAAAAATATCTGTAAACTATGTAGGGAGCCCTTACTTGCACATTACTATAATATTAAAGGTTACCAACAGAGCCCAAACTATTAGCCTCAATTCAATTGCTATTTATTTTTAGATATAATAATCAACACTCAAATAACAAATTGTATACATGTAAGCTGCACATAATTAAGGCAGTTTTTGCATTAACTTCTAAATTCATTGTTGAATTATAATCATTTAGACAGTGGCTGTCGTTTTCATGACAGATTTATTTAAACCTACAATAAATAATCAAGACCTCACTAACAGGTTAAAGAAAATATATAAAATATATATAGGCTAATACAGTGCATATATTTAGCGAAAGAGTTCATTTCTCAAGCTGTGGACACTGAATGACTTTCCTGAGGTAAATGACGTAATGCTACGTGAATGCTGTTCAGTCATCACCAGTGTTCTCCCTAAAGATTTGTTTTTCATATTTACATGCAAATTTTCTTATAACATGGACTTTGTTGCCCCCCGGTGGTCTTTATGATGAATAATTTTGAACCACAGACAAATAAACAAGCAAACAAACTTTATAACTCAACAACGAACTTTAATACACTTGTATTGTGTACTAAGGAGATTTTAAACCTAATGTATTTCAGGTGCTCATCAATTAGAGATAGAACTTGATAAGTCTTAGCAGTTCCGACTCTCTGACGTCTAAAGTGAAGGAGCTCCATTACACTTTTAAAAGGTTTGATCACTTTAATGAATCTATAGGCTATACTTAAACAGAGAGAGAGAGAGGAAGTGTGTTACAGTCTGTAAAGATCTCATCACACGCTTCAGTTGACTCCACTGCTGTTTGCATGTGAATTGGGACAGTCTGTGCTTCAGGACAAATCCTCAGATGGTACAGGTGGGCTTTCATTTTCATTCTTTTTCTTAGGAAATCAAGAAAATTCACACGCTCAAAAGCTTGTAAATCTAAACCTTATCTCAATGATTTTTAAATGGATTTTTATAGGCTCTTTAGTACATAATAAAAAAAGATGTATTGCTTAGAAATCAAATCTGATTAGGAGAACATTTTATTTATTTTATTTTTAATGTGTAAATCATTGATGTATTTTTCTCATTTAATCTTTTTTTTTTAATACAGATATAGACATATCACAAAGCAAAGTGCAGAGGAGAACTCCGAAGGAAATGCAACTCCAATACATTTCTATTATAACTAGCCGACTTTTTTTTATTAACAATTAACCAATTATTCAAAAATAAAGTACAGAGAAATGAATATAGTAACGTTGATGGGTTGATATTTCTGATTTTATTTTTTAATTTTTTTTTTTTTTATATTTATTAACTAATATTTTCTTTCATTAATCAATGTATTTGGTATATATTTTTACATCTATTTTATTAGTTTGTATTAATTTTAAGTGTAAATAACAAAAAGTAAATATGTTACAATTTAACGATTTCTGTGCTTTACAATGCATTTCTCCTTTAGTATGTTTATTGTTGTGCATTAAAATAGCCACTAACGTCATGCATGACTTTGACCACAGAATCTCCGTGTGCAAACACACCAACTAGAGGATTCAATGCTCCTGTCACACATGAAGCAGAAACTATCTATGCTGTTTCTCGTGTACAGGACGTTCTGATCAGCTCATTAAAGGATGAGACCCGGGATTCACGGCGTCTCTGGAGACCCCAGGCGACCTGCTTTTCTGCACTGATCGTGGGACTGACCGCTGCCTGACCATTGACTGCCGCTTTACCAACAAGAGTCTCTCAGGTGGGACCCTGATCAGTGGAGATGGACGATTTCACGATGTCTCTAATGATTTCTCTGCTTTTCAGATGCTCCGATCAGTGGCTATATTAAGGCTTTGAATAAGGTCAGCAGTGAATAGCTTTATTCTCAGCATCATATCCCAGTGATAAGAGGTAACTGCTTGTTTTTATTGCATTTTCCTTTCTTGGACTGTTTTAACTTGCATAGGATTTATATGAAATCAATGCAAAAGTCATTTTAGTAGAAATCCTCTTCTGGCTGACCTGATTTCACTGCTGTGCTCCCATTTGCAGAGCTGCATGTGCCTTTGATGAAGGGGGAAAGCAAAGGACAGTGGGCTTAAATTTCTAAATGTAGTGTGCACTGCTGAAAGTTCAAATCTGGTGCAAATATGTCTGAAAACCCTGAAGACCCCCTGGTACTGTTGGAGATCCTGGAGGTGTTAGGCGCATGCCATGGGAGCGTGTTGTATCCAGACATTTGCGTCTATCTAAGTGGAAGCTTCAGCCTGCAGCCTCTTCTAGAATTACGGAGTCTCTTATACTCCACCGCCTGTAGAGACCCCTGCTTCCCCGCCACCCTCTTCCGAGAGCGCCTTCACCCACCCTGCAGTAACCGGCTCTCAGCGGCCGCTGATGTAGTCTCACTGTTCAACCTCCTCATGCACACCCGCATGGCTCCTTCATCCACTCAGAACCGTCAGTCGCTGACGCCCTGTCAGATCTGTGGGAAGGGATTTGTGCGTTACCACTGGCCGGCCGCCTTACCCGTCACAGTAGGAGGGACCACCCCTGAGGAATGTAAATATGAGAACCTCCCTTGTGAAGCATTCAGTCACAACACAGAGGCTTCACACGCATGGACCACCTCCGCATTGATTGCTCAGTCTCACTCACTCATGCACAACCAAGACAGGATGCAGAACGCGCATACTGGGGACGTTTCCAGCGATACGGTCAATCAGCTGGCAGTCAAGACCTCGGCGACCAATCAGGGAGCCCGCGTCGCTCGTTCCTGCTCTCAGAAGAGGAGTGCCTTTAAAGAAGGGATCCACAACGAAACACTTATGTCCTCGGAAGGTGACGGCCAATCAGATCAAAGCCCAGACGGACCAAGATCGGATGGTGAGGACCTGCTTTACATTACCCAGAAGAACCCCTATCCAGACCCCGCAACATACGCAAACGACCACCACATGTGCAACCCGGCATCACACACGCAATGTCTGCATGACCATTTGTACGCTCACTCAAATGCACCTGAACAAGATGCACATGCTGCCAATGCGCAGTCGTATGCTGACGCCACAGACCCGTACGACCCTCAGATTCAGTGGCATCAGGCGAAGCAGGAGAGTTTGGAAGAGCTCCAGGGGTCCACATACTTCGGCCCTACAGTCTCCAATGAAAAGCACCAAACTCCGGTCCTTCAAGTCAAGAGCCACAGCTTGGACATCGACAGCAGGACGGCGGATGAAAGACCTGAGCCTGAAAGGACTGGGCTGCAGAAACCCAGATCAGAGCGATCTGTTTTAGAGAAGTCTGGTTTACGAAAACCAGGAGCTGTTAAGATTAGCTTTGACGGGTCAAGCTTTGACCTTCCTGGCTTTGATCCTCACATCGTCAACTCGGTGCGGGATACCTTCAAGCGGCTGAGCGGCATGAGTTTGGATGCGTGGTACGATTGGTCACCGAGCTTTGAGGGCGCGGTTAGCGTTGGCACCCAGACGGAAGCTGCAGATCGGCGTGCTTTACGAAGCCTCATGCTTGGCGATAAACTCTCCATTGACAACCCCGACATCGGCGAGGACGACATTAGTGCCATCTTCCGTTTCCTAGATGACATTAGCATGTGTGGCTCCATGGCAGTGTTGCCAGGGGAAGGAGGCGGGGCACAGGAAGGGAGCGGGGCTGGGCTGCCAGAGAGGCGTGAACGTTTGGGAAAGTTACGGAGGTTGTTTCACTCCTTGGAGGCACCTGAGGAAGGCGTGAGATGGGGTGTGGGACGCCTGCTCCAACGGGTCGCGGAGCTGGAGCAACAGCTAGAGCCGATCTCAGAACTACGTGAGCAACTGGCCCTTGTGCTCTCCACGCTGGACCGACTGGAACAACGGGAGCAGGCCACATGCCCTCACTCGCATCAAATGATCATACAACCACAGCTCGCAGCACGGCCTAACATACAGCAACAGCAGGGGTCCCCGAGGACCAATCCAGGAATGGAGGGCGTCAATGAGGAAGCGGCAAAGCGTAGGCGTCTGTTTGTACGCAGGGCCTCTAGGAGCCACACGGAGAGCAGCGGGTCTGAAGCCCACAGAGAGTGGAGCATCAGCTTCACCAAAGAGCCACACATACAGCCTGCTAAGGTAACAGGACAAGAAATATCTGCTGAGACAGCAAATGTAAAGTGGGGTCCAAATGTCTGATATTTAAAATTGTCTGTAAGAGATATTTCTTGCACATAAACAATTCTTAAATCACTGAAGTATGTGTGAGAAAACCTACTTGTCTTTGTGACAGAACTAGACTGAATTCAGAATAGCATGTTAGCATAATACTTTTACTATTTTTGCCAAACTATTAAGAGTAGTATGCTAGTACGCTATAATCAATTAGGCCTCTGTAAACAACAAAATAAGAGTCAGTTGCCAATCAGAAAGTTTTGTATCCAGTCTGAATACTAGCCAATCAGAAATGTTCTCTGCTTGTCATTCATTTTGTGCATATGGCAGAACTCACTTAAAGCACCTTTAAAGATTAAGCACTTTTTCTATTTCATTAAAATTGTTTCATTAAAATTGTGACTGACAAAGTAAAGAAAAAGTAAGAAAAAGGGAAATAAATGGGTTTTTTGTTAACTGCCTGAAATTGTGTGTGTTGTTAACACAATCTCAAGATATTTTTTTCCTACAACATAAAATAGATAAGTAATACCCCACTTTTGATTTGCTGAAGTTGTCAGTACATCTAACGTCATGACGCCGAACAACTCATCTGCTCACTAATACTGTACATATTTACAGCCTTGTATTCCAACTGAAACTTCCCAATTTGTAGACTGGTGGTGAAGTTAAAGTCATGTTCATTTATAGCCTAGCTTTAGCTTGAAAAGATTATCTTAATGAACAAAACTTGTAAGAATAATACACTTTTGCTGTTCACAGAGCTTAATTTTTGCAATTTTCCAAAAGCCAATGGGAAACGTTACACTTTATTTTAATGTGTCCCTGTTACAGTGTTATTATACATTTAACAACTGAGTAATATTTTCTAAATACATTTACTTACTATAGGGTTAGGGCAGTATTAGGGTTTAGTTTAGGGTTAGTTGCATGCAATTATGCCTAATTTATAGCAGGGTGCCAACTTTTGAGTTTAGCTTGGAGTGAGATTTTTTTTGGGGGGGGGGGGGGGGTCTGTAATTACAGAGTCTGTAATTGTGATTGTCAAAACATTTGGTAACTAACTGGTAGGATACAGTTTTTATTATTGCTTGACAAAAAATTCAAGATTTCAATTCCATTCTTGTGATTTGATTCCGATTTTGATTCAATATTGACTAATTTGGATACATGTTTATTTTAAATTTTATTTACAAAAATAATCTCACCTAATGCTGTAAACATAGAGGGCCCAATCTGCTGGTATTATTAAAGGTTCAAATAACAAATTAAATTAAATATAATGCAGTTTTTGTAATAATAACAATTATTTAATGACATAAGTAAAAATATAATAAATATGTAATATAGTGCTCACTAAAATCTCCTCTCTAGCTATTTTTTTCTATTCAGTTAACATGCTATGGTCATTAATGGCTTTCCTGAGGTAAATGTAACGTTATGTCACATAATTGTTCTCCTGCTGTTATACTGACCTCTTTCCGTGGTTGAAAAACACTAATTGGTCGATATTATGTATACTTTCGGTTAGTTGTACTGCATCTTTAAATAAAAAAGTAACAGATGATCGGTTCACGTGCACTTGAACTGAGGCGCTCAGCGATCTGTCACGTCACATTTACAAGCGCCAAACGTATTTTTGTCTGAATTTCGTAATAAAATTGACGGAATCTAAGAGCTGAGAATTGGTTTAATATTAAAAGTACCTCTTTGCTCCGCAATTTTTCTGTGCGTGAGAAAATGGATGTGTGGCGTGTGAAAAGTGTCAATTGCGTGTGTCTCACGCTCAATGCGTGAGAGTTGGCAGCCCTGTTATAGTATTACTAAATACATAAATAAATACTATAAATAAATAATATAAATACTATAAATACAATTCATGAATCTGGAGTGCTGCTGTCATTAAAGCAAATTTTTTAATTCATGTGATTTTTCAATTAAGCTTTGCACCAAATTGTCATGCAGAAAATAATAAAATAGTATTAATTTAGAGAAGAATGCTATGGGTGTAGATGTAAGGGTGAATCGTTGGTTATAATATAAATCTTGTTTTTCTCCTCAGTCAGATCATTTAGGTGGAGCGTATAAAAGAGAGGTCCCCGTAGTGCAGGAAGTCACGGGTTTTCACCTCATGTCACCTGAGACCCAGAATGCACCACGCCGCACATCAGTCCAGAGCACTGCCCAGCATCTGACTGAACGCCCCAAAGTGACCTGGAGCCAATCAGACTTAACACCTCTGGACCTTCAGGTAACATCTCCAAATGTAATGTTTTGAGTCAAAACTGTCACCTCATAAATATGTCAAATTGACACAAAGTAAAATAAATGGATGATAATCCATTTTTCCAAAGTTCATATATAATTTGAGTTTCACAGCTTGGGTCAGTAGGTAATATCTTCCCAGGTTTTGAAGAGGTTTGTGGAACATGTTTAAAGAATCTGGGTTTAATCATTTTGGAAATGACTTTTATTGTTTTTAATATACATCATTGGGCTCAACAGAACATGAAAGATAAACCAGCATTTATAAACTCTGATCATATTTTGCAGCCCCCTGAGTCTTTGGAGTTCTGGACGGACGAGATTTACACGCCAGCCTCCGACACGCTCCTGCGACGTTCGTATTCGTACACCCATTGCAACAGAAACCAGGCGTACCGCATCGCTGCCCTCAGCATCACTGCCACCATCATCCTCATCCTCATCATCGTCATTCCAATCAGCACTGTGTAATGTACGTGCAGTCACATGACATGCCTAAAGCTACTCTGAATGGTACAATACGTGTTTATTAGATAATATTATAAAGGTTTGAATGAAAGCATGATTTCTTCATGAAGCCAATTCAACAAGCATGGCAGACTGTAAAACCTATGCAAAATAGGCTTCATTCTCAAAAAAACATTTCCTGAAACTTTCCATTGGCCTTTTTGGAGTTTCCCAACCTTTAGGTTTGTTTTTGAATTGTAGCACATTCTCAGTTAAATGCTTATTCAGCAGTTTATGGATTCAGGACGTTCCGGTATACCCTCTTTGTTGATGGATATTGGGGAGTTCCCGTTAGTTAAATGTAATTCTGCTGAAACCTGAAACGGGCATCCACTTTCTCACACAGCAGCACACGATTCTCTACACCCACACCTCTGCTTTCTCTCTCCATTTAAATGCTAGGAAAATCCATTCATAGCGGCAAATTCACATGCAACTGCTCTTTAAGTCTGCTAAATGCTGACATTTGTCTTATCTCTGTTTTTATTTAATGCATATTCTATACGACCTGATTTTGTGGTGAACTCGATCACAACCAAAATGGTGCAACAAAATGTAATATCCTTCCTCGCAAAAGCTTAAAAGAAAAGGAAAATGAGCCTCCAGAGATCCAGAATGGATGCATGATGGTGGATCGATACCAGCACACATTTTCAATTTGCTGAACAACAGCACTAAACTTTTAATGGGCGGTGATGGGACTGAGTGAGCGAGTGCGGGAGGGGAGAGACCAGGAGAGAGAGTGTTTGTCCGCTTTTATTGAGCCTGAATGAGCCCTGCTTCTGTCTGCTGCAGCTGATTAATGAGAAAAGCCTCTGATTTGCTCAGGTAAAAGAGTTTCCAATAGGAATTAATCATATTTTAACTTCAGCCAACTTGCAGTTTGATCTAAGATACTGTAATTCATCTGGCACCACTTGAATGATGATGCCTCAAATCGTGCTATTACTTCTCTAAATGATTGGATTTACGATGAAGGATTGATCTACTGTATGCCATAAAGGGACGAGTATATCACAGGCCAGGAAACAACCACCCAGAACATCTTAGCAACGCTTTGGCGACCATGCACAACACCAACCACATAGCAAGGCTTAGGAATGCTTTCTACTGCACATAACTATCTGAATACTGCAATATGAAGACAATTGAATGAGATGTCCTACTTTAAGGAGGCAATGTTGGAAAAGTTTTGGCTGATGTTTTTTTGTCTTCCTCTTGTTCTTTAGAAATAGCCTATCTTCAGAATCATTTTTTGTTGAATTTATAGCAATTATTTTTCATTCTATGATTGTATGAACAGCTTTATATTTCTTGATAGGGAGTCCTTATTTTTCAGGGCACCTTTGACTGTGAATATATATACCTTTGTCTCTTATTTTGTCTTCATAAAGCTGGTTGATTATTCAACGGGACCATGTCTTGTGTGTTGTTTCTTCCAGCAGTTAAACAAGCTGACAGGTGCATAGAAAGCAGGTGGATCATGACAGGGATAGTATTTGATTGAAATGAGTTTTTCTGCAATAATCTCAGCAACTTTTGCACACTGCTGCTTGCTGCTTTTCCCATTGGAGTTTTAATATTTCAGAGCACAGCTCTCATAAACATGTATTATCTATTTATGATCTGTCAGTTCCGTTATTGACGTAAAAGCACTTAACCGCACTTACACACATAGCTCAATTGAGCCTTCCTTCTAATGTAGTTTATCTAAAATCTCCTCTGCCTTTTTCTCTCTGCATACAGTATACATTGTAAAAGTGATTTGGTTTCATATCTGACAATGCTGCAAGATATATTATTTAGCACACATATTGATGCCTTTGAAAAGTGACCTAATTTATTTAGGAAATCGAATAAAATGCAATTTCATATAAAATATATAATTATGAAGATATAAAACATTAAAGAGTCGTATTGAATTATGATTGTAAGACCATTTCTAATAATTGCATTTCTGCTAACTTGTGTATGTTTGAGTTTGTTTGTGTTCATTTAATCAAGGAATTTCTATAATTCAGCCTATTTAATATAAAATAAAATAATAAAAAAGTTATTTTTTTCTTATTGAAGACATGCACCTGAGTGTCATATACATTGGGAACAAATACTATGATATATCTTATAAGCCATACAGTGATTGAAACATTGTAGTATATGATTACATTTTAAATATACTGTTTGTAAATTACAAGGCCAATTAGTTGATGTTTTGCTGCAGTATAACAGTATTGCATCTTGAATAAATAGTTATGAAACATATTTGGCATCTATGCAGCACATGTATATATATATATATATATATATATATATAGTATATATAGTGAGTGAGTGTTTCAGAGTGGGTCTGATTAACTTGGGTGTTAACTGATTAACACTCAAGTGCGAGAAAGTCTGTAAATGGTTACATTTTAATACAAATAATATTTCATTCTACAGCATAAATCTGTATTACATTTGTTCATTCAGTTTTATGCAATAATGTGCAAGTTTCTTTTTTATACTTTAAAAAAGATCAAGTTTTATTACTGTCCCAATTTACCATAACACATTAGATAAAATAGGACCATAACATTCAGCTAAAGTGGGACACCCTATTAAAATAAAAGATAATATTGCTTACTATCAGAAATTTTACAGTAGTGTATAAACCTATTATTACAAAAGATTTCTATTTTAAATAAATGCTGTTCTTTTTAACTTTTTATTCATCAAAGAATCCCGAAAAAAGTATCACAGGTTCCCAAAAAATATTAAGCAGCACAACTGTTTCCAACATTGATAAATCAGCATATTATGATTTCCGAAGGATCATGTGACACTGAAGACAGGAGTAATGATGCTGAAAATTCAGCTTTGCATAACAGGAATAAATTATATTTTAAAATATATTAAAATAGAAAAGCATTATTTTAATAATATTTCACAATATTGTGCTGTTTTCTGAATTTTTACCACAAAACTTGGAACAGATCAAGAAAAGGGCGAAACGGTTACCATGAAGACGTAACATGCGCAGGCGCAGTAGCGCACATGTGTTGTTATGCATCCATGGAAACAGCTTTTATATGTAATAGGGGCATTTACGTTTGCATTTTACATTATATTTACACATTTATCAGTCTGTCAGGCTTTACAACGGCTGTGACATGGCTCATGTCCGGACCTTTAATCCGCGCGTTCTTGAGGGAAACTGGGTAGAAGACTTGGTTTTAGAAGAGGTTTGTTGTTTTGACGCATTTAATAAGGGTTAACGTTACAGAGTGTGTTCCAGTAACATTAGTGAACCGAACACACGTGAGTAAATGATCAGTGTCTTTGCAGGAAGCCCTAAAGGACTTCATTCTTCAAAAAGACAGAGGCGAACTCACAGTCCAGAAAGAAGGAGTTTTGAGACAAAACATCCTGAAACCAGTAAGTTAAGACAAAAAACTATTTTCTGATATAATATGACAGAAGAGTCTTTCAACATTGCAAGATGATCGGGTTTATCAGATAAAATATCAAGATGAAAGATATAATAATTGATACCCTAACGTAATTTGTTGTCTACCATTTAGCCTATTATTTAAAACCTTTTCGTAAATGGTTTGCTTGAATTGTGTGCTTTATTTGATTTTTTTATTTATTTATCAAATGCAATGATGCACAGACATTTCACAATGAAATCAAAATTGACAAATTTTGTATGGAATATTATTTATTATAAATGATTTATCCATGCACTTCATTATTATTTTTTTTAATTCATGTACTATCAGAATTTTTAGGGGTAGCCTAACTTAGTTCACCCAAAAATGAAAATTCTGTCATCATTCACCCACCCTCAAGTTGTTCCAAACCTGTACGAGTTTCTTTCCTCTGCTGAACACAAAAGAAGATATTTTAAACAATTTTGGTAACCAGACACCACTGACTTCTATAGTAGGAAAAAAAAAATACTATAGAAGTGGTATCAATGGGTGCCGTCAACTCTCTGGTTACTAACATTCTTTAAAATATCTTCTTTTGGAACAGCTTGAGGGTGAGTAAATGATGAAAAAATGGGTGAACTATCCCTTTAACCAAAACAACTTATCCTTCCTCTTTCAACGACATCTCTTCTCTCCTACTGGCACGTCACATGAAATCACTAGTAAACCACAACCATCAATTCAATTCCCGATGGACAATATCGTCTTGTGTCGACTTTAAGTGTGACTGTTTGTCTGCTAAATGTGAGACTGATTCTATTTTTTGTTTAGGTGAGTTTAGCAGTGTCGCAGGATGGCTTTCTGCACTTTGGTGACACAATCATGCTGGTGAACTCTGGAGGTGGAGAACATGACCAGCGTGGCACTTGTGTTCTTAGCATCATTGTCGACACCAGTGATATCGCATCACGTTCACAGACAAATTCAGTCCCCCACATTCTCGGGCCCCTCCAAGTGGGGGGATCCCACAACGTGACCCCTTGTGTTAGAAACGCCTTTATCATTACAAGGTATTGCACATGCACATTCAGATGTACTCATTCGCACACCCATAGTTGCTGATCTGTTATATCATGTGATTCAGTGTTGATGGGACCTCTGATGGAGAGCTGCTCAGATACGGTCAAAGCTTTGCCCTGAGAACCACTGCAGACTTCGCCGGAGAGGTAAATAAGCAAATGAATGCACAGTTGTTTTGTAATTGCTGAGTTTGCCATATCTTAACATGCAATCTGTTTGACTCTTCATAGCTGTTCCTTTCCAGTGATCACAGAACATTTCTGAAGTGTGCTAAGAAGTCTCGACTACAGGAGTTGAGTTTAGTTGAGGAGTTTGATTTCAAGTGCTGGTGGAAGGTCAATTACTTTGACCCCCAAGAAAGGCTTGAAAATGAGGGATACCCTGTTCAGGTGCACACACTTTCAAGCCAAATCTTTTTCAAATGTACTTGTTTTTATTGGCAACTTAATAACCTGGCGTGAATGCTTTGTTTTGGCAGGTGAACAGCAAGGTTTTGATTTCCCACTGTAAGACAAATCAATGTCTGGCTGCGCTCGGCAATCACATCCTATGGTAATGTTTTATTTCATACTGTAAACTTTTTCATTCAAATGCTGAGGGAATGGCTTAATATTACAAGTACTCCAAAATTAAATTCCTAATCAATTTTTCATTATCTTGTCTCACTCAGAAATATGTAGTTGCATTAAGAAGTCTCTTATGCTCTTCAAGGCTGCATTTATTTGATCAAAAATAAAGGAAAAAAAAACTAATATTTTGAAATAATATTACAATTTAAAATAATGGTTTTCTATTTTAATATACTTTAAAATATAATTTATTTTTATGATGCAAAGCTGAATTTTTAGCATTATTACTCCAGTTTTCAGTGTCACATGATCCTTCAGAAATCATTCATATATGCTGATTTGATACTCAGTTATTATCAATGTTGGAAACAGTTGTGCTGCTTAATATTTTTTTTGGGAAACTGTGATATTTTTTCAGGATTCATTGATGCATAAAAAAAAAAAAAAAATGTTTTATACAAAATAGAAAACTTTTCTAACAATATCAATCACTTTTTATCAATTTAACATTGCTGAATAAAATAATTAATTTCTTTCAAAAAAGTAAGAAAAAAAATGTCTGACCGCAAACTTTTGAATGGTAGGCTAGTGTATATTGTCACAAAATATTTCTATTTTAAAAAACTGCTGTTCTTTTTTTAACTTTTTATTCATCAAAGAATCTTGAAAAAAGTATCACAGGTTATAAAATATTAAGTATATATTAAACATTATATAACATTAAACTGTTTCCAACATTGATAATAAATCAACATTAGAATGATTGCTGAAGGATCATGTGACACTGAAAACTGGAGTAATGATGCTGAAAATTCAGCTTTGCATCACAGAAATAAATTATATTTTAAAGTATATTCAAATAGAAAACCATTATTTTAAATTGTAATAATATTTCACAATATTAGTGTTTTTCTGTATTTTTGATCAAATAATTGCAGCCTTGATGAGCATAAAAAACATTAAAAATAGTAATGTTTCCAAACTTCTGACCATATATATATATATATATTAAGTGTATATATACTTGAGAGCTTTAAAACAGGTCCGTCTAATTTAATGTTCATTTTTTGGGGATATTTACTAGTGTTTTTCTTTTTTGTTTGTGTGTTTAGGACTCTGTTTGGTAAAGAATATGAGCTCACTGCTCACACCTTCTTGGACTCCCATAAAGCTGAGCAGGACAATAACCATTGGCTGTTTTTTACGGCTCATCCTGCCAATCAAAATGAAACCCTGATGCAACTGCAGCAAGACACAGTCATAACGGATGAGCAAAGAGAAAACCAAGAGGACACTGCAGGTTAAACAATGCAGTTAAAAAGAACAGAGACTGAGAAGGAAATAACACAATAATAATATCAATAAATATTTTTGAAAAGCATTTATTTATATAATTAATATACACATTTCCATTTGCAAGCTCTATTAATTTTTCTTTTACAAAGGAGAGAATTCCATAAGGCCCCAAAAGGACTCACTGTTGCCCCCTGCTGTTGAATACTCAGTTGCAATGTTTATTTAGCATTTATTCAAGCAATCTTATACACGAATTCACTCTCTATTTAGTGTTTGAATTAGCATAAAAATATACTTTTAAATATTTTACTTTTAGACTTTTAATATACTTTTAGGAATTCAAAAATATGCCCAGTTCAGAAGTTTTTTTCTTTTTTTTCCCCATGCCGGTTTTCTTGTGATTTTTCTTCTTATTTCTTATTTCTTTTTGTTCTTTTTGCCTCTTCTTTTCTTTGCATCTTTTTTTGGTACAGGTTCTTGTTTCCCCGTCGGGCACCTATACAGAGAACAAGAAATCATGTGCATTCTGTCGTAAACACACACAGATATCCGGACTCAAAGCTTCTCTCTCGTATACACACTGTTTAAAACTTTGGGGTCAGTAAGACAATAAATTGATCAGGGAAAGACATCTTTCCATCATAGGAATAAATTACATTTTAAAATACATGAAAATAGAAAACAATTGTAATAATATTTCACAAAATTACTTTTTTACTTGTTGATTGCTGATCAAACAAATAATTTATATAAAAAAAAACTTGGTTGAGCATAAGAGACTATTTCCAAAAGCATTAAAAAACCTTACCAACCCCAGAATTATAAACGTGTACAATCTGCAATACATTCAAGCATGTTAATTGTAAATCAAAGCAAAATGCTCCTATCAAACTCTACATTTTTTTCAGGAGAAAGCAAGCAGCCAACATTCAGAGATTGTTTTAGGGTTTAGTGAAAGATGGATAGCTATAGCTGTATAAGACGTTGAAATGTTGATATGCACAAACAAACAACATTTCACAATAATTCCTGTCAATGAAGGCCAGTGAATTGTAACTGTGATACTTAAAGAAAATCAAAGTTTTTAATGTTTGTTTATATGTCTTTGTGGCGTTTTTTTTTTTTTTTTTTTTTATGCTTTAATACAAACCATGACCAAATTCATTCATTCAAACATGGTTTGTGTAACATTAACAACACATTATTAGCTGTTTGATAACGTAGTCAAGCAAAAGGCTAATCATATTAATTACCGTTATGTGTTGTCGATATGTCTCTACGTTGTAGAAAGCGATACATAAAATGCGTTATCATTCTGATATACACGAGCCTGTATAATTCACTCTTCCACTTCTGAATCAGTTTCTGTTTAAACATATATGGCTGAATTAAACCAGTATTAGTGAGTGGAGGCGGGGCTAATTTGCATATTCATGCATTCACGTATTATTAATGAAGCAAGGGTGTACATTCAAGCTATTTTAAGGCATGCAGAAATCATTTTCACAGGGAAAAAAAACGTTTAAATAAGTCATTTAAAGGATAAAATTATTGACATTAAGGAATAAAAAGACAGAATAGAAGAGCAAAGGTTTTAATAGGACAGAGACATGGTGCATACAGTCGTACAGTGTGTGTGTAACAGTCATATGTAACCAGTGTCATGATCATTCATACATAAACACATAAATAAATAAATAAATAAATAAATAAGGAACAGGAAAATGGGACAGGACATATAAATAAAGGGTTCAGGAGGAAGGGAGGTTTAAATCACTAGTTTACGTTTTTCCACAAGGTCCACTCGCTCCACTGAGAGAGGAGAAGCATGTCTCTGGAGCGCACCCTTAGTTTTCTGACATGCCCTTCAACTTTAATCTTTGACCCCTCCTCCCATTCTTTAGTCTTCAGCTGTGAATATACAAGAACAGAAAACAAGAGAATTAATTACAGTTCTTAAAGAAATAGTTCACCCTAAAATGAACATTATGATTTTCAGTAATTAATGACTTGAATTGTTCCTATAGCTTGAGGCTGTCTACACTGGAAAAAGCGACCGGTGCAATTACAAATCCATTTGTTCTTCGTGTCAGAAGTAGTATGTCAGAAATAGAACGGGGCATCGGTTTAATGTGTGTCTGCATCCAGTGTAGACAGCATCACTGATTATAATTCTGTTAAACTTCATCATGAAAGAAAGTCATACAGGTTTGGGATGACATAAAAGTAAATGATGATTTCATTTTTGGTGAATTAATCTTTAAAGATGTGCGTTGGTGTGTGCAGGAGAGCATTTCGTACCTCCCCATTGTGTCGAATCTGGTACTCGACCTGATGCTTCAGAGGAAAGAAACTGGGGGGCTGCGGCCAGGAAGAAGGCGGCTTCACCTCCAGTTCTATGATTTGCTCATCACTCCCCTCATTTTTTACTGTGCAGATTGAAATGTCTGGACTGGCTGGCTTAACTAGGAAAAACAAGAGACATCACTTTCAATCAACGATGATGTGCTTTAGACCAGTGTTTTTCAACCAGGCCCCCACTAGAGGGCCTCAGCAAACTTCCAAAGGGGCTTTGAAAATGAAAAAATGCAGAAAGTTTTCTGTGATGGGTAGGTTTAGAGTTAGGGGATATAATATATAGGTTGTACCGTATAAAAATCATTATGCCTATGGAAAACATGCCTAACATGATGACTTAAAATGACTTCAAATAAGACCAAAAAAAGCATTAAAATAAATGAATACAACTAAAAATCTATATATTTCTTATTATTTGCTTATTTTTTCAATGAGAACATACATCTTTCTTTGCTTTTCAGATTGAAATTCATTCGACTTCAGAAGTCAAGCATGGTTTGGGAAGGAGTCAAGTGTCGAACTGAACTCTGATTTGGACCAAGCAATCGAGCCAAGAGTGAAAAAAAAGCCTGATTCTTTAAATACTTTAAAGGTAACTAATTTACTGAGTTAATCAGAGCATAAACTGACAATCTTAACCCACACACTCACCGATGTCTCGGAGGTAGAAGCTGTAGTCAGTTTTCATATAGCAACATGAGGAAACTGCCTCCCCTGTTATCAGCAGTCGCTCAGATTCTTCAGAATAGGAATTGGTTGAATGTGGGAGAAAAAATACCCCATCCACATGCTGTGACACCCAGTTACCATTATCCCTAAATAAACACCAAACGCATGCTCAGTTGACTCAGTGATAAAATCGGCTTATTTTATCTGCGGGTGTGTTTGGATGTCTGATACCTTGTATTGCGAAGTCTGAAAGCAGTAAATTCATCTGAGGTCCAGGTACATTTGATGTGTTCAGTGCAGGAAAGAGTTTCAGCTGTGCAGTTGATGTTAAACACTGAAAAGGAAGAAAGAAATACTCTGAAAAAGCTGAACCTGACTGAACAGACATAACTTGAATACTGTCTAAAAACTAAGCGATAAGACAGCCAATGACTCCGGCAGCTATTTTTAATGTGGCACTTTGACAGGAAACATTAAACTGCCTACCAAAGCGCCATAATAATGCACAAATAATGATCTAGATAAGTGGTTCCCAACTAGTTTTGATTCAAATACCAGAAATAACACTGTAGTAAATGTCCTTCAAATCTGTCAGCTAGATTCTACCCGCTGACAGCAGAATTTGCACAAAATATTGTAGAATTTGTTGGACATGCAGCCTTTGACGTCAACAACAAAAGATATGGAAAGTGTTTTCTCATTGTTTGATATGGTTGGTTGTATTTAATATTTACATTTAGCATTATTTTTCCCTGCTGTTTATGACTGTGAGGACATCATTAGCGAGAATCACTGATCTAGAACGAAGAATGATCAATGTGTAATCTATATTGGATGGTTAACTAATGACTTGGTTAATGAATATTAGAATGCCTCAACATCCTATTTGGTGTTAGGATGACATTCCTATCAAACAATCATATACCAAACCTTATTCCTAACCATAACCTATAACCTAAAGATCTGATTGCTTGACAGGAACGTTAGGAATATATGACGCTCCCACCTGTAGCTTCTTTAGACTTGTCAAGCAGGAGATAGGTGTAGTCTTCCAGACCCTTATCACTCCAGCAGGTGTACTTCCCGATTTGGTCTTCCTGCAGGTCGATCACGGTCAGATTCCGACCACTGAGTTTTTCAAAAGGTGATTCCCCTATGTCCACTGTGTTATATGCGTCCTCACGTTTCCATGTGACACTGTCTTTATGCGTTTTACAGGTCAGGGTAACGGATGTGTGTTTCTCACCAATTTCAACTGCATAAAGAGAAGCAATTCAGAGCACAGAATAGATGCAGTCACCTACATTGTGGGCACTTTAATATGCACTGGCATAAAAAGTGACAACTATTTATATTTAATACTCAAATTGACTCAGTATTGAACTATCTATTGGATGGATGGATGGATAGATAGATAGATAGATAGATAGATAGATAGCCAAACAAGTGGGGAAGTCCCAACTATGATTATAAAAACTGTGTGTGTGCATGCGTGCGTGTGTGTGTGTGTGTGTGTGTGCTCTCACATTTATCAGGGAAAAGGTTAAGCGCAGACATCCTCCTTATGGACAAACAGAAGAGAACGATGAACCTTATCAACCAACCCATCTGGAGAAAGAATCCGCAAATTGAAATATTAAACATTTATTATTTGTTTAATTCAATGATCAAATGATTATTCAATGATCAAAAGAAAATGCAAAAGAAAAATGAGCACAATACCTTCATCAAGCATTAGTGTAGCAATATTGACTGAACGTTAACCCATATTGGTAATGATCAATTCTAATAATATTATTATAATTATAACGGTCATCATAAAAATATATACAATTTTTTTTTTTTTTTTTTACAATATTCATATTTACATATAGCAATTTAAATGAATGTATATGGGTGAATATATGTAGCCTATTTTATATACTGTAACTGGTCACCATTTTATTCACCATTAAAGTTTTTTCCCCCAGTTCTTTTAAAGGTTTCAAATGAATTTTACAAATGAGGCTATACAAATATTTCGCATGATCTCCAAATTAATGAGCTCATGAAACTGACTGTATAGAATTGAATATATAAGATTCTCCGAAATGTTGTGTAAACTACAGAGTATGTCACACTGCAGTAGTATATCAGCTTTCCAAGTTTTATGTACAAAACTATTGAAACTATATTGTTCAAACTTATTTTTCTCTTATTTTAACCCTGTATATATAGCCTATAAACTTTTAAATACATCTAGAGCTGTAATGTAAATAAATATGATTTAAGTGAGTTCAGTTTAGTTTGTAGCTCCGAGCGTATGCATGTCTTACCTTCGTGCTGTTGCGCGCTTCAAATTCAGCGCAGAAAAAATCAAGCGCGTCAGTCAGCGGAGCGACGTGTGTTCTTTTGCGGGGTCTGTGCGTGCTTTTTATTCCACACATTCCCACTCGATAACACCCACGCAACCCATGGGCAAACTTATGCGGATTCTTAGAAAGAGTTCCCTGAACTCACTATGAACAAGTGTTAAAATTAGCAGTAAAGACGCGCGCGGTCATTCTCTGCTAAATTACTAATAGAGATGGGTTCTCTTCCCCTCTCTGTCATCACTCCCATTATAGACCAGTTTCAGAAGTTCTAAATGTGCTTATTCAAATAGTAGCCTATAGTACTATAGTGTGTAGTAGCCTAATAAATACAGTATAGTTTGGTCAATTTGGGCACATTGAAGAGTTCAGAGGCAAAAGCCAAGTGCCATTTGAAATTTTCTTCTAGAATGATCATTTTTGATCAAGCTCATATATTTAAGTTCAATAATTTCACTTAAATGGCAGTGCAAATTACCTATTAATTGTCATTTAAGTGAAATTACTTAACTTAAATATACTAGCTTTATAAAAAATGATCATTCTAGATGAAAATTTCAGATGGCACTTAGAGGCTTTTGCATCTGAACTCTTCATATATTTTCCCCAGTGTTTAATTATATGTGTCTATCAGTTTATAAACTGATAACCTACTATACTATACTATACTATACATGTCCCCCAAAAAATCTCAAAAAGTGGGTGAACACGTCTCTCCCCTTACAATATTGACCATGTGTTCACTGGTATAGTAGGCTAGTATACAATGTCTATTGCCGTGTCAGAAACTATTTTATTTATTTAATTTTTATTAAATATACAACCTCTTTGTAACTGATTTTTTTACATAATAAAGAGACAAATCCATTTGAATGAATTGTCTAATCCTCATTCAACAACATTTGCCCTTGAGATATTTGGTACATTTGTTAGAGAAATAGTTTTTAATAAATAACACTTTAAGAAGGACACAACACTGTTTGAAAGAATAGATAGCCTACTGTATATTAATATTAGATTAGATGATTCGATATTATATATTCGATTATAAACATTGAGGGGACAGAAAGGGCACTTATTTTTGACTGCTCCTCATTACTTGATGGACTATCTTTTTCCATGCTTTTCCAAATCAATAACTAAAAATAATTTTGTATATATTTTTTATTTATTTATTTTAGTAATTTATGGGTTGTGTAAGGCTTTTTAGAGCTCAAACTCTTTGATTGTTTTAGCTTAATTCAAGAACAACAGAGAACATAAGAGTGGGTTAGAAGAAACTGAGATAAGAAGAATTCTTGTTATTCATTTTTGTCAGAATTCTGTTCTTGTCTTCAATATAATCAGGAGGTCAGACCTTTAACCACAAGCACAAATATACACATTATAAGTGAGAGAATAGAGGAAGTGAGAGAATTACAAACATGAAGGAAAGACTGATGTGGCTAGAAAGAGAAGTGGATTTAAGAGAGTTTAAACTCTAATGGAAAAATTGACTTTGAATTCAAAGTTCTTACAGGTTTGTCTTCTAAAATATAGGTTATATAGTTTGCACGTTGCCTGTAACTGGTCATAACTCAATACTAGCCTTTTTCTTACTCTTCTAGAATTCTAGAGAAAGTATGGGGTCTGAATTTCCCCTTTCATCTCATGTCTGCTTCAAATAAATGTGTGACAGAAACCAAACACGTGGTTGTTAAAGGTGATAAGAGGACTGATAAAGATCTGTGGTTGAGGCAGTGTAAATGTGTGGAACAGTAGTTCCTCTGTTCAGCCTTTGGTTTGCAAATGATCTAAACACTGTACTTCTGTATGCCGCGCAGGGGGAAACCATGTCTGGCGAGTGGTTGGCCATTTTGGGTATTTCAGGAGGTGCATTGTGTGTGTTTATGGCTGTTTGGTGGACATGTGGGCATGAATTCAGTGAGAAGCTGATTCCTTATGTATGCGTAAGGAAGAGCTTTTAAAAGGGCAGTGGACTGACATCATTCTGGCAGGTCCCCTTGATGTCAGAAACGCAACACATTCCTCAAAAGTGCATAGACACACTGTAGCAAGATATAAGTCATTAGGTGTTATTAAAATTCACTCGCCAGGCCATGGCATTTCCTCAAGCATGCATTATGGTTTAAATGACACATTTCTTTGCCTTGACACATGTGTCACTAATTGCTAGAATTAGAGAGGCACCTAGAAACTCAGTTTGGGGCAGTTTTGTCCTTTGAGCTTACAGTCCAACAGTGCAAAGCTGCTTCGTACACTCTTAAAAATAAAGGTTTAAGGGGGTTTTAGCAGCAATGCCATAGAATAACTATTCGTGGTTCCCTAAAGAACCTTATTTTCCTGAGCGTGAAGAACAGTTTAATCATTTAAAGAACCCTTTTCCACTTGTGCTATGAAAAGGTTTTACAAATGTTAAAGGTTCTTTATTGATCCGCCAATAAAGAACCTTTATTTTTAAGAGTGTATAGCTACTTTAAATAACTTGGTTACCTTAAGAGGAACTCAGACTGAGACTCTCCCCAGTGATACCCCTTAGCATGTGTGCCTACATCCTGAAAGCACCAAAGGACACGTAGGTACTTCTGCTATGAAAAATGCTATTTGACTAATTTTGTGAACATAATGTTAAACCTGATGTTTCCCTTTCACTAATGACATTATGCCGAGGAAGACATATTCTGAAAAGTCATACCCTGTTGTTAATTTCTAGAAAGCCAGAATTGGCCTGTCCCCTCATCTAAATATCATGGGCATGAAAGTACCGAATAAGGCCAGTCACTTCTCGCTGAACTTTTTCACTTGGGTCACTTAAAAATATGCTGTACATTCCTGTTTTCCTCTGTAACCTTTTTTTTCTGCCAATTATGGGGTTCTATCTGTCTATTCATCCATCTCTCTTGTCTGTCTATCTATCTATCCTATTTTTTATTTGGCCCTCATTCTCACACGCAGCAAAAAATATAAAAATGACATTGTATCTTTTTCTTTTCACCATTTTCTCAGGGATTTCACTGTAAAAAAAAATTCACTCAACTTAACTTTGAGTTAAGTTGTATGTCCTTAGAATATTAAGTTTCCCTATCAAATGGGAACTCGCACTGTGTCTGACGCGCGTTTAAAAACACAACAATAACATTGGTCGGCAACAGCCTGTGACATACTGGTGCGACCTGAGTATAAAAGGGCGCATGTAGTACACGTCATCCTCTTCTTTCTCTTCAGGGATCGTTTGTTTGTGACGTGTTGAGGGCAATTATGGATAGCGCTAGTGCGAATCATTTCAGGAAGTGCTGTGTCAGTGTTATCTGACACCTGGTGTGATGAATCACACAACCTGATAAAGATCCGCTCCCCATAGCTCCGCCTTGATACCAGTATTAAGTTGTATGGTTCTCTTAGAACCTCCTTGATAGGGCTATCCTTGGCTTAGAGTGTAGTTAGGTCTCCCCTCATTTTAGAGGGTCATCATGTTGAGGCCTTCGCTCTGCAGAGCTCAGTCTAGATGGTGAGACTGTGTTGTTAGGCCTCCTCTCGGTCTGGAGAGTGGTTCTGCTGAGGCCTCCGCTCCCAGGGCCTTGCCTGGATAATGGTCTTGAGTTGTATATCTCTCTCTGAACCTCCTTGATAGATCCATCAGTAGCATAGTGTTTTCTGTGCCTTCTCTCGTTTTGAGATTTGTTAGGCACAGAGTCCTTTCAGCTCCATCTAAACAGGTGATGTCCAGTGTGTCTGGCTCTTTGTGAGCCTCCCTGACAAAGTTGCTTTTAGAATAGAGTAGGTTTAGCCTCCTCTCGTCTTGCTGAGGTTGCCTCTCCCCAAAGCTCTCTGGAGCTATATGTATATAGCCGTTTTCCACTGTCGGGCCAGTGCGGGTCAGGGCTAACAATGTGCTGGGCGGCACCTAGCACCGAGCCCAAAATCAAGTTGCATTTACACTGTCGGGCCAGTATACCTGCGGTGCTACTGTCATGCTCAGTAAGACAGAGGATTCAATTGCGAGTGAAAAAAGGAGTTTATTGATAACAAAGTGAGAGTAGCAGTAATGGGTCAGATGAAGAAAGGTGCCGGGAAACAGTGTCTCTTGGCAGGGCAGGGACGCAGATGGGCAACCCGATCTAGAGGTCTTCACAGTGAACCCGAGACCCGTCGACCCGGGACCCGACACGGGACCCGTATGGGTTCGGGTCTATATTTTAAATGATAAGCCGGGTCCGGGTCGGGTCCGAATCTATTACTTCGGGTCCTGGGTCTGTTTAACATTGTGTGTAATACCCGTGCGATCGGAGTCATCAGATCAGACTCGGAGAAAACCCGGTCGTGATTAGACACTGCTTGTGTTTTTTTGTAACTTGCAACTTGTAAAATTAGGACACTCAAAATAAATTGCGTTAAAAAGAATATTTTAGGTTGATCCAGCTAGCACGCATGTGCAGTCTCAAGCGCGTGTCATGTTTCTATGGCAACCATTTACCAGAGCTTCAGTGAGGGACCGCCAAACCGCGCTTTAGATTTTACAATATAAATTAACCGTCTTGTTTAATCTTAAAGTTTTAGTGGTCAGATTCAGACTCGATGCAGAGCAGAGAGCACGGAGATGATAGCAAATAAATAACGTCAGCGGCCATGGCACTGAACGAGCAATCGTTATTATAGTTCAAAAGGGCAAACAGTCAAAGTTATTATGCGAGTTATCTCGAGTCAGAATGTAAGTTACATGTGCAAAGTTGCATTTGTCATCCGTCACCGTGACATCAAGTGGACTTTTGAAGCTGAAATAATGAGTGGATTAAGCTTGGACTTGGAATAACGAGAGGAATAACATGAATAACTTTCTTGTCGGAGGATTGTAATGCATGATCACAGCCAGTCAGGTAACGTTAGCAGTACAAGGAAGGGAGAGGAGACTAACGTTACTACGGCTCCTTAAATTAAGACAAAAAGTTGTATTTTTCGCAACAGGTTTATTGACTTGTAATAGCAGTTTAAGGTGGAATATGTGACAATCGGGTCCAGTCGGGTCTGTGTCTTCCCGGCGGTTTCGGGTCCAGCTTTGAAATAATAGACGGGTCCGGGTCGGGTCCGGTTAGGCATTTCTCGGATCTGCACGGGTCCGGGTCCAGCTTTTGAAATAATAGACGGGTCCGGGTCGGTTCGTTGTAGCACATTACGGGTCTCTTTCGGGTTCGGGCACGAATTTTTGGACCCGTGAAGACCTCTAACCCGATTCTCCGTGGAAGATGAAGGAGCGACCAGGAATCCAACACGAACCCAGACACGAACTCAGGAACTCAAAGGCAAAATCCTCTGTGGAAGAAGGCAGAGCGATCAGAAAGATCCAAATTATCCAGCTCGAAAACTCAGAGACGGCCAGGAGACAAGACACAAACACCGGGAACATCCACAACGATCTGACAAACACAAGACGAATGACAATGAGTATAAATAGGCACTACTGATCAGATGCAGCTGGCACCGATGATCAAATGGTGATCAGAGGCCACACCAACACGCACACACAAATACACGGAGAGAAAAAGAGTCAGTGAATTCATGAACCGTGACAGCTACCCTAAAACCCGCCCTTAACATGCCTCCAAAGAACGACGTCACACAACCCCACCGTTTCACCAGCTGACTGAAAACTGCCTAAATAGGAAAATGATTATGACGGAAGCGAACGTTTGGTCCCTCAAGCCCCAGTTGGCCTGCTTTGGACCAAGGTATTCGGCAGGCCAAAAACCCCTGGCCGTTGGCCCCGAGGAAGCCTTGTTGAGGCCCGATCAAGCCCCGGAAGTGACAGTTGAAACGCGACTGACTCTGGCACACACTAGTATGCTCGCTTTTGGCCCAACAGTGGAAACACGGCTATTGTGTATGGCTCTCTGTGAGACACCTTTGGTAAACTGTTTGTGGATAGAATGTAATGAGCTATCCCCTCCTTTTATAGGGTCGTCATGCTGAGACCTCGTCTTTCCAATTTACCGGTTGAGGTGGAGTTCTCCCCTCTCTCAGAGGTTCATTATGCAGTCGTCTCTGCTCCCCAGATGGGTTGTAGGCCTTTGCTGCTAAACTAGCGAAGCTGCCTCCCTGGTGTATGTATTAGGGGTAGACTTGGATTCCTTACACCCCCCAGAAGGGACAGGCCAGGATTGTTATTTTATGAATCTTTGAACGTATTCCCTTTAAGGTATTGATGTTATGTAATACTGAGCCCTTGAGCTGCTTGTGGGCCGAGACTCTTTCTCGGCCCTGCATACTTCCTGCCATATATTTATGGCAGCTTAGGCTATAGCCATAGGGAATAGTGCCACTGACATGCATACCGTGGAGTGAAGTGGCTCAAGCACCTCTTCCTAGAGTCTAAGCTGCTAAAGCACGCATCCCATGGCGGAGTGGGTATTTCTTCCCCGTAGCGTCTTGTTCAGACGCAAGATCCCAATCGAAAGGGAAACTCTCAGTTACAACTGAAACCCTGGTTCCCTGAGAAGGGGAAAGAGACACTGTGTCTTGTTGCCATGCCATTGTTGTGTTTTTACACATGTTACAGACACCGGCCATGCTGGCGGTGTTCCCCATAGCATCTTGTTCAGACGCAGTGTCTTGTATGAGGCGCCACGTAGGATTTAAATCAAACTTCGCTTATCAATACATACATAACACACGTGCATATACACCTATAAATTACTTGCATATACATGTATACTATTGGATGTTCAAAATACATATATGAAATAGACGTGCACACTAATATGAAATCCATACCAATACATATTATGTTAGTCATGAATGCATATAATAACTTGCATATACATATAAACTTGACGCACGCATACACCTATAAATACTCGCATATACATATAAACTTCCATGCATATAAACCTATAAACACTCGCATATACATATAAACTTTCATGCATATACACCTATAAACACTCGCATATACATATAAACTTTCATGCATATACACCTATAAACACTCGCATATACATATAAACTCGATGCGCGCATACACATCCATAAAACACTCGTGCATACATATAAAATAAAACGTGGATGCATGCTTTGTGTATATATGTATATGCGAGTGATTTCATATGTGGATGTGCATGAACTTTTCAGTGTAAAAGGAAGGCATTTCAGTGTAAAAGGAAGTCATTTGTACGTACACGGAATTAACCTGCCTTTTTGATAGTTTGTTTTCCAATTAAATCCTACGTGGCGCCTCATAGTCTTGTTCCCCTTCTCAAGGAACCAGGGTTACATTTATAACCAAGACGATTTTCAACTTGAAAGGTTTTGTTGACAAAATTAAATAATTGATCCAACTACTTATTTCAAGTAACCTGGACTTCCAAAGTTTAGTTGAAATGCTATAAACTTACTCTTTTAAGTTGTCTGTATTAAAATTCAAGTTCATTTAACTTAATATGGCTTATTTTCCTAACTGCAAGTTCAACCAAATAAATGACACCACATTTCTCCATATAAAGGACTTTGTCAACAATTTCCCTTACAAATTTACAAATGTAAAGGAAAACAGTCAATTAAGTTCAAACATCCAGAGTTTCAATAGCCAGTTTAATCTTTAAAAAAATAATTTCTCAAAATTAACAGAAAAAAACAGGGGGCTCTTTTTGCCAGACATTTCAATTACTCTGTTTAAAGGTGACAATGTACTTAAAACAATTAAATTAATGAATTAATATTAGAAGGTAGTGGACAATACAGTACTCAACTTACCCAATTTCATGAAAAGTGGTGCTTGAATAACCATCTCTATCACCATCATACTTCTTAATCATTAGCCCTATTCATATAGTAGTTGTTTCTCATGGGGAGGTTATTTTAGCATTTACAGGGGTTAGTGTGTGATTTTATTGCCTTCTAAATCCACAGCTCAGAATTTATCGATCTAAAAGTCATTTTGTAAATCCTTTTTGACCACTTCCATGCACTGTATGGTAACTGTTGCACTTTGCGGTAATGTGCATTACATCACTGCTCCACTACAGCAAGTGGGAGCCGTTAAGAAATTAATAAATAAACAAGAGAACAAAATACATGTCTGACATGAGCCATTATTATGGCAGGAACACGTATGCAATACATTTATTTAAATTAAAGCTTGCATGGCTATAATCATTTTACTAGTAGCCCGGTCAAATGTTTACCTTGAAACATGCTGAACTAGCTCCTACTACTGGCTGTAGTCTCCAAGGGGGTAATCCAGCACCCGGAAAGCGTACCTTCCCTGGGGGCCGCCATTGGTTAGCAAGCCATCACCTGCTGTTAGCATTCCATTAACTCCCATTCATTTTGGCGTCACTTTGACAGCGTTTAAAGACTCTATTTGTCCACTGTTTATTTCTAAAGAAACATGACTATGTATTAAAGGCTCCATTACCTTGTATCTTACGTTATGGCCCCGTAGAAGCAGTTTTTGTAAAAATAGGCTAACGATTGCGTCATAACCACGTGACTCTCTGTCGCACAGTAGAGAAATTACCGTATGGACAGGAGGAGAAGCTCACGGGCAATCGGGGGGACGTGGAGGCAAAATGACAAAGTAATTAATCAGAATACTTAGCAAAAGTTGCTCCTGCTCCTAGCTCATGGACACCTCCTACTCAAGCTCTCCGTCTCTACAAGTTTCGGAAGGGAATGATTCAGATTTCTCTTGGCACAGCTACTAGAAGACAGACAGGTTGCTCACGTCACATCTACGTCGTCAAGCTCAGTTTGAGTCAGTTTTGATGCGAAGTACGGTCAGCCATCAGGAAGTGAGTGCTCCTAATTGACTTCACTTTTCGCCGTTGAAGTCTATGGGGTCGCTGTGTCCATTTAGTTTCTTCTCTATGGTAGTCTCTAGCCTCTGGCCAAAAAAGCCTCCGATGACGCAAAATGGCGATTTTTGCGTCATCTGAGTTTTTTTTCCAGACATACAATACAGAAATCTCTCGTCTCAGGGGGACATGAGGGAGGGAAGTACGGTCATTCGAAAATACTACCGGGTTTCTACTGATACAAAGCTTAATGCTAATTGGTGAAGTATCCCTTTAACCTTTAAATCCCAAGAATCGATTAGCCTAGTCATCCTGTTTCAGTTGATGAATGAATGGAACATTGTAGTGCGAATCCCATCCAATAAATTGCAATAATCTTTGTGTTTTGTTCCTATTGATATGAAAGTCTCAGATTTCAAATTACATCCATTTTCTTACGAAATTCAAAAACATAAATACCGTGAGATCGCTCTGGCACAGCTCAGCTCAAGAGAAGCAGCAGCGTGGAGCGCACATGATCTTCTCTTCCGCCTTAATAATACCAGTTACAGCGCGAAATAAACAAGAATTAGCATCTGAAAATGTGTTAAAAGATAGAGTACAACTTATCGAAATCCGTATCATGTTACATGGAATCGCTCAATCAGTGTTTCAACCGTGGAAAGACGTCAGTAAAACAGCGTGTAAACATTGTCATGTAACGTCACATTTACCTCAGAAAAACCATATCCAGTGACCATAAATTTGTTAGTCAGCTAGAAAAGCTGTGAATCTAGAGAGGAGCATTTTACTAAATAAATGCACCATATTACATATTCATTATAATTTTTAATGTTCTTCAATATTTAATTCATGTTTGAATAAATCTGGCACGTTTTTATGACGGCCACCATTTAAATGTTTATATTTCATATAACTTTATTATTATAAAAATAAATAAAAGTGTAATTTAAGTGTCTGTATACAAATCAGTTCATTTTTACCTTCAATATTATAGTAGACTAATGAAGCCTAGTAGGCTACAACTGACTCCCATAGTTTACAGCATTAGTTAAGAGGTTTGTTTTCCTTGACAAAAATTGTACCTGCTATCCAAAATAATCAATACTGAATCGAATCGAATCGGAATCAGAATCGAATTGCAAGCTTGTGAATCGAAATCGAATTGAATTGTGAAATTTGTGTCAATACCCAGCCCTAATACACACACATACACTGTAAAAAATTTCTAACCCTCCCAAATCAAAAATTTCAAGTGACCGATAACATCTACATTTTTCAATTGGCCCAAGTGAAATTCTGTAAATTTAAATTGGCCCAAGTGAAAATCTGTAAATTTAATTTTATAATTTACAGAATTTCACTTGGGCCAATTGAAAAATTTAGATGTTATCGGTCACTTGAAATTTTTGATTTGGGAGGGTTAGAAATTTTTTACAGTGTATATTACAAGCATCACGGCCCTTGGGAAGATGAGCCGCAGGAGAAGCCGCCGCCCTTTGTGCCCCGGACCAAACAGGTGAGCATGTGTTGCAGTTGGGACCCCGTCCCGTTTACCTGGACCAACCCATCTGAGCACTGCCTATACCCTGCACGTGCCCCAGCACAACAAGGACACCAGATCCCCTATTTAATTTGGACGCTTTTATCCCCATGGAAATTTTGTTTATTTTTGTTAATAAACGACTCTCCAAGGCTTGACGCCACACCCACTGTGTCTGTCGTTTGCAGGTAAGCAAATCAGAGTTATTGCAGTATAGCGATGATGAATGGATGATGACTTGTGTGAAGGAGATGGTGGATTTGGAGATTGTGGTGTTGGAAACTCAGAAGTGAAGAGACTTGGTTGTACCTAAAACCGGATTCTTTATTGATGTGTTGTTTGTCGCTGCAGTCATCAAGTCCAAATAAGGCAGTGATATATTGTAGTTGATATAGCCAAGATTTAGGGGGATGCAACAGGGGCTCCAAGAGCCATTAAAGACAAAAGGTGAGAGTCTCAGTAATCAGGATCATTTGACTTACAAAGAGAACAGGAACTGGCAGAAAACTCTTGCTGGAGACTTTGCTTGACAGAATTATTTATCTGATATCATCATCTTAACCTTAAATGTTAAATACAATGTTTTTCATGTGATGTGAGGTCAGAACGTAGGATCAGCGGATCTTAAACAGATTCTTAAATTTGTAATCCCCCCCCCCCCCCCCTCTTGAGAGCTCTAATAACTCTCACATAAACCTTCATAATCCATTCTATAGCTTATGTTTGTTAGTAGAAGCACCATTCTCCAGTTGTGTAACTTGAAAAAAGTTACAGGCACATATAAATTATTCTGTGTTGTGTCCTAGATTTACATAAGTGTAGTTCTTTTACTAAGTAAACTGTTGGCACATATATAAGACACAGGCTGGTAACATGTCATACAAAATACATGATGACACAGAAAACCAGCATAAAAGTGGATGTCTTGAAAGTCCACGGCGCCTGAATAGCTGTTGAATCTGTCCATTTCCCACGTAGAGTCGCTCAGATGACTCTTTGTCCCTCCTGAGGCTTGTTCATGGATATCTGAGATGATGCTGAGATTTTTTTTTTTTTTTTTTTTTTTGTCATTGTTTACAATCCTTTTCCTGGTTTGCCTTAGTAAGATAAGATGCCCCTATTTCATTTGCCCAGTCCTAATTTCTCTTCAATTAGAAGTTTGTTGATTTGTACTGTAGAGATTTTACTTCCTTCCATCCAAGGATGCTAAGTAATGTAGTGATTGGTACTAACGTCACCGCTGACGTTGTGATTTTTGGATCACTCGTCACTTAAGGTGTGGTTATGGGTACATCAGATGACCACCTTCTCCCTCTCTTAGTTTGAGGCACCAGTCAAGGCCTTGGCAGTATGAGAACACTCCCAACAGGAGGCTGTTTAATCATTTAGAATTAATGTAAGTTTCCGTCGGGAAACATCATCCACGGAAAAAGGAAGATGTGAATGAGGAGCCATTTCTTGAAGAAATAAGCCAGTCTCCTTCTGTAACCCTTTAGTGGTTACATAATCCGACCGTCAACCTGATCTCCTTCAGCAGCTGATTACAGAAGTCAAGATGCAAGGTAGATTAATCCAACATGAATGCATGAATGCAGATGGCTCTCGACATGCTTCAAGGTCCTCCCCCATATGACTATTCTACCGCTAGACCTTCAGAGCCTGTTTTTGTTCCACCACCTAGTGAAGTTATTCAACAACTCTCACCTCAGGTTCAAGCTTCTTTCCAGCTTGTGTCTCCACCTCCATTAAATCAAAACTTCTCTGCTCAGATCCTACCTTCAATCTTATCTGCGCGTCTTAATTTGCCACACAATCCTCTCATGCTCCTGCATTGTCAGCTCCTGTTCTTCCGTCAACAACGTTTCAGCCTTTATTTATACCAGCTGTAGTCCCTTACCAGCCTGCTGTGTCAGTAGATTTGCCCAGCAGTATTCAACCTGCTAATGTGACAGCGCCCCCACTGGTCACTTAAGCACCTGCATTAAATGTTCCTCAATATCCAAGCACACAGCCTTTAACGGTGCCCTCTCAGACCTCTTATGAGCTTGTTTCTCAGTAATATCAACATCAAGTATTTCCTGCAGCCCCTTCAGCATCAGTCCCTTATAGACCTCATCATGAGAGATTCATAGAAGGTCCATATTTTCCTTACCTTACAAGAGAGGATGAAACCCAGTATATGATGTTGAAAATGGCCTTGTCTGATTTGCTTGATCAACATGAGACTGAACAGTACAAGTGTGGCGAGCAGGACGAGGCCGAGAGCCGTGAGAGAGCCGCTCTCTCACGGCTCTCGGCCTCGTCCTGCTCGCCACACTTGTACTGTTCAGTCTCATGTTGATCAAGCAGCCTCCTGGGGCCGGTGGCACGATTAATGATGAGTGTAACACAGTTTGTTGTTATGGGAAGAAGGAGGCAGGAACCAGCGAACATTTAAAGACTTTAATGACATAAAATAAATCAACAACAAAACGAAAGTAAAAGACAGCAGCCCCTAACGGACGACTGCTGTCGCATAATAAAACATAAAAACCACAACATAAGTCCAGGCCTGTCCTCTCTCGCTCTTCACTGTCGTCGCTCCTCCTTTATGCCTCCGTTCCTCCGTGATAGATACGAGACCGGTGTGTCTTGCAGGTGTCGCTCATCTCGCTGCTCTCTCATGGTCCTTGGCCTCATCCTGCTCGCCACAAGAAGTATCATGTTTTGTTGGGCTATTTGAAAGTAGATCAAGCTAAGAGACTTGCGTTGGCTTATGTCCACACCCCTCAACCTTATAATCAAGCAATCAGAGCTCTTGATGAACGTTATGGACAGCCAAGACAGCTTGCCCTGAGAGAACTTCCGAGCTATTCTTGATATGCCAGCTCTTCATCCTGTAGATGGTCAAGCTCTAGATCAGTTTCCCTGTGTGTTCAAGCACTTGTACTACTTCAATCCATGGGCTGTGATGGTCTTTCTGAGCTCACTTGTGGCTCTCATGTAGAACTCATGAAAAACTACCCAGTGAGCAGTTCTGTGAATTCAAGAAGTCCATGAAAAGAACCAACCAAGGTCCGTTCTCTTGCTATCTTCTAGATTTTTCCAGCTACAAGTTAAGTCTTGCTGCCAGCCAAAGGGATTTTGTCTGCCTCCAGCTGATAGACAAAGGCAGGCATCTCATTCAATCAAAGCTACAACAGTTCTTCATGGTGTTAAGGATTCTCAGAAAGGAGATTTTCTTAAAGCTGGAGTAAAGTCTTCTACAGTGAGTAGCATGACCCCTTAACTAACTTCAGAGCGCCTTCCTGTTTGTGCATACTGCAGTACCACTGAGCATAACATCAGCAAATGTGGTGATTTCCTAATCTGACAACAGAATACAGCGTTTTCAGTATTTTTTACGGATCCGTGTGAATGGGGATCATTTTGACAATGGTGTCGTCTGTACACGGAAAACTCAAAGAAAAAACGTGTCTGTTTAAAGCATATCATTGTTGTGTAAACATACCCTGGGGTGAGTGCTTAAATGCTGTGTGGTGATGAGCGTGCTGATCAGATGATGGCTGAATAAGTGCAGGTGATGAGCAGGAGAAATGCTGGAAATTCTACTCTAAAGTCTGGGCCTTTCCAAATACCCAGGGTGCTTCTCAATTCTTATTTGTGCATCCTCGTTTCCTTTCCACGAGTCTCAGCTCCACCCCCTGTAGGATGCGAGGGAAGGATGCAAGGAAATAAAAGGAGGACTCGAGCATCACCTCACAGCGTCATCAGCAACCCTTATGTTGTTGAAGTTTGGTTATTTAAGAAATTCATAATAAATAATAATAAAGCAAGATAGCCTGTTGAAATATTTGAGATGTGTGGTTTATATTAACTGCAAAGGTAAAGTATAAATTAAAAATTATTATGACCGATGTGAAGGGGGAGGAGAATTTATACGTGTGTCACGTTTAGTCGATAAACACCTGTGTATCCTCGCTCATGACTCCTCAGGAAACCTCCTCACGCCTCGATCCTCGCCTCCTCGCAGTGCAATCAGAGAATTGAGATGTCCTACAAGATGGCTGAGCTTGGTCGGTTTCCAGGTTATAGGATGGAGGACAGAGGAGCGAGAAAACAAGAAGGATATTGAGAAGCACTCCCACACTTGCAGTCTTTGCACTTGACCACTTGTCTACTTGCGTGACGTATTTCCTGTATTTGGCCCAAGTGTTAAAGTAGGCGTGAAGACAGCAAGTGTGTGTAGAACTTTTAATTACCAGATGGGACACACTTATAGTGTTACAAAAAATGCAAGTGTTTACAGAGCTTTATTTTGATTTGATACTTTGCATTTGAAAATAAACTTCTAAATGTCTGCTCAGTAGTCCCTATGTAAAGAAGACACAATTTAAAACTGTGGTGCTTCTAATTAAGTGTTGCAAATGTTGTACAAAATACATGTAGCCTACTCATCTTTGCACCAATAAAAAGACATGTTATACAATTAATTTAACTTATGCTGGGTACACACCAAAAGATAATCGGGCTGATTTTGGGCCGATTTCCCCCCTTCCGACAATCCTAGCTATGTCCCGATTATCTTGATGGTTCAACAGATTATCTTATCAGATTTTCCCTTGGTGTGAGGTGTGTTAAGAGTGTCCGAACCTGCTCGGAAGAACGTCGGAGCCGCCCCGATCGCGAATCGTAAATATTAAACATGTTTAATATTTACGATCAGAAATCCTGATGTGTGGGGGGAACCCCGAGGACAAACGCGCGAACGTTCTGGAGATTATCACGTGAAGCGAAACAATATCCAATCAGAAAGTGAGATGATGGAAGACGGTCATTCTCACACACACACACACGCAGGAAGCTGAGTGTTATAGGCTAAGGGTTCAGTGAGGGATTAAATAGGCTAACTTTTTCTAAAGAGAAAATAAATACAATAAAGAATGAATATATTTCTGTATAAAAGGTTATATATAATGGTGGGTACAATGTTTTTTTTTTTTTTTTTTTTTTTTTTTTTTTTTAATGTGAATTTTCTGTGAAAATCATTCATCAAACACTATCATCATAATTTCTTCCTGCATATCATCCGACATGCTTATTCTGAAGTCTCGCGAGCTTTTGTGAGATTTCCTGTGTTCACAGTCGAGAATCTGGTTGAAAATCTGTTTGTGTGTGGTGTGCTGTCTTTGTCACATCATGGCACACCACACACTATAGGAGCAAAATGCTTAAATCTAGGATTTTTTGTCCTCATGTTTGTGGTCTATCACATTTTGAAAATCTTATAAGATGTAAAAAATCTTTTGGTGTGTACCCAGCATTAGTCTCCTCTCTATCTCATAATTTCGGGGCACGTGATTTCCCAAACCTAATGCATGATGGGATACACTTGGCCTCGAATATTGCCCCAATGCTGTATTCAAGATAGTGTGCATTCAGGGAACTGCGCTTTGGCATTTTTTTTAACATGGTAAAGTGTTGCGCACTTACTTCCTGTCGCGTGCACACACTCTTAAGTGGCCAAGACCGCAAGTATTTGGAAACACACACGCACACACGCACACACACACACACACACACACACACTATATAGGGAGAGTGGGGACAGTTGCAACAAGGGCCAGTTACATCATGGTTTATTCCTCCAATCAGGAATAAGCTACAGGGATTTATACTGGAAGAAAGCAGGCACATGTGACCATTCCTTCTGCAAAAAAAAAAAAAAAAAGTTAAAAAAGTAAATTTTTTTATGATCAGAGTTTTTGTTTTATTAACTAAACTATTTGCGTGAAGCAATGTAAAGTCATATCATTTTATCCATCATATCATCATTAGTGTTTTCTTAGTCTATAACAGGAGTAGCTAGCATGTGTCAAAGCTAATGGCTGTGTGCGAAATCGCATACTCACTTGAGGTGGTACTTGTTTTGATTAAGTAATTACTTCATGGTTGCTAAAATAGAACGTTCTATATAGTACACTCTAAAAACTGCTGGGTTAAAAAATAACCCAACCTTAACCACACCGCTGGGTCACTATTGGACAGAACACGCGCTGGGTTGGTTTGACCCAAGTGCTGGGTTTTACCATTTAACCCATATTTCTGGGTCATTCATTTGACTCAACCAGTGGGTGAAATTAACCCTCTTGCTGGGTTAAGTCTTACTCATGTGCTGGGTTATTTCTTGTCTCATTGCCTTAATAAAATTAGTAACAAATATTTGTTATATTACGAATGTAAAATAATTATTATCTCTGTAATACAATAAACCAGAGAGGCCACAGTATATGTGATTTCAATCTCATTTAATTTTTTTTTAATTTTATACATTTCTTTAATACTTTTCGTTATTGAATACAAATGTTAATCAATGTCAAAGGTCTGACATGTCCCCCTCATTTCATCCCTGAGGCACAGAATGTGCAGCAATTCACCAGTCATCTCATTTTGTAAATATTCAACCATGTTGGTCCTCACAAGTCAAGTAGAGTCATCTTTAATTATATAGCACTTTTCACAATACAGATTGTATCAAAGCAGCTTCACAGTAATACTGTAACATGAAAATAATACAACAAAGTTTGTTTCTAGATGAAAAATTGCGTCATTGTCCACCTTAAGGCAAATCAATAATATTGTTGAATATTAAATGTCCCCAACTAAGCAAGCCAAAAGCCAAGGCGACAGTGGCAAGGAACCAAAACTCCATCAGGAGACAGAATGGAGAAAAAAACCTTGGGAGAAACCAGGCTCAGTCGTTCAGTTCTCCTCTGGCCATCGAGCGAACAGTGTATGATTATGATTCAGGCAGCATTACAGGTCAGAGGTCAGATTGAATAAGAAAATTCAGAATATTTATCCAGTTCCATCTGGTTGGAAGTCGGAGTCATCACACCGGTATGGAGACGAGTTTGTTGAGGATCAGTCGTGTCGATGAGGCCTTCACAGGGCTGATGAGACTGGCCCTTCAGGGATGCGTCATGGATGGGTCCAGGCGCAGGTCCACCTTCTGATCTGGATATGGCCTGGATCCGGCTGACTTCAGTAAACTTTAGAATGAACAGAAAGACAAAAATTAGCATAGATGCCATTCTTCTTATTAAATAATGAGTACATCAGGTGTTATAGGAAAGTGTCCCCGGTTCCGGCTGACCTATGCAGCCTAATAATCATTTAACTGATTTGAATAATAGAAATGTATAATGTTCTATATGAATGCCAGGTAAATGAGATGCGTTTTAAACTGACAGAGTGAGTCTGCTTCCCAGACAATCACTTAGAGTGTTGCAATAAAACTGACATGCAAGTTAAGTTTTTTTTGTGGAAGTATCAATTTATTATTGAATATGTAATTAAAATATTGCAAACATTAGGCCTAAATGACCAAATGTGAAAAACAAACAAAATGTGTATTCAGTATTTGCAAACTGAATTATAGTAATAGTAATAAAATAGTAATTTGGACAAATATTATCAACATTAAGGCATTCAAATAAAACATTAGCCTACTTTATTAAAAGTAAAATATTACTGTAATGTTGATAGTGTCTTTAACGTTAAAACTCACAAACCCACAAAGCTGCTCGGTATCTCCTGACTGGCGCTGATGATCGCCTCGTTTAGATGTTACACACAATAAAATACTTCGGGTAGGCTATCATGTAAGTTTGCATTTTTTAAGTTTTAAATATTGACGATCATTCGTTCAACTAAACGGGTATAATTTTCTTCTCAAAACTGACGCCTGTCCATTTATTTCTCCTTTCCTCAGTCGCTGTTTATAAAGATTGCAAGTCATATCCTACATAATAAAAACTAGGCTATATCAAGCTCTTGAAAGCCTTTTTTTTGGCAGAAACGATGGTTCGAGACATTACAGAAAACACACGCAGACTGTGCTGGAACTTACCTCAGTCACTTCTTCTGACGAGTATTTCTAGCAGACTTTTCACTCACAACTCACTAGCTAGCCTACATAAGAGACTCATTTCCCGCTGATTTTACGTGCGAGCCCTGTGAGGAAAGTGCGCGTATGGATTTCATACAAAAGCTTATCTCACTTTTAAATACGCAACGTCCACAATGAATAGGCCTACGATAATTACATGATGAATTTAGAATTTAAACTGCATATTTCAAAAAGGCTGCTGATATAGCTGGTTTAATTTCAACTAAGGATTTAACGTGGCATTTTGTCAAATAAATTCTAACCGGCTAGCTGTGGCTATTTAATGTTTCACAGAAATAAATAGTTACCCCTCACACTTCCATATCAAAGACTGTATGTTGAACAGTGAAATTAGCTTGCTGCTACCACCACAACTTATTAAAAATATAGGTAAACATTCATATTAACTTACCATAAAACAGCTGCCTGCTCCGAGTGGCGTGCTCCTCGAGTCAGAAGTGAAGAATCCAGAAAGTTCCGCAAAGAATGAAAAAAGTAACCAGTTGCTGGGTCAAAATAACCCAACCAGCGGTTTATTTGTGAATGACCCCCTTACAACTCATTTGACCCAGCATGATCAACCCAATTATGTGTTTACAGTACCCCAAACAGCCCAACTTTTTGACCCAGCACAATCAACCCAACAATTTGTTTACAGAAACAACCCAGCATTTTTTTGAGTGTATGAGTGTGTGTAGTGTGAATGTAATACAGACGTACTACATTCGCCAAGTTGTCATTATCATGTGACCTACCAGCGTAAGTTGCGTAACTTCACTGCCATTCACAAATCCTCTCCCGTGGTCTCATGGGATAGTGTGTCCATGCCAGGGGGGCACTGTTTCATAAAATACTGAAGCTTCCCCGGGCGCCGCCATTGATTAGCAGACCATCACCTGCTGTTAGCATTCCATTGACTCCCATTCATTTTGGCGTCACTTTGACAGCGAATAACTGTACATCTGAGGCATTTACAGACTCCATTTGTCCATTATTTATTTCTAAAGAAACACGAAAATGTATTAAAGGCTCCATTACCTTGTATCTTACGTTATGGCCCCATAGAAGCAGTTTTTGTAAAAATAGGCTAACGATTGCGTCATAACCACGTGACTGTAGAGAAATTACTGTATGGACAGGAGGAGAAGCTCGCGGGCAATCGGGGGGACGTGGAGGCAAAATGACAAAATAATTAATCAGAATACTTAGCAAAAGTTGCTCCTGCTCCTAGCTCATGGACACCTCCTACTCAAGCTCTCCGTCTCTATGTTTCGGAAGGGAATGATTCAGATTTCTCTTGGCACAGCTACTAGAAGACAGACAGGTTGCTCACGTCACATCTACGTCGTCAAGCGCAGCCATCAGGAAGTGAGTGCTTCTAATTGACTTCACATTTCTCCGTTGAATCCAATGGGGTCGCTGTGTCCATTTCTTTTACTGTCTATGGTCCATGCACACTTCAGGATCTAGGCGGAAGTAGTAGATCATCCGGGTACTTTTTGCCTACTCTTTTATGAGAATGAATTCGGACATTCTTCTTTTGTCACATACTTTTTTTCACCTACTATATAGTAGGGAAGTATGCGATTTCAGATGCAGCTATTGTGTCCAGCTAGCATAACAAGTCTTATCATGGCTGTCACTTATCATACATTGATAAATTTGATTGATTAATGAAGAACCCCTTTCTACGGTGGTCGTGAGAGCTCAACGCTGCAACTGAAGAAAACACGTGCAAATAGAAAAACACCCTCAATTTAAGAAAACATCTTCATCAGTTTCACAACACACGTGTGCTCCAAATACTCACAACACAACCAAATACAGAAACGTGCTGCAAATAGTACAGACCACAAAGGAAACGTTTCCAGGTGACCCCAATAAGTGACGAACCCGGCTGGGACGTGCTTATTGCTCGTGAGCATCTCTATGTCCTACTCCCTTCGAAGGGCAGACGGCAGAGCCCTTGAAGTGGGGACTTTGGAGTGAGCAGGGAACTTGTGTACCATTATGCCATTTGGAACGCACTTGGTGAAGGGAGCAACGAAAGACAACGTAACTTCCTCATTATTTTCACCTGGGATGTTCCCATGACAACACAGCACGGTGTCCATCAGCTGAATAGAGCTGTTATTACCAGAAATATCTTATTATTTCTGTTAACATAACTGTTGCAAATAAATTTACATTTTATACAAAAAAGGTCTTTCAAATATGCGTTATGTGTGCGAGTGTGTCAACTTTAAAACTTTCCATCTCATCTTTGGACCATGCATTGCCTGCTCTTATTATCTATACATCAATGTAACTGATGTATAGATTAACATCTTTCTCTCATGTTCTTTTTCTCTATCTTTTTTATTTATTTATTTATTTTAGTTTTCAGCTCATTGTTCTTTTCTACACAATTAGTATTCTGATGACATTGAACATATTGTTAACATTTTGTATGTTGTAGCCTATATCTCCGTATGTTTTGCAAATCATAATAATAATTATAATAATATAATAAAATAAAGTACACTTTGAGCTGTAAGCATGTCCTAGCCAGGTTCGTCACTTATTGGGGTCACCTGGAAACATTTCAGTTGTGGTCTGTGCCATTTGCAGCGCGTTTCTGTATTTGGTTGTGTTGTGAGTATTTGGAGCACACGTGTGTTATGAAACTGATGAAGATTTTCTTAATTTGCAGGTGTTGTTTTATTTACATGTGTTTTCTTCAGTTGCAGCGCGTTGAACTCTCTCGGTCACTGTTTCAATAGTATGGCCTTTATTTGCTGGATCAGGCGTTTTTAAGTGGGGTTGAAGCTAAAGTCAGGACAGTGGCCGTCCAGGAGCAGGATTGGACACCACTTCACTAGATTTTTTGCTAGATTTTTGAAAAGTTTTAAAAAGTTCTGACTTATAAGCTTTTTTGACTAGTAAGGACCAGTAAAACGTCCTCACTAGTCGGTTGCCATATTTCACTATATAAGTGAAAACATTTAGCCCTCACAATTATAACCAAACCTGTGTTCAAGTTCACAGAAAGATTATTACATTTCAGTTTCTTGAATTTAATAAAAATAAAGTTTTTAATAATTATTTTAATAATTATTATATATAGGCTATATATATATATATATATTAGGGCTGTCAAACGATTAATCGCGATTAATCGCATCCAAAATAAAAGTTTGTTTTTACATAATATATGTGTGTGTATGGTGTATAATTATTTTCTATATATAAATACACACACATGCATGTATATATTTAAGAAATATTTGCATGTATATACTGTGTATATATATTTATATTATATATAATTTATATTATATATAAATATTTTATATATAAACACATTTTTCTTAAATATATACATGCATGTGTGTGTATTTATATATAGAAAATAATTATACTCCATACACACACATATATTATGTAAAAACAAACTTTTATTTTGGATGCGATTAATCGCGATTAATCGTTTGACAGCCCTAATATATATATATATATATATATATTGCTAATCTTTGTCTTTTTACAGCCAATTTAACTTAGTGAAGACCCTGTCTGTGCACAAATAAAATAAAGAAACTGTAAAATGATGTTAAAGAATCATTTATATTATTCTTTTTTTAATTCTTAAAAATCCATGTAATTCTTTATTAAATTTTAATGAATGTTGCAACTGTCCCTGTGGACTATTATGGGGCCAGTTGCAACATTTGACATTGTCTATTCAAATATAAATTAAATTGTATGTAGCCTATATTATCATATTTACACGTGTTACAGCAGTGTGGTGGGTAGATGACAGATTTTGGCCTACCAATACAAACAATCTCTGAGAAACTGAAGGGAATGCAAAAAGTGTTGTAACCGTGACCGTCCCCACTACCCCCTATAGTGATTGATAATATAGGAAACAGCAGACAATTGTACAACATCAATTGCATGAACGTACCAAAGCAAGTCATTTGTTTAAAATAATAAGAAATTGCTTTTATGATGTTCACAAGACTAGATGATGTGGAGGTTGAACAGGTAGCCTAGCCTATTTTGAGGGTTTAAAATGTGATCTGTGAAATATACCAAAGCATCTGAAAAAACTGTATTCATTGTGTAACGTTAGGCCTTCTTAAATAAAATGTTTGGGCTGATATTGGAAAATTATTTAATCATATATCCAGGCTCCAGATCATAGCCGCTACATCCTTCAGGAAATCAAATTGTGTTTGTAAAATGTCATTGCTAAGAAATCAAAGAAAATGTATTAAATCAATAAATTTGTGTTTTGCACAGTTTGAGTCTGGCTGTTGCGTGTACGTTTTATATTCACGAAGAAGACAAATCGCTACGCTCTATCTATCGGTCGAGGATCATGTAACTCAATAAAGTTTGTTCAACACCGGAAGTGTGATGTCACACAATGGCGGTCTCCATGTGGATGTAGAATCAACGTGATTTTGCGCATGTTTTGCAGTCTGTAACGTACAGAAAAGCCAGCAAGAATCTGTTTCATTTTTTTTGGGAGGCCACAATAAGGTAAGAAACACATTATAAAATTTAGATTAAACGATGCTGTTTATCGAATAAACCTACAAGAGTTAAGCTCCTGTTATCATAGAAGTGTGTGGTTGATAGTAGTAGTAATTAGTTGTAGAAATAGATTTAAATAGGGACTCCTTATTTAAACCGAGAATGATATATAATACAGATGTATTATTCAACATTTACATTTGTATATTTGCAAATTATATTGGAGGGAGTTGTTTTTTGATGATTTTCTGTTGATTGCCAAATCAAGTTATATGCAAGGCTGAAACTAAATAAAGCTGCAGTCCAAGCTTGATACAAAATACTTGCAACGTGCTGGTATTCATTGTGATGTCCGTGTGAATGTTGTGATATTGCAGGTCCCCTGAGTGAACCTGCTGTCAGCTGAGAATCAGTGTTCATATCTGAGATGGCTTCGTTTAAACCCACCAGAATTCAGACCTATCCAAAACTTGGGGAGAAAGTAACAGAGGACACGCTCTACTGGAAAAATTACAAAGTCTGCCAACTTTTTTTTGTCTAAGGGTGTATCTTAGCAGCTTTAATTGGTCAACTTTTCTTATAAGTTTTTCACCATTTATTCACACTGGTTTTGATGACAGTCTGTGTTTTTTCTTTCAGCCTGCTTTGCAGATTAAAGAGTTTGGTGCTGTAACAAAGATCGAATTCTCTCCTCTCCCACCTCACAATTATGCCGTCACAGCCTCCACCAGAGTGAGTCCATTTATTGTTATTTTTCTCTCATTACATATTCCTACTACTCTCATATTTACATATTCATCTATTTATTTATTCTAATATACAAAGTGACTTATTGGATTGTGTCTGAATGTCTTGTCAGTTCTCAATACTGCAAAATTCGATATTATTTAAATGTTGAAGAAAACTGAACACAAAATTGATTATTTTATCTTTTTTTTTATTAAACTTTTTTTTTTTTTTTTTTTTTTTTTTTGACAAATGTGTGTCTGTGTTTAAATAAATTCAATTATAATTAGTTTTCTTAAAGATATATAAAAAAATCTTGGCTAATGCTGTAAACTATAGGGAGCCCTTTAATTACACATTCCTGTAATATTAAAGGTTACAATTAACAACAGCCCAAATGATTAAATTCAGTTGCTGTTTATTTTTAGATATAATAATCAATGCTCAAATAAGAAAAGAAAAAACAACAACATGTAAATTCAGGCAGGTTTTGCGTTAACTTCTAAATCTAATTATAAAGTAAAGTTGCTACTCCAATTCATTTTTGAAATATAATCATTTACACAGTGGCTGCCATAATTTGTTTTCATGATAAATTTATTTAAACATATTTTAAATAATCAAGACATTACTAACAGGTTAAGTAAATATAATGAATAGGCTCATATAGTGCATATATGAAACGCTTCTCTCTAGAGTTCATTTCTCTAGCGAACTAACCTGCTGTCGACACTAAATGCCTGAGGTAAATGTAATGCTACGTGAGATATTATTATAGAATTTATATTTTTCTCAAGTCTCTTCTTCATCTGTGCGTTTTACTGGTAGCAATTAGCGTTGCATAACCGCGCGTGCCCCCTTCTAGGTTTGAGTGTGGATCGCCTGTGACTGACTATGTTACAAAAGCTTTCTATTTCAGATAAATGCTGTTCTTTTGAACTTTCTATACATCAAAAAATCCTGAAAAAAAAAAAAAAATTGTACACAACTGTTTTAAACATTGATAATAATAATGAATGTTTTTTTAAGCATTAAATCCACATATTAGAATGATTTCTGAAGGATCATGTGACACTGAAGACTGGAGAAATTATGCTGAAAATTCAGCTATTATTACAGGAATACATTACATTTTAAAATATATTAAAATAGAAAAGTTTTAGTATATAAATATATATATATATATAAAGTATATAAATATATTTCATGTGCATTACAGTGTGGATCGTTTGTTCTTAATTGCCATAAAAATAATGTAAATAAAACGTTTCTTGTGTGTTCCCTGAGAACCCATCACAGTATTGTTGGTAGCATAATGCTGCTCTCACTGATATATGCAGTATACTGATTTTATAATGTTCTGCATCAGATTCACATATATGGACCTCACTCTCAAGAGCCCACACGGAGCTTCACACGTTTTCGGGATACAGCGTATGGAGGGAGCTTCAGAGGTGACGGGAAGCTGTTAGTGGCAGGAAGTGAAGATGGAATCATCCGACTGTTCGACATCAAAAGCCTAGGGGCTCTCAGACAGTTCACAGGGCACTCCAAGTATGACCTGGCATGATATAATGACTATTGAATAATATAATAACTCAATTCATTTCTTTAAACCCAGTAATGTAGCTGTGTCAGCAGTTCTCTCGTCTTAAGTCTGTCTTTCCTGCTCTCTCTCTTGTGTGCAGGGCGGTACACGCAACCACTTTCCTGTCTGATGGGTTTCGCGTGGTGTCGGGGTCTGATGACCTGTCGTGTCGTGTGTGGGATGTTGCCAGTTCTGTTGAGCTCAGCTCATTCACTGAACATACAGACTATATCAGAGCTGCCGCCCCCAGCAAACTCAACCCAGATCTGTTTGTCACAGGTTATTATTTTTAATTCACATCTTAGACATGATCACATCCCCTTCCATGTAAATCTGGCTCAGCCAGATCCATAAGTTTTAATAAAATTAATATGCGCATAAATATACAGCAATTAGATTTTTTTTGGTTTCATAGTGCCAACAAGTCAGTGAGGTTAACTGCACACGTGTAATTTTTTTATAATAAAAAGAATGGAATCTGTTTGTTTGACCAATGGCGGGGGGACTGGAGTAATGATGCTGAATTTTGTTACCACAGGAATAAATTATATTTTAAAATATATTAAAATAGAAAGCATTTTTTTTTATTGTAGTAATATTAAACAATATTGCTGTTTTACTGTTTTTTGATCAAATAAATGCTGCCTTGGTGAACATGAGCCTTCTTTCATAAAATATACAAAAATCGTACTGAGCCCCAACAACTGTAGTGATATTGGTAAAGGGTTAGTTCATCCAAAAATTCTTTAATTAATTACTACAAATGGAGATCTTTTTGATGAAATCTGAGAGCTTTTTGTTCCTCCATTGACAGCTACGCAACTATCACTTTGACGCTTCAAAAAGTTCATAAATAATCGTAAAACTAATCCATATAATTTGAGCGGTTTAGTCCAAATTTTCTGAAGATACATGATCGCTTTATATGATGAACAGATTGAATTTAGTCTTTTATTCCCATAAACATTCATCAACTCAAACATCAGTTGTGGTAAACAGAAGCTCAACCGAACCTGCTCAAACCTCATTGGTTCTCGCACGTCAAGCGAACATGCTTTGAGGATCTTTTTACCACAATTGATGTTTGAGTTGATGAATGTTTAAATGTGAATAAAAGGCTTGCGTAGCTGTCTATAGAGGGTCAGAAAAGCTCAGATTTCATCAAAAATTTGTATTCCGAAGATGAACGAAATTCTTACGGGTTTGGGACGACATCAGGGTGAGGGATTAATGACAACATTTTTATTTTTGAGGTGAACTATCCCTTTAAATATGCTCATAAAGGTTATAGTTTGTACATTAGTTAATGTTTGCCCTGAATAATGGTTGTCTCTGTTGCAGGTTCGTATGATCACACAGTAAAAGTGTTTGACGTGCGGACAGGGAGCTGTGTGATGACCATGCAACATGGCCACCCTGTGGAGTGTGTGCTGTTGTACCCATCAGATGCCCTGCTGGTGTCCACAGGTAGACAACACTCATCAGTCGTTACTAATGCTTAGAACCCCTTGCAACCATTTATTCTCATAGATCATAATGCAGATATATAGACTTGGTGCATTAATGTAGTATTTAACTGATGTGCTATTTTAAATGTGGCTCTTCCAGTCAAGATTTCAACTTTGTCTATTTGTTTTATGATAAAATATCAGGAGTCATGTTGAAATAATTTTGTGTATGCATTACAGGAGGGCGCTATGTGAAAATCTGGGACTTGTTGAAAGGCGGACAGCAGCTTGTTTCTCTTAAGAATCATCACAAAACAGTTACGTGTGCATGTCTGAGTTCTACAGGCAACAAACTGCTCACAGGATCACTGGACAGGTATGTTTGCATGGGTGAGCCATAGTAAAGAAATGCTATAATGTACTTGTTTGTGCAGTTTTTATGACCCTGTGGTGAAAAAGTGGTATTTATTTCTTCTGTTTGCTTTCCATGTTAGGCATGTCAAAGTGTATAACTCCTCCTATAAGGTTGTGCATAATTTCGACTGTGCGGCATCCATCCTCAGTCTGGCTGTTGCGGTACGTTTAGTTCATTGCACAGGAAGAAATCTATAAATATAAAGGTATAATAGTGATTTTTCACTTGCACTTGATTTAAGGTGTTGCTCATTGTGGTTCTCCTCTAGCCTGATGATAACACAGTTGCCGTTGGGATGACCAATGGCGTGTTGAGCGTCAGGCACAGGAAACACAAAGAAGAAAAAGAGACGTTAACTGATCGAAGGCGACGGGGACCAGCGTACCGGGTCAATGTCAAGGGAAAGAACTTTGCGCCCAAACAGGTGATATTTTATTAATTAATACATTTTCTCAATAAATTATTCAATTAATTTTAATTTTAGTTAAATTTCTGATTTGTTAACATTTACGCTAAAACTGTTCTGTAATATTGCTATGCAACAGCTGAAATATTCATATCATAATTAGGGCTGTCAAACGATTAATCGCGATTAATCGCATCCAAAATAAAAGTTTGTGTTTACATAATACATGTGTGTGTACGGAGTATAATTATTTTCTATATATAAATACACACACATGCATATATATATATATATTTAAGAAAATGTGTTATTTATATATAAAATATTTATATATAATATAAATTATAGATAATACAAATATATATACACAGTATATACATGCAAATATTTCTTAAATATATACATGCATGTGTGTGTATTTATATATAGAAAATAATTATACACCGTACACACACATGTATTATGTAAAAACAAACTTTTATTTTGGATGCGATTAATCGCGATTAATCGTTTGACAGCCCTAAATTCATAATATAATTCATTTACTTTAAGTGCCGTTTACTAAGGCATGTATAAAGTGAACTTTTTTGCTTCAGTTGTCTTACTGTCTTCATGTCTCACTCTTTTAGAATGATTTCTTGGTCAATAAAGCAGCAAAGCAGCATCTACAGAAACATGACAAACAGTTAAAAAGCTTTGAGGTGTCCAAAGCCCTGGACTCAGCTCTGCAGGTTAACGCACGCATACACACACGTGTGGATATAAGACATTTCATGTTTGATATGACTGTTCGGATGAAGACGCCAGTATATGTTTGTGCACGTTTACACAGGCATGGAAACGCAGCAGTAAACCAGAGGTGGCGGTGGTCGTTATGATGGAGCTCAACCGCAGAGGAACTCTGAAAAACGCTCTCGCAGGACGAGATGAAGCGAGCTTAGCCAGGATACTCGACTTCCTTCTAAAGTGAGTTACGCACAGTATTATGACTTCAGACTCTCAAATAAAACATGTTATGATGGCGCATGTACAGTTAAAGGGGATGGTTTATGAACTGTTCAAAATGAAAAAAAAAAATGTATTTACTCATCAGGGGACTTCATTAATTCATTAATGTATGAAAGTGTACAATTGTTTATGGGTGAATGGGTTATATTTCACTTTAAAATATTAAAAACAGTATATATAGTTAACATGAAGACAAAAAGAGCATATTTTGGTACATGATTCTTTTTTTGCATTGTGATATTTTCATGATAGATATGTTCATGATTTTAATTCTCACTGAATATAATTAGTTATATAGCTTCTTTTTTATTGTTAGATATAATAATTACTCATTATGAATCGCGATTCTATCTTCTACCGATTTGCATTGATTCACAAATTTAAAAAACTTCTTTAACTTTGCAGTACTACTTAAAGTTAATGAGGTAAATCACAATAATCCACGAACAAGGACTCAATGCGGTGCTCGTACTGACGGACAAACACAGATGCCGCCTCTCACATGCATGTGATCTCAAATTCAGTTCTCTTTCACAGCTACACACACAATTATGTCAAAATGCACTTTGTGTGAACTGTGGAGTATGTGAACGAAAACAAATGGGAGAAAATCTGAAGTGTAACTATATCCGTGCATCCGTTCTTAAAGGGACAGCAGCCTCATAAACTGTTGACATCCGTTTCATTAATGTAAAAAAAAAACACTCACTGCTTTTGACTGAGTCACTTTTTTATCATTTGGGCATTTGTTTTATAATATTGGGTTGACTAAAATGGGAAGAAAAGCTAAAATTGCAAGGTTCAAATTTAATTCAGTTGGATTATTTTCTTCTAGACCTATTAAACTGTCTACCACAGTCAAAAAAGAAAAGTAACACAAAACCGTAAACTAATCTATGCACGTCAAATCGAAATTTGATTCAAAATCGAGAATCGATTTTTAATCGAATGGTGAGGTTCCAAAAGATTCCCTCCCCTAATAATTACTGCCATGATGTATATTTATTTACATTTTAAATAACACATTTTTTCACATTTCAGTTATGAGAATTTACTGGAAAAGTGCTTAATTGTCATGCAAATGTCATAACACAATCTTCATTTAGAAATTCGATGCAGTACATTTGATAGTAGAAATAGTACAGATATGTATATAATTTTAATTTAAGAAAAAGAAAAAGTATATTGTGTGTATATGCATGTTATTGAAAGGCTGTGTGGGATTCACCTTTAGACAGTTTACACTTAAGACAGTTTCAGCACTTTTAATATTCTGTGAAATGCATGCCCATTACATTCTTGAGACAAAAACTTGACTTCTTAGAATGGTTAAAGCACTGGGAAATTCTTTGGCAGGTTCTCAGGGCGTGGTGACTTTGGGTCACAACACAAAAGTGACCCAGAACAGGAGGTCAAAAACTGAAGCATGGACAAGCCACAAGAGTCTAGACCACATTTTCTTGATTCAAGGCATTTAATGCCACGATACATGTATTTAGTGATAATGACTTAATATGAAAGAAATGATTCATAAATTAAGTTAACGGATGTTTTTGGCTATTGTTTTTCAGGTACATCACTGACCCACGCTTCTCTCGCCCTCTGCTCACGGTCGGGGATATTGTCCTTGGTGAGTTTCACATCATATCATGTGCACGTAAGCTAGTGAGAATGAAGAAGTGAACTGCTGGTTGCGAAATAGAATTGTTTTTCTCTGTTTTCTTCATAAGACATTGTGTGCGTGTGTGTGTGTAGATCTGTATCAGCAGGTTATTCCCCAGTCACCTGTAGTCGAGAGGTTGCTGCAACGTCTTTTAGAGCTGTTGGGTCGGGAAGCAGAACTTCAGCAGGAGTTTTTACAGGTCTTGGGAATCCTGGACACACTTTTCGCATCCTTGAACCTCAGAAAAGATGTCGCCATCCTTGCTGCCCCACCAGTAGCGCAGGGGTCACAGCTACAAGCCGCCTGATACTCATTACAAAACTCTGTGGGATCTTGTGACGTAACCGAAACATGCTAGACTTTGGAAGGCGTGGTGTGGAATCGAAAGGGATATTGGAAGGAAACAAACATGAGAGACAGTTGTGGGAAAGATGTTGCTTAATGGAAGTGAACAATCACTGTGTCAGCCATTTTCTGCTGATTGCAGAATTTGAAACTGTATTTTGTAAATTCCTATCATAAAACCTTTAAATCTGTGTTTTGGTTCGTTCTTTCTTTCGTTGATAATCAAAAAACATCATATTATAGAATGGGTCTATACTGTACAATAATACAATAATGATTGGTGGTCTAATTCAGTGACTGAAAGAAGTTAGCAGAGTATTACTTCTGTAAAATAGAACTTAAAATGTATGGCAACATGTAACCAAGGGCCAAATGTAACCCTGTGTTCAGAATTAGGGTGGTTAAATAATAATGTAAGAATCAATCATTGGGAAATCCATATCTTTCAAGCACTAATCTGAATATTACCGACCTTGAGTGTAACCACAGATGTCTGTCTGAATCTGAAGACAATTCTGAATTTCTTTGCCAATAAATGCTCATTTAAATGTGATGTAACATGCAAAAGCAGAATCTAATTTAAAGGGATAGTTCACAAAAATGTTTTAATTCTGTCATTTACTCGCACACAAATTGTTTCAAACCTGTATGAGTTGCTTTCTTCTCCTGAACACAAAAGACGACATTTTGAAGAATGTCAGTAACTAAACAGTTTATGGGCACCAATGACTTCCATAGTATGGGAAAAAGTACTGTGAAAGTCATTGGTGCCCATCAACTGTTTGGTTACTGACATTCTTCAAAATGTCGTCTTTTGTGTTCAGGAGAAGAAAGTATCTCATGCAGGTTTGGAACAACTTGAAGGTGAGAGTAAATGACAATTTAAATTTTTAGGTGAACTATCCATTTTAAGACCTTTTTAAATTAAAACGAATAACAGCTAAAAACAAACATGTTTTAACATCTTATAGCCTGTAATAGTGCTTAGTAAAAGTTCAAATCTATAATGCATAACTGGGTGTAATGTGACTGATAAAAAGACTGGCTACTTGAAACATTTAAATGCTTCAGAAACAGAAAGAAGCCAGCTTGCTTTATCTACGGGGTTACCAGGGTAACTGCTGCATTTCTGATATTCCATTAGCGCCATCTACTGTCAGAGAGGGTGTGCGTTTTCATTCAGATTCAAATGGTGAATTCTTGAAACTACAAATATTCCAATAATTTCTGTGAAAGATGCTCTGGCTTGTGATGTGATGCAGCAGGGCCAATATAGGATTTGAAACACACACGCACATATATACTACATACATACATATATATATACATACAGTAGGCAACATTTGAAGTGGATCAAAACCTTTAATCAAACTTATACATGAATTTTGAATAATACCTGTTCTTGTTTTACGGCAACTTTTATGAACTCTTCTGATCCACTTCAAATGTTGACTACTGTATATATTGTAGCCTAAGTTAATGCATTATATTCAATTCCATAATGCATTTTTATGTGTGGATTAGGTTTTAATTTACTTATAGGACCCATTTTATTATCTTCACAATATTGTCAGGAGTAAAACATAGTGTTATGTGAAATTTATAAGATGTGTGGCCTGAATAAAAAAACCCCAATAATTCTAAGAATACATAGAGAGATTTTTAAAAACAAATTATAACTTAATTAAATTTAAGGGGGTTAATCAATTCCAAGTAATTTACAGAGTTTTAAGTTACGCTTGCTTTAAGTATTGAAATGCAGTCATTTTTAAACGCCACAAAGCTTGGATTTAAAAAAATGCATTTGTTTAAATAAACTTACCTATAATCAGTAGGCTATATTATTACACAAAAAGCAGTAACTATGTTACTCTGTTACTCTGCAGTAAGATGTGTATCGGAGCCTGGATTTCTTTTATTTTTTTCATTTTCCGCCCATTTTTATTAATATTAATGAAACAATTGACTAAGGACATATAAGAAAAGATTACTTCAAAAGGAGAAACATTAACATACAAGATAGCATTCTGAAGAAGGAGGGGGGTAATAATAAAATAAGAAAAATAAAATAACGTGCCTTGAGGACGTGGCAGTTCTAAACCAATGGCATAATCACGTTTGGACTGAAGTGGACCAATCGCGAAGCGACTCAGAAGGCGTTTGCTCGGGCGGTCTTGAGTGCAATCTACAATCTGATTGGTGCGTTAAGGGAAGTCTGAGCGTTCTGTCCAATCTGATTGGTTGAACGGGCCATCCAGAGGAAGCGTCTCAACTAGTTTGACATCCGGAGTTACTGAGATCAGCCGGGTGGCGTGAAACGCTACAATATTTGGTAGGTAAAGTTGCATCAAATCATTAAACAGTTTATCGAATATGCTCTGTTATGCTTCGCTGTTTCATTTATCTCGTTTGAGAGTGATTTGTGTTTGCATGAAGCTTTATATGAGGACTTTAAAAGATGTTTGCATGTCTAAATATCTGACATTAATTTAATGTTACAATGAAATGTTATTAAGAAAAAAGAGATAATATCATTTATTTGGTAACACTTTGGAACAGCATTCATTGGACTGGCAAAAAAAGTAACTGGTCAATGATTGTTTTTAAAAAAATGTTTTTTTACATATGTAAGGTTAGGCTATTATGGGAGTGCCATGTACATAATAGGCTATATAAATATCATAATCATTCAGTGCCATGGTACATTAATGCATACATGCTCCGAGAATAAATATATAGAGAACTTACTCTATGCATCTAGGAGCTTCCTGTCACATACATTAATGAACTATCAATGTAGAGTTAGCATGATAAGAAATTATTATTTGTAACAATATTGCATGTGTTTGCATTTATATTCACTTGCTCTCCACTTCGCTTTTTGACCCTGTTAAGAAAAAAAAAAAAGTACGTGAAGATGGACCTGTTGCCGCTCTTGTTGTTCGTCAGCCTCTGCGTTCTTCAGTCCTCCAGCAAACCCATGGAGAAGAAGGACCGCATCCATCACGACACCCCCCTCAGCAACAAGGAGCACGATGATGAGGAGAACTTCGAGTACGACCACGAGGCTTTTCTCGGACAAGAGGAGGCAAAGACTTTTGACCAGCTCACTCCTGAGGAGAGCAAAGAGAGACTGGGGTAAAAACAGACGCACCACATATCTATGAGCTCTTCTGAGAAAGTTCTCTGGATAATTAGCTCTTTCTTACTTTCTGCCTACAGTAAGATCGTAGAAAAGATTGACGAGGATCACGACGGCTTTGTGACTGTTGATGAGATGAAGCGGTGGATCAAACATGCTCAGAAGCGATGGATCTATGACGATGTGGATCGGCAGTGGCAGGCTCATGATCTCAACTCAGATGCTTATGTCTCCTGGGAGGAATACAAGAACGCTACCTATGGTTACATCCTTGGTGTGTATAATGTGTTAACTGATTAATCATATTTCTAAGGTTTTGCTCACGTTGCACATAAATCTGATTTGATCTTTTGGACCGAGCAGCTATACCCTCATTTTGCAAGTGATGTAATCAAATCCATTTGTTGTGACTGTGCAGCCAATCTGACTACAATCTGACCTCAAAACAACTAAAGGAATTTGAGTCAGGCCAAAAACTAAATACTGTTTACCATGCAGTAGGGGTGTAACGATACCCTCATGTCACGATACTGAACTCACGATGCGCTATTATTGTGATACTCCAAGACACATGATAAAAGGTTAACAAGAAATGTACTTTTGATTAAAATGCTAAATTTGATATTACATTGGGGGTGTAAATGAATAGGCTTGGACTTGGTGCTGGTAACCCAATGCACAGGACAATAGAGACATCAGAATAAAAATATTCATGATTCTGAAGCTGAAAATACTGAATTATTTTAGACAAATATGGTTGCACTCTGTCACTGACTAGATATATTTAAAATATTGTAGGCCACTTTTTACACAAATATTCTCCCATTGCATTATCATACATTATATTTACATTTACATTTTACATTTATTCATTTAGCTGACGCTTTTATCCAAAGCGACTTACAATTGCTATATATGTCAGAGGTCGCACGCCTCTGGAGCAACTAGGGGTTAAGTGTCTTGCTCAGGGACACATTGGACACATTGGACACAGGACTCCATTGTGCCACACCACCCCCATTATATTCAACATTATATATAGTAGTTTAATATAGTACTGACTAGGGATGGGAAATTCAAGCAAAAATAATATTCAAAGATCGATGGGTATTATTCGAAAATCGCACCCCTCCCCCACATGCACGCACGTGTGTATAGGCTACACTGAAACAATGTGTAGGCCTATCTTATTCTGTAGTCTGAGAGTTGATTGACAGCTTTTATGTGCGTTATTGGCAGCGCCACCCTCTGGTTAAATGAATGTGTCACCACCGCATCAGAACCGAAAACATGGGGATTTTTTTAAAGACAATTATCGCACAACCTATTCGAAATTCTATTATAAAATCAACTTATCGAATATTTGAAAATCATGACTCATCCCTAGTACTGACACTAAAACTTTGAAATCTTGAATTTTTTCTCATACAGTAATTTTTATTTTGGGTGAACTGTCCATGATGCATATTGTTGCATTTTTGTATTGCGATATTTTGTGACAAGATATATTGTTACACCCCTTCCATGCAGTAAATTTACTGTTTCACCCAGGAATAGCTTGAAATCCCAACTAACATGATTGTCTATGTGTGTTTAGATGAAGCAGATCCCGAGGATGGTTTTAACTACAGACAAATGATGGCCAGAGATGAGCGCCGTTTCAAGATGGCTGACCATGATGGTGACATGAGGGCAAATAAAGAAGAGTTTACAGCGTTTCTTCACCCAGAGGAGTTTGACTTCATGAAGGATATTGTAGTGCTGGTACGTCTGGACAGCCACACTTTGCATCTTCCATACCATTGCTGTTATCTTCTTTCTAGGGCTGTTGATGTAACACATTCATTCAGTTAATTTAGTTATGGAAAAAATAATGCGTTAAAATTATAAACACTTTCAATGCACCCGCCCTAGACCTACGTAGGTTATCATTTCATACAGTTGGTTGGTGATGAACATGATTCAGGGCAACAACAATTCTATGGAGCCTAACATAGAATGCCGCTAAAATTGAAGATATGGAAGAAGTCTTTTTGTCTCATATTTATATCATATATATGATATAGTTAAGCAATATTACACGAGTGCAAATGTGCCTATTAGTTTTATACAACAGTTCAATAAATAAGAAGTAAATATTGAACGAATCGAATGAATGAGGCTGTGTTTACACTGGCACAAAAAATTAGATTTTACTGAATTTGTTGAACACGTGTAGAAACAAAAATAAGCACTCGATCTAATTTTTTTGTTGCATCTGTTCTGAGCCACTTCCTTATGTGGTTTTAAATCATGAATTATATAAATAAAACCGTTTCACTACTGAAAGCTACATTATATTACTCTGCAATGAGGTGATAACTGCTGTTTCTGATTCAAAACCCGAGGGTCAACCATGTCACATGGGATAGCGCATAGCGCTTATCAACAGGATCATTTTGGGAGAGGATTAATGTAAACACAGATATCGGATACCAGTCACGTCTAAAGTGATTGTAAACAGGCATGACAATAAAATCGTGTTTGGTCAAAAGCAGATCTGTGCAGTGTAAACGCAGCCTGAATGACTCATTTAGACATTTACTGCCATCTAATGGCAGTTTAAGTTTCTTATTTAGAGTATCATTTCATTAGCCTGACTACGTCAGACTTCGTACTTCCGCTCAATTTCAGTTCGCTTCTGTACTCAGTCTGAGATAGCGACCGTTTTCCTCCGGCCTCAAAACAGCCGGCCAATCAACGAACAGAGGCCGGGCTGAGAGCCGTGACGTTAGACGCTGATTGTACCGTGGATGCGTAGATTTACTTCACATAATCTGCAAAAGTCATTCACAGCCATGTTCACTCCGGTATTTCGCTCGATGGTTTTGTTTTTGCATCATACATGTGTTTACAGTGGAAATTAGATGCGGCTGAGCATGCGCATAACACACGCCATAACCAAACGTTATGTGATTGGCTTACGGGTAACCAATGATTTTAAACTTCAGACAAGCGCCCCCGCGAGAAAGAAAACGCTTTTCAATTATGCCATGCCAGACTCTGTCTACGAAGCAAAGCGAAGTAGCAGAGTTTGGTATTACCAGGCTATCATTTCATTAAAAAGACATTTCAAAATTCCATAATAATAAAAAAAACATGAAAGGGATAGTTTTCCCAAAAATGAAAGTTCTGTCATAATTTACTCGCCCTTTCTTTCTTTCTTTTGCGGAACATAAAATAAGATATTTTGAAGAATGTTGGTCAAGTCATCTTCATTTATATAGCGCTTTTAACAATGCAGATTGTTTCAAAGCAGCTTTACAGAGATAAACGTATAATTTAAGGTAACAGAGATTGTTTTGGCTTTATAGCGGTTCTTTAATAAAGTTATTTTCCAGCTAAAGTTAGTTTTGATTGATTCGCTTCCATCGCAACGATCATTTGTTATTAAATTAGGGGCTGCTAAGATGACACCATTCTCTCTACATAGACTTTAAACGCGAACCTGTGATAAACGCTGATGGCGGTCACATGCGCATTAAGAATTGGTGCGTTTGAATATATGTGCGCAGGTTTGGAATTCCCTACAAACCAAGCCTAAACAAAGTACTGGTCTTTCCTTTTTAAATTTTGATATAGAATTTTATTTTATTTTGTCACTTCGGGGTAGGTACGCGAAACGAATTTTCCCGACAACGCTTTATCTGTAGAGTGGCAAAGGGATCCTCCATAGGGAGAGACTAGTTGACACTTCAATGTTGGTAACCAAACTGTTTTGGTTGCCAGTGACTTCCATTGTATGAACCAAAAAAATACTGAGAGATTTCTCAAATTATCTTAATTTATGTACCACAGAACAAAGAAAGTCATACAGGTTTGAAATGAACATGAGGGAGAGTAAACGATTACAGAATTTTCATTTTTGCTGAACTATTTATTTAATACCCATTTAAAACCCATTAATCTGATGGCGTTGTTTATGCAATTGTGTAATTGCAATGTGAATGCATTCATGAGCTGCAATAAACGGTCTGTAAATATATCTTACTAATTCAGATGCAGCTTTAAAAAAACAAACAAACAAAAAAACATGGACGTTGTAGCCTAAAAGTAAAAATACATTTTATGTTGAGTATCTCTCAAGCTACTTTTTGTAATGCTTTTCTCATTTAACAGAATAATGACTTTAAATGATCTTTTGGAGGTAATTAGAATTTTTTGGTCTATGTTTTGATCTACAGGAGACCATGGAGGACATTGATAAAAATGGAGATGGTTTCATCGACTTGGATGAATATATTGGTAAGTTGTGTTTTTTTTAAGTGTGTATTTAAGTTTCCTGTTCCATGTGTTGATTTGTCATACTTGTGTCCTTGTGTATTTCAGGTGATATGTACAGCCAGAATGGAGACCCAACTGAACCAGAATGGGTGAAAACCGAAAGGGAACAGTTTACAGAGTTCAGGGATAAAAACAAAGATGGCCGTATGGATAAAGATGAGACCCGTGACTGGATCTTACCCTCCGATTATGACCATGCAGAGGCTGAGGCCAAACACCTTCTGTATGAGTCTGACGCAGATCAGGTAAAAACATGGTAATTCTCTGAAGCTTGCATTTGAAGGGACCCTTTGCAAAAAAAGTCATAGCCATTACGTATTTAGCTATCTTGTATGAAAGTTGTAGTTTGCTCTACGCCCTAAACCATTAAAATCATTGTAAAGTGAATTTCTCTCTCTCTCAAAAAAAAGTAAGCTATTTTCATGAAGTTTAAATGGCTTTTAAATAAATAGTTAAGCCAATAAATACATAGTTTTAGCAAAACTGAACATTCTAGCATCATTTAATCATTGAAAACCTATGTAATGAAAAGTTTAGCACAACATCCATGCAAAGTAGATGGAAAAACAGTTTCCGGGTTTAGTCAACCTGCTAAACATCTCCTTTTGTGATCCATGGAAAACATTTGGCAGATGCTTTTGTTCAAAGCAACTTACATTGCATTTAAAGGTAGGGTAGGTCAGAATTGTCTAAAAAAACTTTTATTCAAATTTGTTTAAACTGTCTTTATATACCAATACATAATTAAAATGCAAGTACTCTGAAATAGAGAGTATAAAAAATTGAGTGACTCTAGTGTATTTAATCTTCAATAAACACAGCTCATTAATTCCATTCACTCCCACCTAAAAACGGTTGCGCGACTGCGCGCACGTGGGCAGAGCCAGTAATAGCGCGGTAGTCATGGCGACGGAGAGTGACAGTCGCGCAAGCCAATCACTTGTTTCGTCCCGGTAGGAATTAATGAGCTGTGTTTTTTGAAGATTAAATACACTATAGTCACTCAATTTGTATGCTCTCTTTTTCAAAGTACTTACATTTTAATTATGTATTGGTATATAAAGACAGTTTAAGCCAATTTGAAAAAAAGTTCTTTAGACAATTCTTACCTACCCAACCTTTAAGGCAGAAATGATGCATTTTTATATGAATTAATTTGATTTCATTAATAAGCCATAATTCTATTGTTCAGGGGTGATAAAAGCAAATAAAATGAATTAGATGATGTGATAACTGCTGAAAATTATATTTGATGATATGATTGTCTAGCCTTTTTTTTTTTTTTTTGAGAGAGCTGCTTCAATAACTGCTTTTTTTCCCCCATGATAGGATGGACATCTCACAAAGCAGGAAATTGTGGATAAGTATGACCTATTTGTCGGGAGCCAAGTAACAGATTTTGGAGAAGCTCTGGTCCGACACGATGAATTTTAATTTAGAAAAATGTACACTTGAGAAATGCGAAAAGAACAATAATTTATTTTATGATTTCATTACTGTGTTTACAAAACATTTCAGTTTTTTTTACGCTGACTCGATCAAATCCACTTTTTTCGTGAACATGTCTTTCGCAGCTTAACACTCATCAGCGTTGGATTCTGATGCGATTTAAAATGCTCTGATGAAGTAATATTCAGGTCAGCTTGTGAAGCTTGTCAAAGTGATGTGTAGAGGTTTGCCTAATGGTTTGTAATGCACTAAAAGCACCCGTATAATGCAGCATAATGGCATTTGTGTAACCCAACACAGCATTGAGCACTTGGTTCAAGTGGATATATTGCACATAATATGAATCTTTTTAAAATAAAAAAACAACCAATACCATTGTTAGCTACTACTCTAAATAATACCAAATGTCTTACAACCACTACATGTACATGTTCTTCATCTTCTTCATTTAGCCAGAGAATGTATGATATTGAAAATCAAGCATAGTAATAGATCATAGTTTGAATGTTGTGTAATTTCATTGTCTTTGGATCAAAACAGACCTAAACCAGAGTTCAGGATTTGTTTATTTCTCGAGCCTGCGGGAACACGGGATGCCGTGGCTCGATGTGCTGATCTATGATCAGTTTTATTGTTCTTTCATGCTCAAAGGACAGAAACTATCAACTAATCTGGGGCTCTTTTATGAATAAAACCCCTGCTCAAAGGACCACTGAACACCATTCCACCCTCTGTGACCTGTCAGTAAGACCTTTATGAAGTGTTAGTACTGTCATTAATGGACTGAACCAACAAACTAAAGCTGTTTTTTTTTCCTCAAGTGCCTTTTTCTGTCTCCCGTAGCCTTCAAACTGCTTCGTTATTATGCGAGGCTTTGTTTTCTTACCTTTTTTCCCTTGTGCAATTCATACATGACTGAAAATGACCGCCTCACTTAATGTTAGTATATGGTTTGTGTATATATGTCTATAATTGAATGTGAACAATATGCTGTGGTCAGGTATTGTAAATACTGTCTTATAGCTGAGAGTGTTTTCTCAATAAAATTGATCAAAACGAATCACGTTTTTAATTGTTTTCATTTGTGGGGTTTCCAGGTGAATTGCTAGTTCATGGAGATACTAATCCTATCCACTAGGGGGTGATCCTGGTCATTTGTCCTTAATTGACTTCTATTCAGCCCATGATGCACAACACATTTTTTTAGGCCTATTCCCATGTTTTTCCATTACTTTGACTTTGATGTTATGCAATATTACTATAATGAACGAGGTCCACGTAACTTTAATTTCAGCTGATGAACCATCGACACGTCCACAGATAATCTTATTGTTTGTCATGAGTAGACTATTTTATTTTTACATTGCAATGCAAAGTGCAATTTCAATACAAAGGAAGCATGTCTATGCATTGTTGTACATACTGTAGGAAGGACACGGGATGTTCCCATTTTATGAAGGCTTATTTGGTGCTCAAGCTCAATATTGTAATTCAAACAAGTGTTGTAGAGCATTTTTAGCTTTCATCAATCTTCATCTCCCATCATTACTTTCATCTGTGTCGAGTTGTTCATTGAAACATTCTATCTCCCCGTCATGAGGATCATGAACATAGTTGAGATGTTGACCACTTGTATCTAGATTAGATACAGACCCCCCTTCTAGGCTACTGTCATCTAAATTTGTTGCAATGTCCTCGTTAACATAAGATATGTTTGAGCTTGATGTGCTGTTCGTCTCTGCTGCCAGACATTGTTCTGATCCATTGTATTGACTTGAATCGAGTGTTAAAGAGCTTAGATGTGTTTGTAAGTCAGTGTTTAAGATTTTTTGTGTAGCAGTGTCCAGGTTGCTTACATCCTGAAACTTTTGTACAGAACTTTCAACAACTAAAACCCGAGTATCTATATTAAGATCAGCAGATTTTCTGATTCCATCTGATTTCAACTTTTCTGAATATTTGACGGAGGGTTTGTTGGCCTCTAAAACCAAGACTTTAGGGTTCGTGATATATGGCTCTCCTTTATAAATGGAGAATTCTGCTTGTGTAGTAGCATCTTCTGGCGCTGAGTTTTGTGTACAATCTCTTTCTTGACTTTCAGTTGAGTTTGTTTGTATTCTATCCAGGTCAGACTTGAATCCGTGCTTCCCAGAAATTGTTTCGTGCCTTAATTCCAGTGGATTTGTATGAATTATTGCTTCGAAGTCAGATTTTACATCTGTATGGCCAGTATTAGGTATTTCGTAGTCTCTGTTGACTTCTTTGAGGTGTGTATTGAGCATTTCTGACTCCTTTAAGTCTTCACAATATGAAGTGGTTCTTTTTGATTGTATTTGAAATTCTTCTGTGATATAGTTGTCACCTAATTCACAATCCAAGTTAATTTCTTCTAAATCAGTACAGACTTCCGCCTCTGTTCTGAACGTAGTCTCCATATATCCTTCACCCTCTTCATCACATTCCCGAACCACAACGTAGTCACGAAATGTCACCGTTTTATTGTTAAACCTATTCACGGGCCTTCCGTTGGGCCGCAGTGCCAGATAATTGCGTCTTGGTTCCCTGTTAAAGGTAATTGATGGCAAGTTCACAGATGATGGTGGTGGTGGTTCCTCTTTTTTGGTGTAGATGCCCTGTTTGCCGTAGAAAGGTGAGGTCGAGTAGTCGTACTCTATGAATGCCTCGTTGTGATGTGAGAACGTTTCCTCCACCAAGGGCATCGGGCGGCTGTGGTTCACCTGTCACAGAAAAACTGTATTTACAATTGCTTCTCTGAAAAAAACATTTCTAATGTTTAAAAGCACAAATGCACAAGAGTTACTATGGGAAATTTGAAGGTGCACTGAGTAATATTGTCCTTATTTATATTAAAATAGTTTAAAATGATCTACACTACACAGTAGTGTACACTTATCTACACTAATCTACACTTTGAAGAAAAAGAAGAAAGTCCGTTCTTGTCTATGTTAAGTGGTTTTTGGTGTAAGTGTAATCCTGCCTGTCTGTACCTGTGGAAATGCCTATTGTGAGTAAATGTTTATATTGGAATCTTCTGCTTTCATCATCTTACACCAAACCGTGACAACAATAAGGTTCACTAAGGGGGAATAAAGTGACATTAACTCACCATCTGGAACCATCTCAGACTCTAGACATGAAATATTAGGAAATGCAAAAAGATTCACTTTGAGACTTGTTTATAAATGTACAAAAAAAATCTTGAATCTTGAAAAGGTATGCCATTTAAAAGTTTTGGGTAAGCAAGACATTTTTTTAAAATAAATGAATACTTTTAAAGTGTCAAAAGTATAACAATGAAGACATAATGTTACAAAAGTTTTCAATTTCAAATAAATGCTGTTTGTTATATTAAAAAAATCCAGAAAAAATATCATGTTTTCCACAAAAATATTAAGCAGCACAACTCTTTTCAACATAAGACATGTTTCTTGATCACCAAATCAGCATATTAGAAGGATTTCTGAAGGATTACGTGACACTGAAGACTGGAATAATGATGCTGAAAATTCAGCTTTGCATCAAAGAAATAAATTACATTTTAAAATGCATTACAAATAAAAAGCAGACATTTAATTTTGTAATAATATTTTGCTATTTTTTTTATAGTTTTTCTTTTTCTTTTAAAAGCTTACAGACCCCAGATTTTTGATTGGTAGTGAATTTGGAAGTAAAATTAGTTACACTGCTCTGTTTCTTATGTATTGGGAATAATATGTTTGGAACAAATGGACATTTTCAGCACATATGCAAAGTTTAACATTCCCTTTGTCCATGTTGTGCAAGTTGCATGGATAGATTTTGTCTTACCACATTAGAGTCACTACTGTCAGCCACATTGGTCCGGATGGCATGATCCCGCTTCTCTCTGCTCATCCGAATGCAGCGCACCAATGTAAATAAGGCAATGGCCAGCAGGATCAGACACACCCCTGCCCTGCCCACTGTCTCACTGCTATACAGATGCCCCGCGCCCAAAGGACCCTGTGGAACTTATATAATGCATTTACTGTTTATTATTTAATGTTGTTGCAAGTTTTGTACAGACAAACCTGTATTCCTAAGGCATACATAAATTGTGAGCAAACTAAAAGTGGGTGCATCTTTTATTCATATATGTATATTCCCGATTAAGATAAGAATCCAGAGTTTTCTAGAAGATTTTCAAGTACCTGGTTGGCCTTTCTGAAGAACTTCCACATGTAATGCAGCTTTAACAGTGTCTCCTGATTCCAGGTCAGTGGCTAGAACCTGCAACACAGTTGCCAATTGTCATTTTCTAGAATAAGTAGTAGTAGAATACTGTTCAGATTTTGCTTATGAATGTAGTCTACAGTAAATGTCATACCTCCAGGAAGTATTTGTGGCTGGGATGTAGTCGGTTGGTTTTAGCAATGAGCAGTCCCTCTTGTGTAATGTAAAAAAGCCGAGAGCTGTTGTGTTGAGAGTTTAGAGAATACTGCAGTCTGGGATTGAAGCCCTTTAACCCACAAACATAAAGCAAACTCAGTTTCTTAGGCTTAAACAGGAACATGAGCCCATATTTCATGAAATAAATGTCAAGCCAGGGCCTTTGTGGTGTTGAAATTGGATGTTGACTCTGAGGTGTTACAGCTGTCTGGTTGTAAGGATAGTATGTGATATTGTAAGCATTGTGATCTTGTTGAGTCACGTACATCGGAGAAGTCTTGATCCGTGGCCTCCAGGATGAGTAATTTGTTGCCGTACGTCATGACAAGCGAGGCAGGACTTGTGCTCTCACTGACAAAGCCACGGTACGCTGAACGGTTGAACTGGGGCGGAAACTTGTTTTCTGCAAGAACCCTCACCAGAACCGTGGCTACTGCATACTTCAGAGGGTCATCCGTCTGAGCTGCCTGAGCAGAAACATCGCAATGCTTTCAAAATGCAATAAGGACACTTATGCAATAAGGACACACATAACACTTCTTTTATATATATATATATATATATATATATATATATATATATATATATATATATATATATATATATATTAAAAAATTAATCAGATATTATTTAAAATATGCTAAAAAAATAACTCTCTTAACTCTCAGACGCACCATAACACGCAGTCTCAGTGTCGGGATCAGCAGTCTGTTCTCCACACGTCTGGTTATCTTTACTTCTCCAGAACTACTGTCAATGACAAATCTGCCATTATCTGCCCCTGTATTAAAGCACACACACATATATATATATATATATAATAAAAAAAAATTTCCCCAGGAGTTTAGATTAGGTTCAATGGCAGAGGATAATCACCTGACAGGATGGAGTACTTTACTGGCGTTCTGAGACCCTCATCGCCATCCAAAGCTTGAATCGGACCCGGAAAGAAATCCAAGACAATGTCCTGAGTGACAATTAATCAGACAATAGAAGGAATCATATACACTTTTTTTTTAGGTTTAAACTGATCAACAGAGAACAGTGAAGACCTTTACATTAACAAACATATTATTTTCAATATAAATGCTGTTCTTTTTAACTTTATACTCATCGAAGAATCCTGAAATAATGTATCAGGTTTTCACAAAAAGATTAGGTAACACAACTGTTGTCAACATAGTAGAATGATTTCTGAAGGATCATGTGACACTGAAGACTGGAGTAATGATGCTGAAAATTCAGTATTGCATCACATAATAATATTCTACAATATTGCCTTTTTTTTTACTATTTCTGTGATCAAATTATTGCATCCTTGTTCAGCATAATAGACTTTAAAAAAAATGTTTTACCAACCTCAAACTTTTGAATTGTAATAGGTTATAGTTCAGACATTGAGATGTTTTGTTTTGTAGCTAAAGCCAAATTAATATCCCTCATGTTTATAGAAAGAAATTAATTGTTTATTTTACACATTCACAAGGATTACCTGCTCGTTCTCTGTGATGTTGGCGGTGTACAGGGGGTTGGCACATATGCGTTTGCCATGATTGGCTGAGAGAAGAGTGCAAGGCTGGAATTGTGGGTATTGGTCGTCCCCATCTGTCACATTGATGATTACTGTTGCTGTTGTGTTGTAGTGCTCATTTGTGTTAGTCTCCTAAAGCCACATGAACATATGAGTACATGTTTTTTTTTTTTCCATCTTTTTTATCATTACCAAAGAAGTATTTTCTGTGTGTACTTTACCACTGCAGAAATAGTCAGTCGGAGCTGAGTTTTGATCTCGTAGTCCAATGACTTGTTGAGAATCACTTTCCCACTGTTGGGCAAGTCCACTCGAAAATACCAGGCATCTGGCTGGAAATATATGATCAAATGTCAACAGATGATTATCAGGTAGCCAATTTGATTCATCACCAACAAAATGTAAGTCAGATGAGACTAAAGTATAGGAGATTTCTACTGTGGGTTTGTAGATTTGAAGAGGTATTTGGTTCACCTACTGATGTTTCATCAATGATGTATGTGAGCGTGTCTCCATCAGCATCTGTGGCCTCGACTGTAAACGCTACAGAGTTCACCGCTGTCAACTGAACATACACATCAAACAAGAACATCTCACGAATGGAGTGTATATACACATATACAAAAAATAAATAGACAAAAGTTTGGACTCGGTAAGAAGAAAGAAGTCTCTTATGCTCACCAACGAAATAAAGTGAAATATTATTACAATTTAAAAAAAAAAAAAATTCTATTTGAATATATTTTAAAATGTAATGTATTTCTGTGATGGCAAAGCTGAATTTTCATCAGCCATTACTCCAGTCTTCAGTGTTACATGATCCATCAGAAATCATGCTGATTTACTATTATTATTTAGCCTGGGTTTTCCCATGCTGCCTTGCACGCAGCGCCATTTTATTCACGGTGCTAGGCAGCCTGGACACCATGGACCAGATTTTCCCCTCAAAAAGGGAACCAATCACAGAACGGGGAGGGAGCAGCAAGACGATGACGACGTCTATGCGACACACTGAAGCAGTTTGTTTATATCTATGGATCCAACATGGCATCAGACGCGAAGTTACCTTTCGATGCAGCCTTAGATAGTGTTCTAAGTAGTTTAGAACACAAGTTTATTTCGTCTTCTTCCTCGTCGAATTTCTGTCGCTCTACATACGTCATCTGGTATAATTGAAACGATTGGCTATGAGCTACGTGCAGGCGCATTTGATAGACATTCGTAGCGTCCAATAAACGGCTCTGGGCATTCGTAAACCACGCCTCAAATATGAGAAAATGAACATGTGTTCCCAGACCACGTCTCAATGAGACGAGGTCTGACGTTAGCCAGGCTAATTATTATTATCAATGTTGAAAACAGTTGTGCTGCTTAATATTTTTGTGGAAACTGTCAGGATTCTTTGATGATTACAAAGTTCAAAATAACTTTTGTAACATTTAAAATTCTTCACTGTCTCTTTTGATCAATTAAATGCATTCTTGCTGAATAATAATAACAAAAAATCTTACAGAGCCCAAACTTTTGAGCAGTAGTGTATGTCAATGCATGAAAGAAAACATTTGTTGTTTTGGTGTGTCTTTTACCTCGCTGAGCTGCAGAGGTTGTATGGAGCTTTGCAGGAATTCAGGTTTGTTGTCATTCTCGTTGAGAACCTCTACCATGATCCTGTGTTCAGCCTGATAACAACATTTGACTTTTATTTGAAGTGTAAATTATATAGCTAAATCAAATTTTCTAAGAGGATGCTGCTGTATGTCACAGATAATTGAACTTACCTGTAGGGTTTTATGTTTGTAACACCTTAGAGTTGCTGTTAAAACGGAGCCATGTATCTGTAATATCATCATAGTCAGATGATATTATTTAAACAAGACAGAAGATGATAGTGTATTTGCATGCATTTATTTATTTAATGTTACCTCACGGTCAATAATTCTAGTTGACGTCGAGTTCAGTCTGACAGTTCTTCCCTCCAGATAAAACCAATCAGCATCTTTTCCAGAAACCTTTAAGTGCATGTGATTGGCTGATGGGTGTGCAGTGAATCCAAGGTTGGCAATAAATGTTCCCATCAGGCTGTTCTCTTTGACTGTGGCAAACACGTCATGACCACCGTCACATTCACTGGCTGACAAAAAAAAAAAAAACACATAACATTGAACAGTCAAAATTCCTTGTTTTCACCTGCTGTAGTCAATATTTAGCATGTTGTTGTATGTGAAGTCGTTTAAGGTTGTATGGATGCATGCATGTCAAGTGTGTGTGTGTGTGTGTGTGTGTGTGTGTGTGTGTGTGTGTGTGTGTGTGTGTGTGTGTGTGTGTGAGACAGAGAGAGTGAGTGAGAGAGAGTGTGTGTTTTTTCCATGTGATTTGTCTCTGTTTGTGTTTATACCAATTACAGAATGCCGGCTGACCACTGAATAAAGGTGGCAGAATATTAGAATCTTCCACAGCGGCTGTTGACTGAAGATCAACCTCAAAAACATTTCTCACTGCGGGGATAAAAAAACAATCATGTTAAAAATGACTTTTTGTTATTATATTTACTGTCTGTTAAAGTGTAGAACATTACTGAAAGCTCAACAATTCATTCTCATGCCATTGTTTGTATAGTACATTACTATACCATCATAATGCAGCTCATTATAAATTGGCTAATTTAGCTCAAGGGAAACAGATGCTGGTTGAATGTAGCTGAAAAGGCTGGAAATGTATTATTGCATTCATGTTTAGAAAATCCAGCATGGAGTAACATGACCTATAAATGTATGACATAAGAAAGACTTTCAGCAAACAGCCCAGCTCTTGTTTAAGACTTATAAATCTCCTAAGGAGGTTTTCAGCAGACAGTTAAGCCTTCTTACGTGCAAACACACACTTGCTTACAAACGTATTCGAGCTGTAAACAATTTCCATTCAAGTAATCAAGAACACATTTAATTATGCTGTACATTGTTTAATACAACGTTCCAAACAAGTAAATTTTAATATGTAGTACAATAGGCATAATATAATTAAGCAATAATATGAAAGGGTGTTGATAGGCATGACGTGCAGAATTTTTTTAAAATATTGTTTTATGTGATATCCTTTTGGTAGAAGATTTTTTTGTTTATATTATTTGAAATAGATGAATTATTATTATTATTATGAAAACATAAAACATTTGCAACTATTTAACAACTATATTGATTCTTTATTCATTTAGCTTAGTTGAAATAAATATATGAATGAATACATTAACTCTGCAAACTTATATTCCAGTATTTATTTATCCCACCATGTTTTTAGCAACAAAAGATCATTGAAAAAATGAAATCAATTTAGTCATATGTTCATTATACATATTTATATTATTATTATTGTAATTCTGTAATGTCCATTGTGGAATTTTGTTTTATGTGACCGTATAGTATTGTGGATGATTAGGGATTGAAGATTTATAGGTAATAATTGTGAATAAACATTATTTCATCATCATCATTAGAGTTCGACGAAGTCTATCTCCACCATTTTGTTAATGTGAAGACAAACAATCATGCTATGATACGAGCGGTAAACATGCACACTGAGAAACAAGACAGATCTAAAGAGGTTTGGTTTTCCTCCAGTTATACAAGACTATTACACAAGTTGATGGAGCAGCTATCTCTCTCTCTTTTACAGAAGAAAAGACAAACCAAAAAATAGACTTCAGGGCTGTTTGAGTATTGTAGTATTGGAGAATAAGAAAAGATCGCATGTTAACCTTACCTGTCCCATCTAACTGTTCTTCAGGTCCAGGTGTCCAGATATTCTCTCCAAAGTTACGTTATTACCATCCTTTATTTGGATGTGAGTGTATAAAAGAGATTTCGAGTATTGTTTGTGTGTGACTTGCATGTAAGTGTCCACCTCATGTCTGTGTTTGGAGCAGTAGGAGAACAGTGGATAAGTCTGAGGTTTAGTGTTCAAACTCACTGGATCAGAGCCAACGCCAAGGTAAGAGGTCAAGTCAAATGCCACATGTAGGTCTTACCATCATAATGGTTTAACCAATAGCAACGCTTCACTCCTGGCCAATGACAGTATTCTAAGATGGCCGATAACCTCTGAGCAAAAACACATCATAACAAATATATTGAGATAGTGTATATAATCAAACAAATACAGTGGGCTACAAAAGTCTGAGACCACACTGAAAATTTGGGATACCAAATCTGGAAATTAACAGAAACCAAGATGATTTTTTATTTTTTATTTTAAATATTACATTTTTGCTGCACTATTTTTTTTAATCTAATCAAATAATCAATCAAATTTTGAAATTAAAATAAAATTTCAATTCAACTTTTACTCAATTTGTTATGCTTATAATTTTGAAAACAAAACTGCAAAACTTTTTTCTATGGTCTCTGACTTTTAGTTGTATCTAGGTAGTAGATAGATAGATAGATAGATAGATAGATAGATAGATAGATAGATAGATAGATAGATAGATAGATAGATAGATAGATAGATAGATAGATTTTAGTTTCTATATGTCACATTCAAAGCAAAAATGTTATGAGATGTTTTCTCCTGATGATCCTGATGGTAAAGTGTGACAGCATGTGTTGTGTGGTAATCTCGGCTATTTCTGTCTTGTCCTAGTGTACATATGCTTTAACAAACACTGACAGAGGAGCGCACACACACACACACACACACACACACACACACACACACACACACACACACACACACACACACACACACACACACACATGTCTGGTGCACTATCTTTGTGGGGACTCTCCATAGACGTAATGGTTTTTATACTGTACAAACTGTATATTCTATCCCCTTACACTGCCCCTATCCCTAAACCTACCCATCACAGGAGACATTCTGCATTTTTACATTTTCAAAAAAACTAATTCTGTATGATTTATAAGCTTTTGTACCCATGGGGACCTCAATTTAGGTCCCCACGGTGACACGAGTCCCCATGAGTCTGTGTGCATTCAGGTTTAAGTCCCCACCGGTGTAGAAAAACATGTCCACACACACACTAATACTAATAGAGTTGACTTGGAAGCACACTGTAATTAAGACAGATAGAGATTAGGAGGCTGAAATAGTATCCTAGCTTTAACCAATAAGAAATCAGAAACAAAGGTCGTCTGAGTGTTCTTATACACATGATGAAACTAAAAGCTAGAATACAAAAAAAATCTTTTCCAAAAAATTTAAATTCTTACAATGTACTATAACATTACTTTTTGTCCATTACTGCCACTATATAGCCAGTGTAAGGGTATAGTCTTATTAATTTATTAGTTCAAATTCATAAAACCCCATATATATTTTTTAATTGCCTTTATTTTCCATAATTCATATTTACTCGTTTTTGGATGCACGTGATCTATTGAGAATAATGTTTGTATAACTTATTATTGTGCATTATGTGTTAATGAAACTGCTTTGTGTTCTTGAGGACTTGAAGCGCTCGAGCAGTCCGGAAATCCGGAAATGTTCAAATGAAAGTCTGCAGATTTTCTCCATTGGCTGCAGAGGAGGAGGATCAGGGTTAGAGGAGCAGAGTCTCCAGCCACTGTCACATTTACAGCCTTTATTTCAATCTCGGAGGAGGGAAAATAACGAAGCTTCGCCTTGTTTTGTTTGGAAGCGACAGGAAAGCAGCTAACCCCCCCAGCTAAATAGCCGAAAACAAATCCAGATGTTTCAAGTCTGAGGGTCGCTGTCATACGAGACCATACAAGAGGACTCATCAAGCTCTTCATCCGACATCCTTCGGGGGGCGGAAAATGTGTAATATATTTAGATATTTATAATCAGTATGAGTATTTTTTTGGTATTTTTTTCTTCCTGGCGACTTTGTGAGAACTAAACTTTTCTGACTGGTGAGAATGGGGCTGAAGTCTGTAGTTGGAGATCTTGTCTGGAGTTTGTTTTTCCTCTGGAATGTTTGTGACTGTGTTCAAACTCATCAGGACGCGAATACCGGTGAGAGCAGCTGTCAATCAAACACATGATACATTGTTTCATTGATCTGTGCCGCAGCTGTATTGTATCACTGATGCACTGGAGTTGAGGAACCAGTGATGGATGAATGAGTCGTGTCTTTCTATTGACATGTCCACGCTATAATCCAGTGCAGGACATGCCTATAGAAAGACAATATTATAATTATCATATTTGCAGTTTTATGACCTCAGGTTAATCTAGACTACATGGAATATTTATACTTAAAAATAAATGACCTGTCACCTCAGGACTGCACAAACAGTTTAATAAAAGTTATTTAAAAAATGTATTAAAAATAGTGAAAAACAGGAAAGATTTTACATTAACAGGTGTTAATGTAAAAATGACTGTTAAAGATAGCCTATGCATAAATTCATAACTAAAACATCCATGTTGAATAAGTAAATAAAGACATTATTTTGTATCTTTTTGAAATGTTGTTACGTTTTGGGAACATCTCCAAATTGACTGTTTTCCCTACTATAGATATACTGTTGACTGATAATATATATATATATATATTGCATTAGAACAATAACTTAAAAAGTTTCAAAATTTCTTAATTATTAACTTTATGATTATTACAGACTAACCCTAGACCTGAAAACATTTTGCAATAGGAAAAAAGCTGTTTTGACTTTGAGAATGTCCCCAAATGGATTTTGATTCTGAATTTAGATTTATCTGTCTTCAGCCGGACATGTTGTTCTCAAACCTTAGCTTCTAAAAACAAACTCAAACACTTCTCTCTTGACTGTTATCGCTGTCTCTGTTAGCCTCTATTTATCTGACTGTTTATGATTTCTGCCCAGTGCAGGTATGTTTCTGATTGCCTTCTGTGATTTTTTTTTTTTAATTTTCAAAAGACCCTCACAATTTCACATAACCTGTCTTCTTCCTTGTCTCTCTGTTCTGTCTGGCTTTTTAAGTTCCTAGATCCGTATCTTTTCAGTCTGATTTCATACAGAAATGCCTGAGATACAGATTGAGATTGTGTGTGTGAGAGAGTGTGTGTGTGTGTGTGTGTGTGTGTGTGTGTGTGTGTAGAGCTGCTTTGTCCTCAGGGAAGTTTGGAACAGTAAAGATCTGACAAAGAAAAGGAAGTCATTAAGAGCATTTTCCTCACTTGCCATCATTGCTCCACAGGGTTTTTTCCCCTACATCTCATAATTTTTTTTTTTTTTTTTTTATGATTTATTTATAATTTTTATGATACATTCAGGGTGCAAAGAAAATAAGTTAATAAACAAATAAATAAATAATTAAACAGGTATTAATAGGTAATAATAATGATAATAACATAAAACAACAACTTTTATTTGTCATCTGGCCAACAACTTGAGAAAAGCAATAAAATCAGCAAAATACATCTCACACACTATTTATTTACATACTTATAAACTGTTATAAATCTTTTCATATTCTACTGTTTCATCTGTATGATGCAGATACACTACGATTTAAAAATCTGGAATAATTTAGATTTTTCTCTCATCAAGACTGCATTTGTTTTACTTTTAAAAACAGTAATTTACAATATTTTAACATATTTTAAAATGTAATTTATTAGAACGCTTGCCTTATAATATTTATTAGCATACAAGAATAATTTCTGAAGGACCATTACTGGTAGTAAATTAAACATATGAGATATTTTAATCGGTCAGGACTGTGAGAACAAGAACACCCTTACGAAAAGTACTATGTAGGTACCATGGTGCAGTTATGGTAATCTATCATATACTGTAGTAATACCACAGTACCTTGATATATCATGGTTCTGAATGATTACTAGTAATGAAGAATGTGGCGTTTTAATGTCATCATAGTGCTGATGCCATTCTTCATGTCATTATTTTCCTCTATTAGTAATCGACCTCTTGAAGGCTCTAAACGTCACTCACTCTCACCGGATGGCGTCTAAGGCCAAAGGTCGTGACCCAGAGATGCCAGCCTGGCGTTTCCGTTCCCGCACGCCTCATCTCACGCTACCCCAGGACTTTTCTGACGACCTCTATAGCACCTCACAGGGCGTCCTGGGTTTGCACCTGGTGGGCCGGCAAACCAGACGCTCGGAGGCCACTCTCATCTCCCTCACCTCCCCTGCCCAGCGGCAGCACGACGGACGCCCCTTGCTGGAGTTGGTCTCCAACACCCGAGCAGACTGGCTGCAGCTGGAGGTCAGGTCAGCGGACGGCCTACAGACAGAGGTGGTCAAGCTGCCAGGCGGGAGTCCCTTCACAGTTGGTTGGGTGAGGATGGCTCTGAGTGTGGAGCCCAGACAGGTGGTGCTGTTTGTGGAATGCGAGGAGGCCGTGGTGCTCAAACTGAAAGAAGGTGGACGAATCCTGACTCTAGACTTCCCACACGATCTGAAGGTCACATTCTCCAGCACTGCAGGAAATAAGGCCAGCAAGTTCAACGTGAGTTTATTGACACAAACATTTACAGTATGTTACCTACATGGTACTGTCCCTAAAAAAATGGTTGGTCTGTCAAATCGATTAATTGCGATTAATCGCATCTAACAAAAAAGTTTCTAAATATATATATATATATATATATATATATATATATATATTTACAATACAGTGTATATATATATATATATATATATATATATATATATATACACAGTGGGGAGAACAAGTATTTGATACACTGCCGATTTTGCAGGTTTTCCTACTTACAAAGCATGTAGAGGTCTGTAATTTTTATCATAGGTACACTTCAACTGTGAGAGACGGAATCTAAAACAAAAATCCGGAAAATCACATTGTATGATTTTTAAATAATTCATTTGCATTTTATTGCATGACATAAGTATTTGATCACCTACCAACCAGTAAGAATTCCGGCTCTCACAGACCTGTTAGTTTTTCTTTAAGAAGCCCTCCTGTTCTCCACTCATTACCTGTATTAACTGCACCTGTTTGAACTCGTTACCTGTATACAGTGGTGGTCAAAATTGATGGCAGCCCTGATAAATATGCTAAAAAATGGCTGTAAAAAATAAATCTGCATTGTTTATCCTTTTGATCTTTCATTCAAACAAATTCACAAAAATCTAACCTTTCATTGAAGTAAAAGAATTGAAAGTGGGGGTAAATCACATTATAAAATAAATGTTTTTCTCCAAAACACACTGGCCATAATTGTTGCCACCCTGTTATTAAATACTTTTTGCAACCTCCTTTTGCTAAGATAACAGATCTGAGTTTTCTTCTATAATGCCTGATGAGTTTGGAGAACACCTGACAAGAGATCAGAGATCATTCCTCCATACAGAACCTCTCCAGATCCTTCAGATTCACAAGTTCATGTTGGTGCTTCTTCTCTTCAGTTCACTCCACTCATCAGGTCAGGGAACTGGGACGGTCATGGCAGAAGCTTCATTTTGTGCTCAGTTACCCATTTTTGTGTTGATTTTGATGTTTGTTTTGGACCGTTGTCCTGATGGAAGATCCAACCATGGCCCATTATAAGATTTCTAGCAGAGGCTGTCAGGTTTTGATTTTTTATCTGTTTGTATTTGCTAGAATCCATAATACCATGTATCTGAACAAAATGTCCAGGACCTCCAGCAAATAAATAGGCCCACAACATATAAGATCCAGCAGTATATTTAACCGTAGGCATGGGGTACTCTTCATCACTGTTTGCACCAAACACATCTGCTGGGATTGCTGCCAAAAAGCCCTTTTTTTAGTTTCATCTGACCACAGAATACGGTCCCTTTTGAAGATCCAGTCGTGTCTGACAACTGAATATGCTGGAGTTTATTTTTGGAGGAGCGAGGAGGATTTTTCTTGAAACCCTCCCAAACAACATGTGGGGATGTAGGGGTTGTTTGAAATTTTTTTTTTTAGGCTTTCTGACCCCCCAAGACTCAAGTAATCTCTGCAATTCTCCATCTGTGATCCTTGGAGAGTCTTTGGCCACTCAAACTTTCCTCCTCACCGTCCATTAAGACAATATAGACACACGTCCTCTTCCTGGCAGATTCGTAACATCTTTAGTTGATTATGACTTAATTATTGCCCTGATGGTCAAAATGGGGATTTTCAATTCTTTAGATATTTTCTTACAGCCACTTTCTATTTTGTGAAGCTCAACAATCTTTTGCTGCACATCAGAACTATATTCTTTGGTTTTACTCATTGTGATGGATGATTAAGGGAATTTGGCCTTTGTGTTTCCTCATATTTAAACTCCTGTGAAACAAGAAGTCATTGCTGGACAATTTCATGTTCCTAGTCACCCTGGTGTGCTAAAAAAGGTAAATAGTAATGGTAATATACTTCAGAGATATTTTTCTCATAAAAAATTCTAGGGGTGCCAATAATTGTGGCCGACGTGTTTTGGAGAAAAACATTTATTTCATAATGTGATTTACACCCCCCAATTTCAATTCTTTTACTTCAATGAAAGGTTAGATTTTTGTGAATTTTTTGAAGGAAAGATCAAAAGGATAAACAATGCAGATTTATTTTTTACAGCCATTTTTTATCATATTTATCAGGGGTGCCATCAATTTTGACCACCACTGTAAAAGACACCTGTCCACACACTCAATCAAACAGACTCCAACCTCTCCACAATGGCCAAGACCAGAGAGCTGTGTAAGGACATCAGAGATAAAATTGTAGACCTGCACAAGGCTGGGGTGGGCTACAGGACAATAGGCAAGCAGCTTGGTGAGAAGGCAACAACTGTTGGTGCAATTATTAGAAAATGGAAGAAGTTCAAGATGACGGTCAATCTCCCTCGGTCTGGGGCACCATGCAAGATCTCACCTCGTGGGGCATCAATGATCATGAGGAAGGTGAGGGACCAGCCCAGAACTACACGGCAGGACCTGGTCAATGACCTGAAGAGAGCTGGGACCACTGTCTCAAAGAAAACCATTAGTAACACACTACGCCGTCATGGATTAAAATCCTGCAGCGCACGCAAGGTCCCCCTGCTCAAGCCAGCGCATGTCCAGGCCCATTTGAAGTTTGTCAATGACCATCTGGATGATCCAGAGGAGGAATGGGAGAAGGTCATGTGGTCTGATGAGACAAAATTGAGATCTAAACTCTAACTAAACTCCACTCGCCGTGTTTGGAGGAAGAAGAAGGATGAGTACAACCCCAAGAACACCATCCCAACCGTGAAGCATGGAGGTGGAAACATTCTTTGGGGATGCTTTTCTGCAAAGGGGACAGGACAACTGGACCGTATTGAGGGGAGGATGGATGGGGCCATGTATCATGAGATCTTGGCCAACAACCTCCTTCCCTCAGTAAGAGCATTGAAGATGGGTCGTGGCTGGGTCTTCCAGCATGACAACGACCCGAAACACACAGCCAGGGCAACTAAGGAGTGGCTCCGTAAGAAGCATCTCAAGGTTCTGGAGTGGCCTAGCCAGTCTCCAGACCTGAACCCAATAGAGAATCTTTGGAGGGAGCTGAAAGTCCGTATTGTCTAGCGACAGCCCCGAAACCTGAAGGATCTGGAGAAGGTCTGTATGGAGGAGTGGGCCAGAATCCCTGCTGCAGTGTGTGCAAACCTGGTCAAGAACTACAGGAAACGTATGATCTCTGTAATTGCAAACAAAGGTTTCTGTACCAAAAATTACCAAAGTTCTGCTTTTCTGATGTATCAAATACTTATGTCATGCAATAAAATGCTAATTAATTACTTAAAAATCATACAATGTGATTTTCTGGATTTTTGTTTTAGAATCCGTCACTCACAGTTGAAGAGTACCTATGATAAAAATTACAGACTTCTACATGCTTTGTAAGTGGGAAAACCTGCAAAATCGGCAGTGTATCAAATACTTGTTCTCCCCACTGTGTGTATATATATATATATATATATATATATATATATACATACACAGTGCTTAACACATTTACTAGACCACCTGCCATAATAAAGAGAAAACGCTAATATTTTAGGAATGCGTCAAAAAAACTTGTTTAAAACTAAACAATTTATTGTCATTTATTCGGCAAATAACAAATTGAAACAACTTAATAGTCTTTATTCACACATAACTAAAAAACGTAATATTTTGTATGCTGTTCTTTGGCCTCGATAACAGCTCGCATTCTTGCTGGCATTGTTTTATGTACAGTACTTTTCCACAGTCTCTGTTTGTCACGGTTTGGTGTAAGATGATGAAGGCAGAATATTCCAATATAAACTTTTACTCACAAAAGGTATTTCCACAGATACAGACAGGCAGGCAGGATGACATTCACACCAAAAACCACTTAACATAGACAAGAACAGACAAAGACTGACTGAACAGAAGGAACTAAATACACAGATGATGACTAGACAATGACAGACAGCTGTGATGATAATGATGTTCGCTGACAGGTGCAGGTAATGGTAGAGGAGGTGCAGGTGTGGGTCAAGGAGGATGCTGGGAACTGTAGTGCGGACAGAGACTAACAGAAGACAGTGACAGAAACAGAGATGGTGATGATGACAGCGACGTAGAAGATGATGGTAGGCAGTGATGGTGAAGGTGATCGTGACACTGTTGTTATTGACTTCCAAATAGGTTCTTGTTGTACCCAGAGACTTGCTTTTGTACAATCTATCTTTGAATCCACTAAATCCCAAATTTGTTAAATAGGATTCAAGTCTGGACTTTGACTTGGCCAACTGTGACTAAAGAGCTTACACATACTGGTGGATTAACCATTATAGAAACATAAAAAATCATTTTGGTAATCACCAATATTGTTAGTTTAGGACTGTGGCACAAACCTCACATTGGGTGGTGGTCTGATAAATTTGTGTAAATATACATATTTACAAACTTTTATGTTATGTGTGATTAATCGCGGTCAATCGATTTGACAGCACTAGTTTGGAGACTTAGGTGAAGCTAAAAATATGCAATTTCTGCACTTTTTGGACTTCTAACTGGTCCCAATGTGAATTTTAGTGAACGTCTGAAGTCAGTTCTCATCAGATTCACACAGGTGTTTTAGCAGAATAACCACAGGTGTAGTTCAGCACATTAATGGACAAGTTACAATGACATTTCACAACCACAATTTGTCCAAATTCTTTTATGTCTTAATTATATCAATATATGTTTTATCATTTCAAATTTCACAATCTACTTTTTGTATATTTCTCTTCAGATGTGTGCTATTTGCCACTAATGCCACTTAGTTTGTTATTTTATCATCTAATGCAAAGGCATTCATTCATTTTTAAGTGTCCCCTACATGTCCAAACATTTTGGGGGCTATCATTAATATTTTTCAAAATTGATAATAAGAGGAATTATTAATAATTGAGAGGCAAATCAGCATATTAGAATTGTTTCTTTAAGGATTATGTGACCCTGAAGACTTCAAGAATTCAGCTTTGCATCACAGGAATAAATTACATTTTTAAAAATATGTAAGTTGAAATCAGGTATTTTAAATTGTAATAATATTTCACAATATTTCATATTTTGCTGTATTTTTGTATCAAATAAACACAGTTTTTCTTTAACATATTTATTTAAAAAACATGAAACAATTGTTATTATTCCAAACTTTTGCTTTAAAAAACATGTTGCTCTAAGATGAAACTTTTATGATGACAAAGTAACAAATATTTCAGTTTTTCCTCAATTTTCTGAATCTTTTTCAAGTATCAGGCGACACCAAGTAGATCTATATGACCTGGAGAAAGCAATCCATTTGCATTCCCATTCTCCTCAATAAAAGTGGTGCAGGACTATTGACATTTAGAAGCCCTCAAAAAAGAATAGGCCACAAAACATCTGCTATAATATAGTATTTATATTTATGTGTTGCTTGCAACAAATTTGATCAGATCAAGATATAAGGCTACTTTTTAATGTAAGATGCGTTTAACCAGCCGAACACTGAATATTATAATCTGTTACAGTTCGATTATGGTTAATGTAACAGTAACTGTGCTGCCATTGTATTAATGTTAAATGATTTTCACAGCTGTGTCACAGTTAAAGCATTATTTTAGTGGTGATTGTTCTGGTGTGTTGTCATGGCTCATCTGTTTTACAATGTTACTGTCATGACTTTGCAATGGGTTGCTATTGTGTTCATGTTCACAGAACTGACAGTATGTGTTTTTCTTATTGTTTCAGGGTTTTTGGCAGACTGCTGAACTCTCCACAAGGGCATATGGGAGGCGTCCGTGGTTCTGTGACAATGTAACAGGCATGAAAACAATAATAAAAACATTTAAACATCAGAACTACATATGCACATTCAAAAACACTCACAACAGGAAACTTTCAGAGCTGCAAATAAAGGTCATACAGGTTCATAAAGATTAGAGGATTAGATTCACTGTGATGCTAATGAATACTCAGGATGAATTCATGCTTCTGCATTATAGAACAAATACTGACACACACATATTCAAATATGTCTAAACTATCTAGGGGAAAAAAACATGGGCTCTTTTTTATTTATTAAAGCCCAGCACAATATATTCTTCTTTTATAATGTGCATTTGCGGTTGTGTATGTGATTATTACAGACTCCCTTCCTGACACAGTCCAACCCACCAGTCCCACCGTATCAGCAATCTCGGACCTGGATATGATAAATGACCAGGCAAACCGTGGAGATGAAATAGTATTAAGTTCAAGATACCACAGTGAATCAGACTTGCGTTTAGGCCAACTGGAGAACAACCTGCATAGCATCAAGACCATGCTGGACATGCTAAAGAAACAGGTACATTGAGAATGTATTGTGTCTGCACTTAGGTGTGCAGGTGTGCTTTTTTAGACAAAAAAGGATTAAGAAGTGCCATAGTACTATCATTGTTATTTTGTGCCTGTACTATGACCATGACCATTTGAATAAGGGATATGTACCATGATAGTACTGTGGTATATTTATTTATTAATTCATAGTGTATTATATATATATATATATATATATATATATATATATATATATATATATATATATATATATATATATATATATATATATATATATATATATATATTAAGGTAGTGTTGTTATCGTTTACTAAAACTATTACATTTAATTAAAATAAATCTGAAATAAAATTTGATTAAATATTTAAATGAAAATGTTAAAATGCTGCCTTGCCTTAGCAACTAACTGAAATAAGTACTTAAATAAACTGAAATAAAAACTGAAATAAAACAAAAATGGAAATAAAATAAATGAAAACTATGTCGAGAAAAACTAAAACTAATAAAAATGACAAAAGCACACAACAAAATGGGCATGGCTAAAGATTTTACTAAAATTATGAAAACTGAAAATATAAAAATAAAGTGAATTAAAAATATTAATAACAAAACTATAATATATATATATATATATATATATATATATATATATATATATATATAATACTAAAATAGCACTGTATCAAACTGCGTCTGATACCATCATTTTACCATGACACAACCAAGTGATATTATACACACATTTTCAATTTTCTGTGTATGTAGAACACTGACCTGCAGACAAAGGTTGAGTACTTGGAAACGTGTGAATGTACAAAAAAACTCACACGAAAGTGCGTTTATGAAGGACGTCAAGTGGATGAGGGACATCGCTGGTCTCCTGACAGCCGCACCGTCTGTTCCTGCACCAATGGCCACATTCAGTGTGACCGTTTAAGTGGTGAGTAATCTAACATCCATTAAATCGCCATTATGAATCAAAACACGAAATAATTCATTATGTCATATGCATTAACCATCTAATCTCTGTTAATCAGCAAGCCAATAATCAAACCGTAGATCAGAGAAATTTACATGAAAACCACAAATTAACATAATGAACCACAAACTATAACTACCTTCTCAGTTTGTTTATTCTTCAAGTAGAGTGGTTTTCCCTAAAGTCCTGTAATCACTTAGAAAGGGGGGTGTGAGTGTTTTTTGTTTATGCATCTACAGTATTTTTAATGACAATGGTTCAAAACTTATTTGCACTGCTGCACCTTTGTAAAACTAATATACAGTACAAATATCAAATATTCTGTTTTGCTTTTATGGTCTGTATAGGTCAGTTTTTGACATTTTCATTTTTGACGCAGACAGGTGTGATAATTTAGTGTTTTTGTGTAAGTGTGTTTACTTTTCACACATGCTATGTGCAGATTTATTTCCCCTCTCTCTTCTATATTTCTTTCCCGTTCTCGCTCTGTCAAATTGGATCTGAACGTTCAGACGGTCTGAACTAGTTTACAGAATCCAACAGTTTCATCTCTTTCTCTTCCTTTTCTCTCTCTTGTTTACTGAAAGTGTGATCATCCTTAAAGTTAATGGTAATATAATTTTTATAACACGCATATTTATAAATACATTGTAAACTGCTGTGACTTATAGGCCTAATAATAATGATAATAATGATAATTATATATATTTGATATTTTATATTTTGATATGTATATCATTAATATTGTCATGGTCACCTGTTGGAGTGCCCTGCATATCCACCTGAGGGCTCCCCAGACCATTGTCATTCTTTCCTGGACTACACATTCCATAACTCTCTGCCTGGACTCATCATGCCTTGTTTTCAGCTGTTGATCATTAGCTTGTTAATTCGCCCTATATAAGCCATTTTCACCCTATATAAACTGTTTCTCAATTCCAAGGACGCAAAGAACAGACTTGCGTTCTCTTTGAGACCGGTCTTGCCAGGCGACCTTGAAAGAACAAACACGGAAGGACGCGAGAACACAGAACGCATCTTTATGAGAATTGAAATGTGCTGCGATCTTGCTGCTTAACTGACCATCTCGGCAAATAGTGATTCACGACCAAAGCGCAATAAATACAACACAACACAACATCACAAACAAATGTCACAACCTATTAAACATTTCTTTCATATTATTATAGACATTGTTTTCATAGTTTATATCTTTTTTATTTTACCGTGTGTATTTATGAGTAGCCTATGTGTTACCTATGTTTTGTCAATGTTAAGATTCTTTTTAATATGCCAATAAAAATACTGCCGCTTTCTTAAGGTCTTTATCACTTTATTAAAATGAAGCAAAAGAGACCGACAAATGTAAACTTTCATGTATTTCGAGCTTGCAGCGGGAATCTCTTAAGTGAGAACGAGAAGTTTAAAGGAACACTCCACCGTTTTTTCATATTAAACTATGTTATTCCCTTAACTAAGACGAGTTGATACATACCTCTCTCGTCTCAGTGCGTGCACTCAATCGCTCTGGCACGCAGACACTTTGATAGCACTTAGCTTAGCCCAGTTCATTCATTAGGATCCAAACCGAGATGAAGTTAGAAGCGACCAAACACCTCCACGTTTTCCCTATTTAAATACAGTTACACAAGTAGTTACACGACCAAGTATGGTGACATAAAATAAAAGGTGGCGCTTTTCTAAGCGGGTAAAAAGGATAACTATAATGTATGGCGGAATAGCACTTGGGAGCACTTCGACTCGGCGCAGTAAAAAAGTCACGTTGGTTCTAATGACAGAAGTGAGAGGGAGAGAGATTTTTCAGGAGTGATGATATTACTGCACCGAGTCGAAGTGCTCCCAAGTGCTATTCCGCCATACATTATAGTTATCCTTTTTACCCGCTTAGAAAAGCGCCACCTTTTATTTTGTGTCACCATACTTGGTCTTCTATTTTGTGTCACCATACTTGGTCTTCTAACTTCATCTCGGTTTGGATCCTAATGAATGAACTGGGCTAAGCTAAGTGCTATCAAAGTGTCGCCGCGCGCCAGAGCGATTGAGTGCACGCACTGAGACGAGAGAGGTATGTATCAACTCGTCTTAGTTAAGGGAATAACATAGTTTAATATGAAAAAACGGTGGAGTGTTCCTTTAAAGCTTACAGCCTTCCGTACGTCGACTGCCCGCAGCGTCCTCTGGGATTTTTAACGGTTCGATTCTCTCAAGTCTGCATTTGATGCATTCTCGATATCAAGGACACATCCGGGCACTTCATGCGCCCTCTGTACTTGCTTTTCTTGAGTATTGGAATTGAACTTCGACAGTTGATGATGACGTAGAACGAGAACACAAGGACACAAGATCACTAAAGAACGCATATTGAGAAACAGCCCATGAGTCCCTCAGTCACTCTTTGCGAAGTCTTGTATGTTTAATGTTACACTGCAATTCTGAGCCCTTGTATCCTGGTTCCCCGTGTTAAGGTTTTGATTTCTGCCCGTCCTTGGATTTCCCTGTTTGCCTGTGTTCTTGTGCACCGTTACTGTTTGGATTATCCTTTCAATAAATTACTGCGTTCGGATCCTCAACCCATGTGTCTCAGAGCAGTACGTGCCAGAAGACTTCACCATGAATGGCAGAATGAACCAGGCTTATATAGGCAGGGACTGACATGGTAATGAGAACCAGCTGAAGACAATCATGAATGATGAGACCGGGCAGTGAGTTATGGGAAATGTAGTCCTTGACTGACTGGAAATAGTCTGGGGTAGAGTGCCCTTTGGTATCAAGGGTACTCCAGCTGGTGATCATGATAAGTAAGATATTAAAAATATGAATAACAATAATTGTAATAAAATGAATGTCTGTCTGTGTGAGTGTGTGTATACAGGTGCTGGTCATAAAATTAGAATATCATCAAAAAGTTGATTTATTTCAAGAATTCAACTTAACAGGTGAAACTAATATATTATATAGACATGCAAAGTGAGATATTTCAAGACTTCATTTTCCAGCAGGATTTGCACCGGCCCACACTGCCAAAAGAACCAAAACCTGGTTCAATGACCATGGTATCACTGTGTAATTACTGTGTGATTTCATGTAATATTCTAATTTTCTGGGATTTTGATTTCGTGGGTTTCATAAGCTGTAAGCCATAATCATCAAAATTATAACATATAAAGGCTTGAAATATCTCACTTTGCATGTAATGAGTCTATATAATATATTAGTTTCACCTGTTAAGTTGAATTCTTGAAATAAATCAACTTTTTGATGATATTCTAATTTTATGACCAGCACCTGTATATATATATATATATATATATATATATATAATGATATTAAAGCATATTTTGCTTTAATCAAAAGAAGAACATCTCGCCATCTGTACAAAGGCATTACATAATCAATGTCACTAATATGCTTATTTGATTAATATAATATTGTATTTTTCTTCTCACTTTACGTCAATCAAGTTTTTCATTTTTCAGAATCCTTAATTCTGTTTATGTACATTTTGAAATTCGATTTTGAATTAAGGAAGTTTGAGTTTGGTCTCAAACTTTTCAACCCCACTTTATATATCATTGAACTCATTGAACTACTGTTAAAACTAATTTTAAGACATCAGATGTCTGGAGCAGTCTGGAAAGTCTATCATGAATACTTACAGACATCTTTTAGAGTTCATACTTTAGATAAGATTTGATCTTATGTGGGCAGGAAATATGTGGTTCATTTCACATGATTATCTCAGGAGGTTTCATAGGGGTTTCGTTCCACCTCAATAAACTGTGTGTATGTCTCTGATTGGTGAATGCAGAGTGCAGCTTTCATGGCAATATCTATAGTAACGGCGATGTCTTCAGCCCAGACGACTGCAACCAGTGTACATGTGAGGTATGAAATCTAAAAGATTTATTCTTTGATATTCTTTTAGTCTTTTAGATGTTTTCTTTTGCTTCTCCCACATTGGCATCTCTTGTGTCATTGTGATATTGTGTGTGTGTGTATGTGTGTATGTGTGTGTGTGTGTTTATAGCATGGAAGAGTAGAATGCGAAATGAATCCATGTCCACAACAGTCCTGTGAGGAGCCGTCTCTTCCTCAGACACCATGCTACCCTGACTATCAAACAAGTACCCACGTTGCATCTCCACATAAAATACCCACACTGTACTTTCATATGTACCAAAGAATGAGCTTGAACTTGCATTTGCTTCATACATGTGTATTTGTTTTTTCTTCGTGTTAATCTTTAGAATGTAGACATGAAGGTGAAATCCATGAGAACGGTGATGTGTTTGTATCGAGATCCAACCCTTGCCTCAAGTGCATCTGCTCTGTGAGTCTACTGTGTGTGTGTGTGTGTGTGTGTGTGTTTGTTCATATGATTTATGAGGACACAAATTTGCATAGTGATGTGGGTATTACACTGGTAAATGTGGTTTATTAAGACATTTCCTGAGTCCTCAATTAAAATGGCTTAAAAAACATACTAAACAATGTGTTATTAAAAATGTAAAAATTAAGAAAGTTTTCTGTGATGGGTAGTGTTAGGAAAAGTGGATAGATTATACAGTTTGTACAGTATAAAAAACATTTACACATGCACTGTAAAATATGATATGATCTATAAGTTACGACAACATGTTTTTACATTGCTTCAACTCAAAATAAGTTAACTTGTCAAACTTAGTCTTTTTTACAAGTTATACAAGATTCATCCATTTTTTCTTTCCGTTTAATGTAATTTAAGTTGAAACACCCAAGTTGATTGTACTAAAAAATGTACAGTGTGTGGAATGTCCTCATATTGATAGGCGCACCAACATGTGTGTGTATATTTGCTCTCCTTGTGAAGATGAAATATAATTTGAATTTAAAATTGAATTTGAATTAAAAATAAACTGCACTACAAAACCTGTAAAAAGTATACAGACTTTTAAATACTTTGTATGAGTGTAAATGTTAAAAAAGGTTCAATGGTAAAACTAAAATAGCAAAAGATAAGTTTTTGAGATGCTCCTGCAATAAAAATGGTATGTTAAGTTTTTCAGTGAAATATTTTAATATTAATGGTATAAATGTAATGGTAGCGGTTCAACATTTAATAAAATTATTAAAATTAAAGTTAAAAATATCAATGCTTATGTAAAACTATTCACAACATCTGATAAAATATCAAAAGTGGAAAGAGTGTATATGCTGTAAATGTTCTTACTGGCTTCAATCAAGAGACTTTCTATAAGTTTCTAACCAAATGCTATTTTATACCGCAAATGTTTCTTGAATTTTGTTATGCATGTTTCAGGATTATTATATTTAACTAAAACAAAAATTGTTATCTGAAATTAAAATAAATTCCAGCTGCCTAGGCAACATTTCTCATTTGCGTTTAGTACGTTTTATTGCGTTTTATTTAAGTACTAAACTAAAAATAAAAATGAAATAAACTAAAACTAATTCATAAAAATGAATAAAAACTATATGTCAGGTGTGGGTGTTGTAGAGAATGCAGAACAGAATTAAGCCGAAGAATTAATGCGCTATGCATTATGCATGTGTTTATTTGCAGAACAGTGAGGTGTCATGTAATCGCATTGAGTGTCCGCCCACCCCGTGTCCCAACCCCTACATGAGACGTGGGGAGTGTTGCCCTACCTGCTCTGGTACACGCTCACAAGCACTTTTGAGCTCTTTATTTGAGCTCTATCATATCTCTGTGACTCTAATGGTTCTGGAACCGCTTACACAGAAATGTGCGTGCCTATTATGTCCTTTGCAGCATGTGATGTGGACGGTCGGCCGTACAACGACTCTTTCAGCACCATCGATGGCTGCCAGATCTGTACATGTCAGGTGCTTCTCTCTCACTTTTTACATGCATAAAGTATTACATGTTAATGGATGAAATGACCGTATTTGGATGAAACTGGGCTGTGTTTTGTATTTTGCTCATCAGGGTGGGAATCAGGCGTGTGTTGATGTGCAACAGTGTCCTCAGACGTGTCAAGATGGTGTGAAGCCACCGTTTGGCTCCTGCTGCAAAGATTGTTCCCGCTGTTACTTTGAGGGGCAAGTTGTCCTAGACGGCGTCTCTTTTCAAGCCAGCCGTGACCCCTGCAAACACTGTGTGTGCAATGTAAGGCTGTGAGATGACAATGTGCATTTCTGTTTCGTCCTTGTTGGGATTCATCAACCACATAGTTACAATTAGACATTAACGTTAGGATATTGTAATTATTATTTAAAAGAAATGTATATTTTATATTATGAAAGTGCTTGTATTAGTGATCTATTTATTTAGAATTTAGTAGACATAACTTTTGGACTGTCTGATACAATTTCCTGCTCTCTTTTACACTTTTTCTCCTTCACAGACTACTTTAAATGTAATGTGCTTATTGATTTACATTATATATTCTTACTTACTATGAAAATTAATATGGTTTTATAGTTGCATTACACCATTAATTAGTGTTACTTAAATGTTTTCTGTAAAATGTAGGCCTGTATGTAAGTTTGCAAAAAATAAGTTTAGCATTTTTCGCAAAATTAATGTAAAAATCAAACAAATTGAAACAAGTATTATGTTGTAAATCCAAAAAAAGTAATGTTACTTTACTCATTACTTTCGCAAATGTAATTTTGTTATATTTAATTAAATTTGATTACATTACAAGTGTTTATTATTTTTACTAGTTTTTTTTTTACTTTAAGTTTTTCGTGTAATATTTATATTTTATTTTATTTCAATCTTTTCAGTTAATAATATTTCATATATTTTGTTTTAGTTACCAATAACAGCACTGTACATAACACACGTTACTAGTTATGCATTACCCTTAATGTTGGCCAAAAAGATTACGTATTTCACTTCTAAACACATCTTGCATAGAGTATATATTCTAAAATTCACTACTATGTCCTCTACAATGGTGCTTTTGGTCATTTGCTGTGTATTTTTGAAATCAGCATTAATTAAGGAGGTTGTGTGTGTGTGTGTGTTTGTTTTTTTTCTTGTAGGCAGGGAATATAGAATGTCACACTCAGTCGTGTCCTGCACTTCCTTGTCCTTTGGTGGAGACTGTAGGTGGGCAGTGCTGTCCCAGGTGTCGAAGTAAGTGTGATTTGTACATTTTTGTACATTTTAATGACATGCAACTTGCTCAGACATGCTCATACTCATCAAAAAAGTATTTTGTTTGATATGAAGGTTGTGTCCAGAACAATGTGTGGCACCTGCACGGTTCTCAGTGGAACCATCCTGATAACCCCTGCATGACCTGTATATGCATGGTGGGTCATCACCTGTTATTGATTATATAGCTTGTTTTCTTAATGTATTGCATATCTCATGGGCTATCAGTGTTTTAGTCTTTAAATTGAATCTCTCTTTCTCTCTCTCTCTCTGTAGGAGGGTCAGGCTCAGTGTGAGCGTGAACACTGTCATGTCCCCTGTGCAAACCCAGCCTCTGCTCCCCACGGATCCTGCTGTCCTGTCTGTGACGGTGTGTCCAAACTTTTAAAAATGACTTGTCACTATACTTTTAAATCACTCAGAAATCAGAACATTTGAGAGCATGCAATCAGATTGAAATATATTGCTTGTCTTATTGTGACTGATTCATTTGTTGACATTTTTCCAAGAAAAAGATGTTTGTTAGAATTGAACAATGCCATGATATGTCATTAACTACAAACATTTATTGACAGGCTATGGTTGTATTTCTTCAGATAGAAGTGTCTATTAAATGGCTACAGTACTTATACTTCACATGAGTTTGATATATTTACATATAGTTCTATACATACATATTTTTCTCACAGGTTGTAATGTGGATGGAAGGGACATCCCGAATGGGATGGATTTGCCGCCAGGATCCCAGTGTGAGGGCAGATGTACATGTGTGGTAAGTTGCATAAGAACTGAGTTGAATAAGAGATATTTCATTTTATTTTATTTTAAAATGTATACCTTGAATGCAGTGTAAATGACTTTGAACAAAAGTGTCAAATGTTGTAAATTGGTTTGGATTGGTTTTGAAAAAAAAAAAAAAGCATTCTAGCAGAAGATATTTTTCTTTCAGAATGGGAATATTAATTGCGTTCGGTACCCCTGCCCACCGACTCCCTGTTATAATCCAGTGAAGAGACCAGGAGAATGTTGTGCACGGTATTAATAACATTTTTTCTTAACAATTTTGGCTAAAGTAGTAAACGAGACGGGCATCTTAAAGGAAACACATCTTATTAATCAATTGGTGTTCAGATGTGAGGAGTGCAGATATGAGGATATTGTATACACAGACAGTCAAAGATTCGTATCCAGAGAGGATCCGTGCTTGAATTGTCAATGCTCGGTGAGTGTTTTCACTTTAGATAAAAGTGTTTACTAAATGTATGAACATTTGAATGTATTTGTATGTGAATGTGTCTATCTTGTGATACAGGGTGGGCAAGTGTCATGTGAATCTACAAGATCTTCATGTCCGCCTCCCAGTTGCACGCACCCAGCAAATTCACACGGCCAGTGCTGCCCTACTTGTCACAGTAAAGAAGACAAACACAAGCATCTCTTTCCTGCTCTCCTGCTCTAACATGCAACATAATATCAAAGTGGTCCTGGCTTCCAAACACATAAGTAAAAAATTTGTTTTTACTTTGTTTCAGTGTGTAATTATGAAGGAAGGATTTACGAAAATGGAGAAGAGTTTAGGCCTCCTGGTGGTGGTCCATGCCTTCAGTGTACATGCAAGGTGAAACACACACACACAGACACACAGACACACACACACACACACACACACACACACACACTTACTTAGAGTGAAAAGAGCTATTCTGAATCCAGCTTACACCAATGTTAATCTCTTCAATGAAATTATTGATGAAAATGTTTGATTTTGACAATGTTTTTTCAAAGTAATTAAAGACATAGCCTACTGTTGATAGAATGGTGTTTTTGTTAAATGTTGATACATGCTAAAATTATTATATAAAATGTTTTAAGTATTTGGTTTAATCTTTTTGTGTCAAATAAAATGTTGACTAAAAATTTACTGCGATATTTGGCTAAAATTGAAGAATGTGATGACACAATATTGAGTAAATTTAAAGAATATTTATGTCAAAAGACAACAACTATGACTTAAAAAAAGTAAAAAACACACACACACACAAAAGTACCATAGAATTAGCCCATGTGACTCATGCACTATATTCCAAAATCATCTGAAGCCATATGATGGTTTTATGTGAGGAAAAGGGCAAAATTTAGGTTGTTATCTGCTTGAATATCATTTGCATATGTGCATATTCAAACAGCACACACATCAAATATCAAAACACATCAAATATCATGCTAGGTCTGAAGGCACTGAAGCCATTGATTCTTGTGTGTGTGTTTTTTTTTGTTAAAGGCTGGTAACGTGAGATGTCACCAGGAAAGATGCCCATCTTTGAATTGTGTAGTTACCACTATCGCTTCTCCTAACAACTGCTGCCCAGTGTGCAGAGGTAAGACACTGATTCAAAGGTTTGGGGTCGGAAAGATATAAATTTTCTGCAAATTAGCATCACAGGAATAAATTACATTTTAAAATATATTCAAATAGAAAAGTTATTTCAAATTGTAATAATATTTCACAATGTTACTTTTTTTTTTACTGTATTTTTTATCAAATAAATGCAGCCACGGAGAGCATAAGATACTTCCTTTAAAAACATTCAAAAATCTTACCAACTTCAAACTTTTGAAAGTTTTCGTGTGTTCATTCTGTGTTTGTAGGATGTATCTGGAATGGCGTTCAGTATGAGGAAGGAGCCACGTGGACTGACGCTGGCCAAAGATGTTATTGTGTGGGGGGGCAGGCTAAATGTAGTCCACACCGTCCACCGCCAGAGTCACCCACAGGTAAGAGAGAGAAGAAAAGACTACAATTTAAAGGCCTACATAGTTGTCTACATAGGCCGCTACATTTTAAGGCAGCAAACAAAGTAAAATATAGAAAGTAAATTATTTGAATACAAATCTGACCAAAATATAGTTCAAATAAATGCTGAATATATTTTGTAAATAGGGTGGCTTAAGGAAATATATTTTTTTCAAATTTATCTTCAAATATTAAAATATACTACAACTAAAAAAAGAAAAAATATTATAATCTAATATACAGTATATATTTCTAAATATATTTTATTGTCCTAACTATAATTAAAAAATAAATATTTTTCATTCATCAAACATTGTAAAGATTGGAAATGTATATATATGAGGAATTATAAGTATTTTTTAAAAATATATTTTAAAATTTATTTATTTATTTATTTTATTTTTTTGTGTTATTAGCAATATTTTTGTAGAATTAAAATGTGTATCATTTGAAATGCATTTTAATTAGATTGAACTAATTTTCTCTGGACAATTCTTAATACTGAATAAAACTTCATTTTGCTTGAAAGTTTTCACTGTAATAAACTCATTGCCGTGCTTTCTGGGATTTCCTGGGGCTGGTTGCATGAACATAGCTATTATGTTTAGACAGTGTCTAAAGTTCTAGTATGACCCACTGGCAGTTAGTCAGGGGCAGTCAGTCATGTGACACTGAAGACTGGAGTAATGATGCTAAAAATTCAGCTTTGCATCACAGGAATAAATTACATTTTAAAATATATTCAAATACAAAAGTTATTTCAAATTGTAATAATATTTCACAATGTTACTTTTTTTTTTACTGTATTTTTTATCAAATAAATGCAGCCACGGAGAGCATAAGATACTTCCTTTAAAAACATTAAAAAATCTTACCAACTTCGAACTTTTGAAAGTTTACGTGTGCTCATTCTGTGTTTGTAGGATGTATCTGGAATGGCGTTCAGTATGAGGAAGGAGCCACGTGGACTGACGCTGGCCAAAGATGTTATTGTGTGGGGGGGCAGGCTAAATGTGGTCCACACTGTGCACCGCCAGAGTCACCCACAGGTAAGAGAGAGAAGAAAAGAAGACTAGAATTTAAAGCAGAACTTGGTAACTTTTTTAACTTAATAAAACTGTCTAGAATTCATTTGGATGGTTAAACAACCTGTTCTGGTGATATAGGTGACTTTCCCCGCTCCCCTCAGCGTTCCCAGCTGGAAAACCAACCTTGCAACTTGGGGACTACCGTCCCGGCAAGATAGAAATTGGAAGTCTCGTGAGAAGCCAGAACGAGAACGAGCGCGAAACACGAATTGCTTTACGGCAATTCGACAAAAACACACACGCATGTATGATGTATTACCAACCTCGGTAGACATAGCTCCACACAATACAGTTGGCTTGCTCCGATCATAACAAACGCACATGAGCAGCGGTAGAGGGGGGGGGGGGAGGCCGCCGCAAGTGAGTTTTATTACGACAGTGAGTGTTGTGAAATATACGCCCCACAGCTGTAGGGAAGCTCGTGGGGAAAACATGCGACAACAAAAGGGAAAATCAGCGAAGAAGTGACTAGAGTTCGCTAGAGTTGCCGAGTTCTGCAGCTGTGGGGCGTATTATATATATATATATATATATATATATATATATATATATATATATATATATATATATATATATATATAATTTTTTATTTTTTTTATTTTGTGTTATTAGCAATATTTTTGTATAATTAAAATGTGTATCATTTGAAATGCATTTTAATTAGATTGAACTAATTTTCTCTGGACAATTCTTAATACTGAATAAAACAGGTATATCTAAAGTAGCATTTTGCTTAAAAGTTTTCACTGTAATACACTCATTGCCATGCTTTCTGGGATTTCCTGGGGCTGGTTGCATAAACATAGCTATTATGTTAAGACAGTGTCTAAAGTTCTAGTATGACCATAGACTGTAAAAAATATGGACAAAGCGTCTGTGACGTCACCCATAGACTTTCTGAAGAACGGTTTTGAAGCCGTTTATGGGGGGTATGGGCGGCGCCATCTTGGAAAATCTTGGGAAATCCTAACCCCGCCCACCTTCTGGCCAATCCATATATGGGCAAATGACGCGAGTCCTGTTATTCTGCAAATGGAACAGCGCGCGTCACTCAGCTCGCTCTGCTACTCCGGTTATCTCTGTATGTATATTTTAGGCAACAATAAAACGAAATAAGTTATAAAACACCACACTGCCTCTTTTCGTTTTCATTTAAAAAAATCTTAAACATTATAGCCACACAAATGTGGTTCAGGCAACGCGTATTGATTATATTCACTGCATATAACGTTAGCCTATTTATAACAAAACGAAATATAAAACTAACCCTGCCTCTTTTTGTTTAAATATAATATAAAAATATTAAACATTTTAATATGGTCCAGGCAATATGTGCATTTGTACTAAACAACAGATGTTGCAGTAAACAACATTACAGATCATCTTCGTTGTATTAAAATTTAAAATGACAAAACTCAACCCAGTCTCTTTTTGTTAAATTTCAGTTTTAGCAATATTAGCCATTATAAAAGTATAAGTAAAAGGTACAAGAAGCTATACAAATAAAGCAAACAATTCAGTCAAACATACAAAGTCAGCGCTCTAGTCTAACCATACAACGGTAAAGTTAAATAGCTTATAAAGTTATGAAATTTCACTTAACTTAGCCCTCAGCCAAAACGATTGGCCAGGGAACAAATTATAGATTCACGAGACCAAAAATCGCCCGTTAGATATACACAAGATGAATTATATCTCATGTTTAACTACTACAGAGACCCCAGAGTTAGCGGCAAACGTCAGAACGACTATCCGAGGAAAGGCTGTTCCCGGCGGGGTACATGAGTGCCGAGTGCCCGGTGATCACCTGCATCTCACAACCTGGATAAAATTTTCATAAATCTTTATAAATAAACCACAGATTTGAGCTTTAAACAACTACATTCTCGCCTGAAAAACTCTTAAAACTACATTTCATGATACAAAAACAGTAGTATTATATTTCAACTGTATATTAAAAAATGGCGCTGCTTATTGTCATTCTCCTTGGCGCAGCCTATGCTCGTTATCAGCTGTCAATCAAGCTGTCAATCAAAGTTAACCACGCCTTTATTTGGCATACATTTTATATCTAAATACTATCTAAACTAACGAGTTAGAAAAAAATTCACCCCCTCACAGTTGTCAGGCACTCGGAACCTATCGAAAAATACAATAAAAGTCCATGGGACCAACCTGTAAAAACATGAATTTATGCTGTGAAAACGGACATTTTAACATGGGGGCTATGGACATTTGCTCCATTTTGGGACCTTCCCCTAGCGGATTTTCGATGTATTGCAGTTTTTCGCACTTCCGGGTAGGCTTCATTTTTCAGATTAGAATGTTGCCGCTTGAGTGTGACCCACTAGCAGTTAGTCAGGGGCAGTCAGTCATGTGACACTGAAGACTGGAGTAATGATGCTGAAAATTCAGCTTTGCATCACAGGAATAAATTACATTTTAAAATATATTCAAATACAAAAGTTATTTCAAATTGTAATAATATTTCACAATGTTACTTTTTTTTTACTGTATTTTTTATCAAATAAATGCAGCCACGGAGAGCATAAGATACTTCCTTTAAAAACATTCAAAAATCTTACCAACTTCGAACTTTTGAAAGTTTACGTGTGTTCATTCTGTGTTTGTAGGATGTATCTGGAATGGCGTTCAGTATGAGGAAGGAGCCACGTGGACTGACGCTGACCAAAGATGTTATTGTGTGGGGGGGCAGGCTAAATGTGATCCACACTGTCCACCGCCACCGACCCTCGGGCCCTACCCAAAACCCACCATACCCACAGGTAAGAGAGAGAAGAAAAGACTAGAATTTAAAGGCCTACATAGTTGTCTACATAGGCCGCTACATTTTAAGGCAGCAAACAAAGTAAAAGATAGAAAGTAAATGATTTGAATACAAATCTGACCAAAATATAGTTCAAATAAATGCTGAATATATTTTGTAAATAGGGTGGCTTAAGGAAATATATTTTTTTCAAATTTATCTTCAAATATTAAAATATACTACAACTAAAAAAAGAAAAAATATTATAATCAGTTTTATATTATACAGTATATTTCTAAATATATTTTTATTGTCCTATCTATAATTTAAAAATAAATATTTTTCATTCATCAAAAATTGTAAAGATTGGAAATGTATATATGAGGAATTATAAGTATTTTTTTAAAATAGATTAAAAAAAAGTATTAGCAATTTTTTTGGACCAATATTGTAGAATTTGAAATATATTTAAAAATAAATCTGAAAATGTATCTGCATATATTTTAAAATACATTTAGCATTAATTCAACATATTAAGATTAGAAATGTACATATGAGGAAATATAAGTAATTAAAAATGATATATAATAATAAAAATAAAAAATATATATATATTATATATCATTTTTAATTACTTATATTTCCTCATATGTACATTTCTAATCTTAATATTTCTAATATTAATATATATATATATATATATATATATATATATATATTTCTAATCTTTTATATATATATATATATATATATATATATATATATATATATATATATAGAGGCTATATATATATATATATATATATATATATATATATACAGTGCAATGCATAAGTTAATACACCCATGCTAAAGTTGACTAAAAAGAGGAATAAAAAATCATGTTTTGGAAATTGAACTTAATGCCTTAATTTAAAAAATTAGGAAAAATCCAACCTTTTAGGACACCAATTTTCTTTGTGAATGAATAATGTATCGTAAATAAATAAATGTTCTTCCTTAAAATACATGGTGCATAAGTGTGTACACCCCTATGTTAAATTCCCATAGAGGCAGGCAGATTTTTATTTTTAAGTCTTTTTTTTTTATTAATTTTTAGGATACTATGCATCCTGATAAAGTTCCCTTGGCCTTTGGAATTAAAATAGCCCCACATCATCACATAGCCTTCACCATACCTAGAGATTGGCATGGGGTACTTTCCATAAGATCATCTCTCAATGTAAATCAAACTAGCTTTTAGGCTAACTGAAATAAAACCATGCCAATCTCTAGGTATGGTGAAGGCTATGTGATGATGTGGGGCTATTTTAATTCCAAAGGCCAAGGGAACTTTATCAGGATGCATAGTATCCTAAAAATTAATAAAAAAAAAAATACTTAAAAATAAAAATCTGCCTGCCTCTATGGGAATTTAACATAGGGGTGTACACACTTATGCACCATGTATTTTAAGGAAGAACATTTATTTATTTACGATACATTATTCATTCACAAAGAAAATTGGTGTCCTAAAAGGTTGGATTTTTCCTAATTTTTTAAATTAAGGCACTAAGTTCAATTTCCAAAATATGATTTTTTATTCCTCTTTTTAGTCAACTTTAGCATGGGTGTATTAACTTATGCATTGCACTGTATATATATATATATATTTTTTTTTTTTTTTTTTTTTTTTTGCAATATTTTTGTATAATTAAAATGTGTATCATTTGAAATACATTTTGAAATATATCTGAAAACATCTGCATTTTAATTAGATTGAACTAATTTTCTCTGGACAATTCTTAATACTGAATAAAACAGGTATATCTAAAGTAGCATTTTGCTTGAAAGTTTTCACTGCAATAAACTCATTGCCATGCTTTCTGGGATTTCCTGGGGCTGGTTGCATGAACATAGCTATTATGTTAAGACAGTGTCTAAAGTTCTAGTATGACCCACTAGCAGTTAGTCAGGGGCAGTCAGTCATGTGACACTGAAGACTGGAGTAATGATGCTAAAAATTCAGCTTTGCATCACAGGAATAAATTACATTTTAAAATATATTCAAATACAAAAGTTATTTCAAATTGTAATAATATTTCACAATGTTACTTTTTTTTTTTTACTGTATTTTTTATCAAATAAATGCAGCCACGGAGAGCATAAGATACTTCCTTTAAAAACATTAAAAAATCGTACCAACTTCGAACTTTTGAAAGTTTACGTGTGCTCATTCTGTGTTTGTAGGATGTATCTGGAATGGCGTTCAGTATGAGGAAGGAGCCACGTGGACTGATGCTGGCCAAAGATGTTATTGTGTGGGGGGGCAGGCTAAATGTGGTCCACACTGTGCACCGCCAGAGTCACCCACAGGTAAGAGAGAGAAGAAAAGAAGACTAGAATTTAAAGCAGAACTTGGTAACTTTTTTAACTTAATAAAACTGTCTAGAAATCATTTGGATGGTTAAACAACCTGTTCTGGTGATATTGGTGACTTTCCCCGCTCCCCCCAGCGTTCCCAGCTGGAAAACCAACCTTGCAACTTGGGGACTACCGTCCCGGCAAGATAGAAATTGGAAGTCTCGTGAGAAGCCAGAACGAGAACGAGCGCGAAACACGAATAGCTTTACGGCAATTCGACATAAACACACACCTATTTTTTACAGTCTATGACACACACGCATGTATGATGTATTACCAACCTCGGTAGACATAGCTCCACACAATACAGTTGGCTTGCTCCGATCATAACAAACGCACATGAGCAGCGGTAGAGGGGGGGGGGGAGGCCGCCGCAAGTGAGTTTTATTACGACAGTGAGTGTTGTGAAATATACGCCCCACAGCTGTAGGGAAGCTCGTGGGGAAAACATGCGACAACAAAAGGGAAAATCAGCGAAGAAGTGACTAGAGTTCGCTAGAGTTGCCGAGTTCTGCAGCTGTGGGGCGTATTATATATATATATATATATATGTCATTTTTTATTTTTTTTATATTGTGTTATTAGCAATATTTTTGTATAATTAAAATGTGTATCATTTGAAATGCATTTTAATTAGATTAAACTAATTTTCTCTGGACAATTCTTAATACTGAATAAAACAGGTATATCTAAAGTAGCATTTAGCTTAAAAGTTTTCACTGCAATTGATACTTTGCACGTGACGTCAGTTGTACTGGCTGGCGGGCAAGAACGTCATTCTCTAGCAACGAGAACCAGTAAACTAATCAAGGATCTTGCCAGGACGTTGCCAGTTTTAATATACAAAAGTTGGTGTTTTGAGGTACACGACATGTCAGATAGTTGTTGTGCGATTGGATGCACTAACCGCGTTTGTTGCCCGCCAGATATCACGTGACTGCAAAGTATCAATAAACTCATTGCCATGCTTTCTGGGATTTCCTGGGGCTGGTTGCATAAACATAGCTATTATGTTAAGACAGTGTCTAAAGTTCTAGTATGACCCACTGGCAGTTAGTCAGGGGCAGTCAGTCATGTGACACTGAAGACTGGAGTAATGATGCTAAAAATTCAGCTTTGCATCACAGGAATAAATTACATTTTAAAATATATTCAAATACAAAAGTTATTTCAAATTGTAATAATATTTCACAATGTTACTTTTTTTTACTGTATTTTTTATCAAATAAATGCAGCCACGGAGAGCATAAGATACTTCCTTTAAAAACATTCAAAAATCTTACCAACTTCGAACTTTTGAAAGTTTACGTGTGTTCATTCTGTGTTTGTAGGATGTATCTGGAATGGCGTTCAGTATGAGGAAGGAGCCACGTGGACTGACGCTGGCCAAAGATGTTATTGTGTGGGGGGGCAGGCTAAATGTGATCTAAACTGTCCACCGCCAGAGTCACCCACAGGTAAGAGAGAGAAGAAAAGACTAGAATTTAAAGGCTTACATAGTTGTCTACATAGGCCGCTACATTTTAAGGCAGCAAACAAAGTAAAAGATAGAAAGTAAATTATTTGAATACAAATCTGACCAAAATATAGTATAATTTTGTAAACAGGGTGGCTTAAGGAAATTTTTTTTTTTCAAATTTATCTTCAAATATTAAAATATACTACAACTAAAAAAAGAAAAAATATTATAATCTAAAATACAGTATATATTTCTAAATATATTTTATTGTCCTAACTATAATATTTTTCATTCATCAAACATTGTAAAGATTGGAAATGTATATATTAGGGCTGTCACTTTACGTTTGAAAATCGATTGCACAGTCGATCGGACCAACCAACGCAAGTTTCGAAAACGAAAATAGGGAATCGATTTTAACAGTCTTTTCTCGGGGCGCGTCCAGCTCGTCACGATACGCCCGCAGCGAACGCACGTCACACAGCAACTGCAGGCTCTGACAAACACACATAACAGCAAATTATACTTCTGCATAATGTTTCTCTTTTTACTACAAAACTGTGAATTCTGCCGGTATTCAGACAGTCTCATGCAAACAGATACAGATTTGGGCTACGGTCTACAATCGCCTACGTAGGTGAAATTTGTTTGACATTTCTAATCGTAAACACAGCCATGTTGAAGCCTGCAGTAATGTTTTTCATTGATGTTATGGCAGTCCACTCTGGTTATTGTTTTTCGAGAATGTTGCTCTCCTGTTTGTCATTGTGCACGAAACTTCACGCCAATAAATCATCAGGAATATTTGCTGACTTGTGCGCATCTCAAGCGCCCTCTTTATGTTCGTCCTAATGCCTGTTAGTTGTCCGTGGATTTGCCCATATTTGGCGTTTAATATGGAAACGTCTTTAGACATGGAAAATCGATTTTACAATCGATTCAATGAACACTTATGTCTCAAAAATCGAACAGGATTTTTTCACAAAAGTGACTGCCCTAGTATATATAAGGAATTATATGTATTTTTTAAAAATATATTAAAAAAATTTTTATTTTATTTTGTGTTATTAGCAATATTTTTGTAGAATTAAAATGTGTATCTTTTGAAATGCATTTTAATTAGATTGAACTAATTTTCTCTGGACAATTCTTAATACTGAATAAAACAGGTATATCTAAAGTAGCATTTTGCTTGAAAGTTTTCACTGCAATAAACTCATTGCCATGCTTTCTGGGATTTCCTGGGGCTGGTTGCATAAACATAGCTATTATGTTAAGACAGTGTCTAAAGTTCTAGTATGACCCACTGGCAGTTAGTCAGGGGCAGTCAGTCATGTGACACTGAAGACTGGAGTAATGATGCTGAAAATTCAGCTTTGCATCACAGGAATAAATTACATTTTAAAATATATTCAAATACAAAAGTTATTTCAAATTGTAATAATATTTCACAATGTTACTTTTTTTTACTGTATTTTTTATCAAATAAATGCAGCCACGGAGAGCATAACATACTTCCTTTAAAAACATTCAAAAATCTTACCAACTTCGAACTTTTGAAAGTTTACGTGTGTTCATTCTGTGTTTGTAGGATGTATCTGGAATGGCGTTCAGTATGAGGAAGGAGCCACGTGGACTGACGCTGGCCAAAGATGTTATTGTGTGGGGGGGCAGGCTAAATGTGATCTAAACTGTCCACCGCCAGAGTCACCCACAGGTAAGAGAGAGAAGAAAAGACTAGAATTTAAAGGCCTACATAGTTGTCTACATAGGCCGCTACATTTTAAGGCAGCAAACAAAGTTAAAGATAGAAAGTAAATTATTTGAATACAAATCTGACCAAAATATAGTTCAAATAAATGCTGAATATATTTTGTAAATAGGGTGGCTTAAGGAAATACTTATAACTAAAAAAAGAAAAAATATTATAATCAGTTTTATATTATACAGTATATTTCTAAATATATTTTTATTGTCCTAACTATAATTTAAAAATTAAATATTTTTCATTCATCAAAAATTGTAAAGATTGGAAATGTATATATGAGGAATTATAAGTATTTTTTAAAAATAGATTTAACAATTTTTTTAGAAATTATTTTGGACTAATATAGTAGAATTTGAAATATATTCAAATGCAGATACATATATAAAATGTATCTGCATATATTTTAAAATACATTTAGCATTAATTCAACATATTAAGATTAGAAATGTACATAATATGAGGAAATACAAGTAATTAAAAATGATATATATATAATATATTATATTATTACTTATATTTCCTCATATGTACATTTCTAATCTTAATATTTCTAATATTAGTATATATATATATATATATATATATATATTAATATATATATATATATATATATATATTTTTTTTTTTTTTTTTTTTTTTAGCAATATTTTTTGTATAATTAAAATGTGTATCATTTGAAATACATTTTGAAATATATCTGAAAACATCTGCATTTCTCTGGACAATTCTTAATACTGAATAAAACAGGTATATCTAAAGTAGCATTTTGCTTGAAAGTTTTCACTGCAATAAACTCATTGCCGTGCTTTCTGGGATTTCCTGGGGCTGGTTGCATAAACATAGCTATTATGTTAAGACAGTGTCTAAAGTTCTAGTATGACCCACTGGCAGTTAGTCAGGGGCAGTCAGTCTTACTTTTCGGTATCAAAATAGGCTAATCTACGTTTTTATGCAACCGGCTTACTAATGTTTGTATAATAGCCATGCTGCTTTAGATTTACATAAGCTGTCTTATTTGCACAAGTTTACAGTCTGTTTAGAACACCTCACATTGTGAGTGTTCCTACAATGCTAAGAGGGTGTAATGGTTGCTAACATCTATAACTATCCATCCGGCAGGACAGATAACGATCAGAATAAGTTATTGAGAAGGTTTTGATAAATATGTGACAGAGTGCTGTGGCTCCTGTGGGCGGTGCAATTACAAGCAGCGTTTGTATGAAAACAGCCAAAAGTTCAAGGACCCGGATGATCCCTGTACGACGTGCACCTGTAAGGTACACGCAATACTAGATTTTACATTTCATGAATGTTTAATACAAGGTTTTTATAGGGTTCGGGGTTTGTTCAATCACTAACCATAAGTATGAGCAACTGTGATAGTTAAACACTATTTAAATATTTCAGTCAAGCCCTAAAACTAACTTTTTGCCACACCTGCCAATGGCACGTGACTTAAAGGAGAAGTTCACTTTTAAAATGAAAATTCTGTCATCATATACTCACCCTCATGTATGTTGTTTCAAAGCTGTATGAATTTCTTTCTTCTGCTGAACAGAAAGGAAGATATTTAGAAGAATATCAGTAACCAGACAGTTTTTGGGTCCCATTGACTTCCATAGTAGGAAAAAAATATACTATGGAAGTCAATGGGACCCAAAAACTGTCTGGTTACTGATATTCTTCTAAATATCTTCCTTTCTGTTCAACAGAAGAAAGAAATGCATACAGCTTTGAAACAACATGAGGGTGAGTATATGATGACAGAATTTTCATTTTAAAAGTGAACTTCTCCTTTAAGAATAAAAAATTACCATAAATATGTTTTAACAGCCATGAAAATGTTATTCCAGTCAAGAGCAATGAGTAATTGTTCTTTGTCTTTTTTTGTGTGATTAACATTAAAAACAGACAGCAGCAAGCATATTAGGCTGCTGTCACTTTAAGAGCTAATGCACGTATCCAATATACTAGTACACATGCGTTTTCTTTCTCAACTGTTTACGTTCTGTTAAGACATACTTACAGTATGCTTAAAAGGATACTTGCAATGATGGACATTTTGACATAATTTTGTTTGAATATGTCTGTTTAAGCGCAATAAGACGTGAAAGAGAGCTCAATTCAGTATTCGCACGCTGTCTGAGACGTGGATTTCTGGGCACATGCTTTGGATGTTTGCACACAGAAAAATTTCCTGTGTTCCCAGAGTTCTCTTTCTCGTCTTCTTGAGCTTAAGTATTTAAATTGGCAACTAAGGCTTAAACTTTCGTGACGATGCAACACTGATCCCTTTCAACTGTCCCGAGAGTTCATGTTTGTTTACGTTCATGTTGCATTGTTAGAATTTATAAAAAAAATTACCGGCCAACTGCCAATTGACACCGTATCATATACTCACCAAGACCAACTTTTACTCGAATTTGGCACTTGGCAAATGTTAATTTTAGGCCCTGGTCTCAGTTTTTATTAAATGTTTAACGTTGTTAAACGGTTGTTCTTTTCTGAAAGTGTAGAAATATAGTAACTATCGGCCAGTTTCAATACGTGTGTGTGTGTGTGTAGGATGGTAAGACTAGGTGTGGTATAGCATCATGTAGTCAAGTGACGTGTTCTAATCCGTACACTCCTCCTGGAGAGTGCTGCCCCCAGTGTCCAGGTACACCTTCACTAAATATTCTCAGATAACTTGATCTTAGTGTGCACACTAACAGTTATTGTCTCCTCTTGCCATTTTCTTCCCTTAGGAGTCTGTGAATATGATAACCGCATCATTGCTAATGGAGAGACATTTCCAAATCCTCGGAATCCATGTGAGGATTGTGTTTGCACTGATGGACGTGTGGAGTGTAGGAATCGCGAGTGTCCAAGGCCGGACTGCAACAATCCTCGGCCGGGGACGTGCTGCCAAAACAACTGCAATGGTGAGAGCCTTAAACATCAAAATTGCATTAGAACAAATTTGGTTTCACAAATTAACTTTTTTTTTTTCTCATTTTTTTTTCATTTTTTACCTAAATGAATGCACATTTAGATAACTTATGTCTTACGAATAAAATTAAATCAGCATAAACTAATATGTATGTTATTATATGTATAATTAAGCCTAGAATTATTTTTGTATATTTTTATTTTTGAGGGCATTTTTGTCAATGTGGAAACCCTCTTAATTTCTAACCCTAAATATAAATAGACACAAATTAGAGTATACAGTTAACAGAATGTGGCAAGCTTAGATCATTTGGTCTTGAAAGAATTTAATGAGAAATGCTTGAGACATTGAGACAATTAAACAATGGAATTTTCTATGTGTGCATTTGAATAGTCTCGAATTTCTCTCCATTCAATGACATTTCTGATTAGGAGAAATACAACTCTTTCCTGTAAGCATGTATGCAAACCAGTCACTTATAAATCTCCTCTCCCTTTCCTATAGGATGTAGATATGCAGGTAAAGATTATCCAAATGGAATGGAATTTCCACATCAAGAAGACAAATGCAGGACATGCCGTTGCACCGTAAGTGTCTCTTTCTCATACGCTACCATTCAAATGTTTGGGATTGTGAGAAAGGCTGCATTTTTATTTTATGAAATATTATTACATTATTAATTTATTTATAGATTATACATTACATTTTAAAAGAACTGTATTTTATGTTAATATATTTTCAATAATGTAATTTATTCCTGTGATGTAAAGCTGAATTTTCAGTCTTCAGTGTCACATGATCCTTCAGAAATCATTCTAATATGCTGATTTGCGGCTTATTATCAATGTTGAAATGAGTTGTGCTGCTTAAGATTTTTGTGGAAAATGTTCAGGATCTTTGATGAATAGAATGTTCAAAATCTTTTGTAAAATTATTATTGTTTTTACAGTGATTTTTGATCAATATAATACATCCTTGCTGAATAAAAGTATTATATAACTTTTGAACGGTAGTGTCCACACATCCACACAAATGTGTTGTGTATCTGTGTGTGTTTGTCTGTAGAATGGTAACGTCCAGTGTCTGATGAAGCGATGTCCAGCGGTGCAATGTGCTGATTCGTTTGTTCCACCAGGAGAGTGCTGCCGCCAGTGTCCAGGTCACACTGCTGCTCTTATACCACAATCACGTCATGCCTGAATCACCTTAATTACAAGATGACAATTTGAAGATTGTGCTCTAAGCTGTTCACATGCTAGTTACTATTCAGCAACTCAAAATTACCCTAATTCTAACATTGATGTGACATCATTACACCCTATATGTCCATAAAAGTGTTTTTTTTTTTTTTTGAGTGGATGTAGATGTAAATGTGTTTATCTCATTCCTTACAGCACCCTCTGCTGACTGCAATGTTGAAGTGGGAAATTACAGACACAGGCAGCAGTTCCACCATCCCCTTGACAGCTGTCAAACATGCATTTGCACCGATGGGGCAATGACATGCCGGCACAGGCCCTGCCCCTCTGCCGCCTGCTCTCACCCCATAGTTCAAGAGTGCTGTCGCACATGTGATGGTATTTCATCAACAACTGATATGTAGAGAGCAGTATTTATATTTACATATGTGTATATGTACAGAACCGTACAAAAGTTTGGGGTCAGTAAAAAAATATTTTTAAGAAATGAATAGTTTTTGATTGATCAAACTTCTGAATGGTACCATCAAATATATCAATCACAAATATGTCTGTGTCTGTCTTTGGTTTTGCAGGTTGTCTGTATAATAGCAGGGAACACACTAACGGTGCTACATTTGAGGATCCATCAGACCCATGCAGGACGTGTGTTTGTCGTGATGGGACTGTGACCTGTAACCGTAATCACTGTCCCCGTAGTGACTGTCCTTTCCCTATACAGGGCAAGTGCTGCCCACAATGTGATGGTACGTGTTTGAGTACACTTATACACATTCATGTGAAGATTTGCGTGATGTACAAGAATTTAGTATTATTATTGTCTGTTTAAGTGTCTTATAAATACTGTATATATATATAATTAATTTGATATTATTATTATCATTATTATTATTATGAGTTGTATTTTTTTCTTCTTCTTCAGGCTGCATGTATGCTGGTGTGGAGTACCTGAACGGTCAGGAGTTTGCAGACACTTCTGATCACTGTGGTCGTTGCATTTGCATGAATGGTCACGTGACCTGCAATAGGAGGCTATGTCACAATCCAGGGTGTAGGTACCCCACCAATAGGGCGGACCAGTGTTGTCCTGTGTGTGAAGGTACCGTATCACACTGTGTCTAAATACAAAGTGCACTTTCAGCAGAATTTAAATTTTACAGTAATTCTCTTCTGATAAAAATTAGAACAAAGTATTGATGACTCCCCTTACGAAAAATAAGTTTATTCAAGTGTTCTATTAGTATACTTCTTTTCAACTAAAAAGAAGAAAGCATACTTTCAGTCTACATTTTATATACTTCTCAAAAATATACTTTATGTACTTCTCAGAAATATACTTAATTACACTTAAGTGTACTTGACTTATACTGAGAGAAAAGTCCAAGTATATTTGGCCTATACTTGTACTCAATCTTTTGATCGAGATATACTTAAAAGTTTAATTATTCAAAGTATACTTGGCTTGTAGTTGTGTTAACTCTTTTGATCGAATAGCCTATTAAATATACTTTTTTTTACATAGTTTTTCATTTACAGTCTTATGAAACTTACATTGTTTGAAAATATTGATTAAAATATTGATATAAAACAGATATGTTTCTAATTCTGCGTATCTGAATTTTTGGGTAGGCTAGTCCACTGGTAGTGCACATAGGAATTTACTTTAATTCTACTTTACTCTTTCCCCACCATTGACTGAATTTTCCAGCCATCAATGTTTTCACTGTTATACGGGGCGCTATATGACATCTTCTAGTACAGAATCTCCGGATCAAAACACAGGAGAAGAAGAAGCTGAAACAAGTGATAGAAGATTGCTGAATCAAATGTAAAATAACGGCGTGTAAATCAAAACGGCATAATATTACCAAATGAAGCGTAACTCATGAAGAGAAAACGACTGTGAAGCTTTGGGGGTGTCGGACTCGATCTACTCGATCTGTGTTTTGATCATCGTTCTGAATCTGATCAAGGCATAGTCTTTGACAAAAATGTTTTGTTTAAAATGTTGCCTTTCTTTATGAAACTTACCAACATTCAAGTGTTGATTAAAAAAGAATGCATGAAGCTAATTAAATGTTTTTAAAATTAAAGTACAGTTAAAGGTATTTTTCAAGTATAACAAATAATATCTACATTTGAACATAGTAGTATACTGCAAGTGCAAAAATAATATATAAATAGTAAACTATAAGTATAATATTATGTTCACTTAAAGAAAATTTCCAAGTATACTTGCAGTAAAACTACTAAACAAGTAGTTTACTGAGAGTACACTTCAGTGTGTACTTTCATAAACAAAAAAAATGTACTACTTGTATTAAAATAGTAAACACTTACACTTATAGTACACTTAAACGTATACTACTAAAAGTGGGCCAATTTAGTCCCAAGCAGTTTTGAAATAGTACACTTACAAGTTTACTACAAGTACACATTGATATTAGTATACCTACTACTTAATGTATACTTAAAAATATACTTGAACATTACTTAAGTATACTTCATAAAATTAACTTGAAGCACACTACTTTTTCGTAAGGGTCATCCTGCACTACAATGATTTTTGTCCAATCAGATGCTCTTTGGAATGAGAATGCCCTGCCCTATCATAACACCTGCAACTGACTTGCAAGTTGCAAATTAGAGTTCGTGGCTGTGGCATAAGCGTGTTTGTTTGTGTGTGTGTGTGTGTGTGTGTGTGTGTGTGTGTGTGTGTGTTGTACAGGCTGTCAGTTTGAGGGAAGAGTTTATGCAGATGGTGAGTCGTTCCAATCACCCACAGGATCATGTGAGGAGTGCAGGTGTTATGTAAGTATCTATCTATCTATCTATCTATCTATCTATCTCACAATATTGCCAGAGCTTGGAATAAATGCACAATTTTGTTTTTACATAATTCAAATAAACAGTGTAACAAATTAGAACATGTGTGAACATTTGATACCTCAGTGTTTATCTATCGTTCTGTCTATTGTTCTGTATATTGTTCTGCCATTCTATCTGTCATTCTTTCTATCGTTATATCTGTATAAATTTAATCAATGCAATTATGTTTTTTGTGAGTGTATGTGAATTAATGGTGGGGCTGGATGTTTTTGTTGATCAGAGAGGTGAGGTTCAGTGTTCTCCTAAAAGCTGTCCCATGATCTCCTGCAATCACCCTCAGCGGGACCACTGCGCGTGCCAAACGTGTGAAGGCTGTCAATACCGCAGTCGGGATTGTGAAAATGGAGAACGCTTCCCTGATCCCAACGACCATTGCCAGGGCTGTATTTGCCTGGTACACAAACAAACACCACTTTGTTACCAAAGTTTATCTTCATTTTAAACCATATATCATTATACATTTTTTGTGTAATGTATTTTTCTGTTGTTGCCGCTGTGTTGTAGTTTTACTTAACACATACTGTTTTGTGTATGTGTGTAGAATGGAAGTGTATCATGCACACCCGTGTCTTGTCCAGAAGTGTCCTGCAAGCGCCCTGTGCGTCCTCCAGGTGAGTGCTGTCCTGTGTGCACAGGGACATGTGAACACCTGGGACAGGTGTATGAGAACAGTGCCACATTCACCCCACCCAACGACCGCTGCTCTACCTGCACATGCCTGGTAAGACCACCAGTGTATATGTGTACATTTACCATAGTAAATATAGTTATCACCAAAATACACTAGCAACAATGGATTAACAAAAAATATTGAAATATACCATTGAAATACCATATTGTTGTTTTTTCAACAATAAAATAAATTATAAAATAAATGAATAGAATATCAAATAAAAATGATTATAAAACTATTTACATTGTCAAGTCAAATCACCTTTATTTATATAGCACTTTTTACAATACAGATTGTTTCAAAACAGCTTTACAGTGATAACGGGAAAATAATGCAACAAAGTTTGTTTCCGCTGTACAGCAGATCTAGAAGAAAATAGCATCATAGTCCAGCTTAAGTAAGTTCAGTGATGGTTCATTTTTGTTGTAAAAAAGTGATTAATTTACATATATATATATATAGCAGTGATGTCATCATCCAGCTCAGTTCAGTTCTCATATCAATAATATTGTTGAATATTAAGTGTCCCGAACTAAGCAAGCCAAAAGCCAAAGGCGACAGTGGCAAGGATACTGCCATACTGGCTACTGTATACTGTATATCAATATAACATGGTATTACCATCTGATACCATCACCATGCCATAGTACCAAACATTTTTTAACATATTGCATTTGTTTTCCAGAGCGGAGTCGTGTTGTGTGAGAAAAAGCCGTGTTCTCAGCAGTGCACACATCCGGTGCACAGTAGGCACTGTTGTCCGGTGTGTGACGACTGTCTGTTTGAAGGACGGACGTTTGCAAACACACAGATGTTCAACGCCCCCTCGGACCCCTGCAGGCGCTGCGTGTGTCAGAGCGGCTCTGTTACGTGCACCATGGTCGACTGTCCTGTGGTTTCCTGCCGGAACCCCTTCACCCCACCGGGACAGTGCTGCTCACAGTGCAGAGGTCAGTGTGTCGACATGTGAGGTCAGTAGCAAACACTAGATAGCATAATTATATTATCTAGGATACCATGTCTGGGAAAAAAAAGGCTGCAACATGTAAAACAAAATGAAATACACATTGTTTTGAAGGTGGATCCCAAATTAATTTATTCTAATTTTACCTAATGCCATAATAATGCCATGTTTTGTTCACTGTCAACATTCAAATAAATATTAATATAAAATAATATAAAATAATACAAAAATATATATGTAATATACAATAAAAAATAAAACTTCTACCCTGCTGTCTCAGGTTAATTTATTATGATTTTACACTAGCAACAATACATAAACAAAAAAGTGCCATTGTAATACCATGGTTTTTTTTTGGACATGTACCATGGTAGGATCATGATACAAAAGTCGTAATACATAAAAATGGTATTTAAACTGAATATTGTTATGTATACTGTATATTAAAAAACTTAACTTTCAAGCTCTGTTGAGATCAATTCAGCTCACTAGGCTCTGGAAATCATGTTTGTCTGTTTAGTTGTGAGTCTGTGTTTTTGTGATGATTGTGTCTGTATCTGATCTGAGTTTGACCTGTGATCTCTTTGGCCTCACAGGATGTGTTCAACAAGGTCAGGAGTATGAAGAAGGACAGAGCTTGGCCCTCCCCTCTAAACCCTGCATGAACTGCACCTGTGTGGTAAGACACGCAACACACAAATTCAGCCGTTAGCATCTCATCCTGACTCAAGCATGAGATTTGACGGATAGAAAGGTTCAGTGTTTACAAATGTGTGTTTCAGGACGGTGAGATGAGCTGTGTAGGTCCTCATTGTGCTAAACTGACCTGCATGCATCAAGTCACTGATCTCGGCTCTTGCTGTCCCCGCTGCAGAGGTACAGAAAAGTAAATTAGGACATATAGCATTTTTTTCCTGACATTTACTTATAATGTTAGTCAAATTTCTTTGGATTAATTTAGTTTTTCATGATAATTGACCAGCCTTTCTGTGACCCCTAGACTTAAGCAAAAACAATTTGCTTTTGCTGCTGAACCTTTAAAACTTCTTTATACAAATGACCTCTAAGATATGCTGAACTCATGGTGGTCATATGTAATGTGCTTATAGTTGTGAATACAATACCTTTAATTAATGAATGACACTTTTTATGTTTGAATGAGTACTTTATAAATTATTATTATTATTATTTATTTTATTATAAAATTACAATTTAATGAAATAAAATGTATTCATAAAGATACATTTAATTTATTAAATTTAGTTATACTATTTATACATATTTAAAAGATGAACACTTCATTAAAAATGAACGCAAATATTATATGATATTAAATAAGACTTAAAGCTTTGGTTCACCCAAAAATGAAAATTCGGTCATCATTTACTCACCCTAGTGTCAATTTTCGTAGATTTTTCCCTAAACCTAACTACGTCCTATAATATTTATACTCTAGCGCGTCTACAGTCGGCTGAGTCTAACCCTATATCCTAGCGCGTCTACACATCGACGTCAGCTGGGTGCTAATCAATCCTATACTCTAGTTCGTCTACAGTTGGCCGAGTCTAACCCTATACCCTAGCGCGTCTACACATCGACGTCGGCTGGGTGCTAATCAATCCTATACCCTAGCGCGTCTACACATCAACGTCGGCTGGGTGCTAAAACCTGTTCCCCTAACTAGCTTACTTCCTGCACAGGAATAATCGACAAACAGACTTCAGTAAATGACCTCTAAATGCTTTAATCACGGCCGGAGGATCTCTCGAGCAGTTCTCAGAGAATCTCCCCCAAGAAGAAGCAAGGCCGGAGGATCTCAGACAAATTCCACTGAGAATCCCACCAGCTAAAAAAATACAACAGTTTTTATAGAATAAGGAGGTATGGCAAAAATGTCATACTGCATTACATAATTTCCCCACAATTTGATTGGTTTTCATAGACAAACCCTTCTGTTACTAGGTAAAGCAAACTTTGTTTTAATGATTACTTCATTGTTAATCACAAGGTTCAAATTTAGTCATCTGTCTAGTTTCATTTCCAAAATTTGTTATTTTTACACTCACACAACCACAGTCAAAGGGGTATGGCAACACAACATATAACATTCAAAAACACAGGACAGAACGTTTTAGTAAATTGTGTTTCAAAGTGTTAGCATGTTAGGCCTAAAAAGAGAAATAAGGTTAGATGTTAGAAACATGGTTAGTTTAATATACAGTTTACTATTTTATTCATTAAAAATCCACCACACATTCCAAACCCATAAGACTTTCGTTCATCTGTGTAATTCAAATGAAAATAATTTTTATTAAATCTGAGAGATTTCTGTCCCTCCATTGAAAGTCTATTCACTCAAAACGTTCATAAAGAGATGGTAAAATAAATCCATATTAATCTTGGGTTTAATCCAAGTATTCTGAAATATCACAATCGCTTTATATGATGAACAGATTTAATTTAGGCTTTTTTTTCTTCTTTTTTTTTTTTTTACATATACTGTAGACATTGATCAGTAAATATAAACAGAAGCTCAGCCGTTCTTGCTTGATGATAACAAACCTCATTTCAAAGACTTTCAATGGAAGGACAGAAATATCTCAGATTTATTAAAAGTATCTTCATTTGTGTTCCCGAAGATGGATTTGGATTTTTTTGGGAAGAATTTTCTTTTTTGGATAAACTATCCCTTTAAATAAGATCCCACTAAAATAAGTGCTACTAAACCGAGCTGTCTCTCTTTCAGGCTGTTTTTATGATGGCGCTGAGCACATTGAAGGCAGTACCTGGTTTCCATCCAGTGGTCCCTGCATGTCCTGTATGTGTGTGGATGGAGTGACCACCTGCTCGAAGGTCCACTGTCTCTCCACCTGTCTAAACCAGATCAGCGTGCCAGGAGAATGTTGCCCAGTGTGTGCAGGTACAAACAGTCCCTACAAACAGTTTTGTGCATGCATAGTGTTGTTTTGGAAGTTTAATGTTTTAAATGTGTTTTTCTTCTGTCAGACTGCGTGTTTGAAGGCCGTGTGTACGGCCCTGGAGAGAGTTTCCACCCTTCTGGTGACCACTGTCAGATCTGCACCTGTGAGGTATGGCTCATCACAACATTTTGTGCGCATATGTTGGTTTGCTTGCTTTACGGTGTGTGTATGTGTTGTAGGTGATGCCGGATGGGAAACAGCACTTGAGCTGCTATAGGAAGCAGTGCCCGAGTCTGGTGGACTGTCCTAAACACAATATCCTATACAGCGACTCTGACTACTGCTGCCCTGTCTGTGCACGTTAGTATGAACACTGCTGTGAACAGATTTTCTACATTGCTGTGCTAGTTTCGTGTTTCTCGTTTAACTCTATAGTCTTTTTCTTCTCACATATTAAATTAATTGGTAACACTTTACAAAAACAAAGCAAAAAAGAGCAAAAGCATATTTATAAATGTTGTTTGTTCCTTATACATTAACATTTATATAATTTTATTGTTAGTTTGTAATACAGTACTTAATGTTAACAAATTGAACCTTATTGTAAAGTTTTGCCCAAATAATTACAAGTCAAATTACTATCAGTGTTGTTATCATGTTAACTAAAACTATAAAAAAAAAATGTTTTTGGTTATTGAAATAAAGCTGAAATAAATCATCTTGGCAATTAACTTAAATAAGTGTAAGTTAAAGTACTAAAATAACTGAAACTAAAACTGAAATAAAAAGCTAAATAGACATATTTAAAAAAAAAAAAATTACAAAAGCACATGAAAAAATTACTAACACTTAGAGTAACTTAAAGTTAGAACTAAAGAAAAAAAAGCTAATTAAAATATTAATAAATATTATATTAGTAAAAATGTGTGTGTGTATATCATGTCCATATGTCCATTTTTTTATTTGTTTGTTTATTTTTTGGAATGAGTGGGATATTGTACATTCAATATAAGAATCATGTATTTCTTAAAGCCGTGGGATGATAACCCTGTTTATTTTGCCATAATGAGCTGTAGATCCTGTTGAAAATATATTGTATTATATGCCATATTTCATTTTAGATGAGCAAAAAGAAATTTAAGTAATGTAAATTTTCTAATTAAATTTTTTCCAATTTTCAGAAAGTTTTTTCTACACTGAATTTCTTTTAGGTCAGACATATTTTCAGTATTTTTCAGCTAAATTATAAAGACTCAACTTCAAAAATGCAACATTTTGAACAAACTGTATTTATGACAGACTTTAAATCAAAATATGGTGTTTATTCTGACTAAGATCTTTAACATTTATTAAAATAACTTATATAAGACTCTTTAAAGAAGTCTTTTCAAATCTTTATCATACAGTTGAATCACTGATTGTTTCATTCTTGTGGTTTGTGTTTCAGAGCCCCTCAGTAACTGCACAGATGCACTGATCGGTAATGAAGTGTTAGCCACTGATGATCCGTGTTTCACCTGTCAGTGCAAGGTATCTAAACGCACTGCTGTTTTGTAAAGCCATTGTGCATTGATATGGAATGACATTTATGTGTGTGTTTAGGATTTGACATGGACGTGTATTCATCAAGCCTGCCCTCCTCTTAGCTGCCCTCCGGATTATCAGCACACACCCCCTGATTCCTGCTGCCCCGTCTGTGACGGTACAGTCTCGCTATCAGAAATAATGCAACGTCGCTTCTTCCAGTGTATGTGTGCTCACTTGTATATGTGTTTGTCTCAGAGTGTGTATTAGAGGGCGACAAAACCCACGTACTAAGCGGACAGAGATGGACAGACCAGGAGAATGAGTGTATCACCTGCATCTGCAATGTGAGGGAACTAAAAAACTTATTTTTGATGGTTTTAAGTTATTTGTAAGTTTTATCAGGAAGTTGTTGTTATGATGTCAATTCAAGTTTATTTCTGTAGCACTTTTCACAATAGGCCTATAAATAGTTTCAAAGCAGCTTTTCAAATGCATGTTTTTAATGTTACAATTTAGGAAGTATTCTGCTATCAGTCAGAGATGAGCATTTCAAAGCAATGTTCATATGGAAGTTATATACAGCTATAAAATAATTTGTAATGTGGTTAGTTAACTTCAATGTTATCAAAACTTTCTAAGAACATATTTTTGTTAGCTGGGTCTAAAGTCTTCACAATTGTCTACGGCAACTTAAATCATTACAAAGGCTGATTCCAAACTGGAGCTGACGCAATCTATTGTTACCTCAGGATGGGCATCCCGATATAGAAACCGGGAATTAGCATAGCTGCTGTTTATAGCATTGTAAGCAAAAGGTGATCATGTGATGATCGTACTATTTCATCAGATATAATTGTAATAAGTTTATTAGAATCAATATGTGAATGATTGGCTAAAGAATGCTAGGCTATATAAATCTCACATCAAGCAAACGAACCAAACTCTGATGTCCAACAGAATCGCATATTCACCAAAAGTTCTACACATTTATTGATTGTTTAATGCAGTAGTAAGCACAAATTTAAAGTAACTCATATGTGTGTGTGTGTGTGTGTGTTTTAGCAAGGGCACATCGAGTGTGATCTGCAGGAGTGTCCTCCTCTTGATTGTCCGGATGGATCAGTCAAAGTGAAGAACCCTGGGAAGTGCTGTCTAGAGTGCAAAGGCATCATAACTGTAGTGCACTCCATAGACACCGCTGCACAGTGTGTGTATGAGGGACAGCTGTACAGCCCCAATGACCACTGGGAGGTGGACGTGTGTACGACCTGCACCTGTGTGTACGGAGACGTGCACTGCCAAACCCAGAGATGCCCAACGCTCACGTGTGCCTCGGTAAGATGACGATATGCACCTTTGAGGTTATATTAGTGAGGACTTCACATAGTTTGAAACTTGTCGACAGGCTTTTAAATGGAGGTCCCTGTGAGTCCTTAAAAAGTCACACTTTTAGTTTTTATCAATTTTAAGGTCATGAAAAGTCTTACATATCTTAAATGGGAGAAGAAAGGTCTTAATTACCATTTCAACAGGTCTTAAATTGAATAATACGGTTCTAGAATATTATATATATTCATATTTTACTCATCCCTTTTCTTAAAAGCAAGATTTATAAAATTATAAACTTTAAATTTTAGACTTTAAAGGGGACCTATTATGCAAAATTCACTTTAATAAGATGTGTGTCCACAGTGTGTGTAAACAACCAGCCTATAATGGTAACAATCCAACCACTCCTTTTTTATATAATATCCATAAATCATAAACAGTCTCTCCAAACAAGCAGTTCCAGAAGCCCCGTCCATGACTGGTGACGATTTGCCCTGTTAGCATAGATAACGCCCTGAGTGATCCGCAGCAGTCCGCCATTTCTGTGTCCTCGCTGTAGCAAAATAGGAAGTTGTAACTTCTTCCTAAATCCCTCCATCTGTGTCCGGCTCCGGTTCGAACATTTAAGGCTGAACACTGTTAGTGACAATTTCTGGATTATGCCTGCATGACAATCTCCAGGTTTGTTGTTGCTGGAGTATCCGAAGCATGAGCTGTAAAGGTTCTGTAAAGGTTCCTCTTCTGGAAAGACTGCTGAGAGCATCAGCTCATTTGCTTTTAAAGGAACACACGAAAACTAGTCTAGCTATCACCAGACCAAACTCAATCTTTTAAGATTGAACATTAGACTGGGCAGTCTGGGCATAGTTCAAATGACTGTACGCAATTGGATAGTCTTTCAACCAATCAGACCAACGATCCGGGTGACGTACTTTGCAGCGAAAACGGCAGGAAACGTGTCAACAAACGTGTTGGTTTGTAGCATTGATCAGCGGTTTGCGGAAGCAGCAATGGCATCGAGCGATTTTTGCAGGTTGTGCAAAAAAAACATGAAAGTGAGTGGTACAGTATTTACACCAACTCGAGCGATTTGTTTGCTAAACTAAAGAAGCCATTGAGCATCGTCGAGAGGTTAAAGGGGGGGTGAATTGCTGTTTCATGCATACTGAGTTTTTTACACTGTTAAAGAGTTGGATTCCCATGCTAAACATGGACAAAGTTTCAAAAGTTAAGTTGTACGTTTGAAGGAGTATTTTTGTTCCAAAAATACTCCTTCCGGTTTGTCACAAGTTTCGGAAAGTTTTTTTCGAGTATGGCTCTGTCTTACGTAAGATAGAGCGGAATTTCCTTATATGGGTCCTAAGGGCACTTCTCCGCGGCCGCGCGCGCACTCGCAGACCAGAGAGAGAAGAGAGCGAAAGCAGTACGTTACCTCAAAGCGCTCTGCTCGGCTTTAGGGAAGTCAATGTCACCAAAGAAGTGGGTTTTTGGTTGGCAGGGCAAGACAACCCTGCACAGATTGCCAAAGAACCCAGCGTTAAGGGAATAGTGGATGGAGTTTGTTTTTTCGAAGCATCAACGGAGGTTGTGCACGACTCTTTGTTCCCTGCATTTCGACGATGATTGTTTTATAAACAAAGCCCAGATCGACTTATTTGCAGATCGTCTAATGCTTAAGGATCGAGCAGTCACGGTGAGTAAACTACTTCAAATGTCTCTCTGTGTTGTTGTTAGATCAGTTAGCACAGCTATAGCACACCGCCCACACGGCCCGCCCCCAGCCGCTCGGTTTTTTCCGGAAAGACTCGGTACAGCCAATCTTTAACTTATAAATATAATAAAACTAAAGACGTTTTGGAGATATGAAGGATGCAATACTACTCTATAGGTACTCAAGATTAACAGGAGATTGAGTGAAAATGAGCATTTCACCCCCCCCCTTTAAAAGGAAGTGGATTGGATTAAACCCGCCAATAGCGAGCCAGGTGGATAAGCCAGTTTGTGATTGGTCCCTGCAAATTTGTAACGTAAGCAGGATAGAGGAATGTACAGGTTTCCAGCCTGAGCTGTAGGGCGAAATCAAATCTCCGGCAGATCGGGCTGGGTTTACCCAGTCTACATGAAAACGGCAAATAGGGGCAAATTTCATTAGCTATAATAATGATATGTGGGGTATTTTGAGCTGAAACTTCACAGACACATTCTGGGGAGACCAGAGACTTAAATTATATCTTGTGAAAAGAGGCATAATAGGTCCCCTTTAAACCATTTTTATCAAAATTTGTATTTGAACTGCAAAGGTGTTTTTATAGTCATTTTATGGTTTTTACAGTAATTTTAGATGTTTACCATAAACATGTGCAGGTCTTAAAAAGCCTTAAATTTTATTTTAAAAACCATGCAGACTCACAAGTCAGTGTACTATATTAAGGACAATGACTTTTTAGGCCCCTCTCAGGTGTAATCCGTCTGGATATACAGTAGCATTTGTGTGTTTGTAGGATGAAACTCCAGCCCTGGTTCCTGGAATGTGTTGTCCTCACTGCATTCCCCATCCCGCCACCTGCATTGTGTTTGGAGACCCTCACTATCGAACGTTTGATGGAAAGATGGTGAACTTCCAGGGGACGTGCACATATGTTCTGGCTCAGGACTGTAATGGCGGAGACTTCAGGTGCTCAGAATATTCTCTCACTCACATCTACACTACTGTTCAAAAATTCAGGGTCAGTAAGATTGTACTTATATTCAGCAAGGATGCATTGAATTGATCAAAAGTGACTAATGATATTTAAAATGCTACAAAAAAAAGATTTCGATTACAAATAAATGCTGTTGTTTTGGACTTTCTGTTCATCAAAGAATCATTACAAAAGTATCACAGACTGTGTCAACAGAAATATTAAACAGCACAGCTGTTTTTTTTTTTTACATTGATAATAATAATAAAAAAGTTTATTGAGCAGCAAATCAGAATCTTAGAATGATTTCTGAAGACTGTAATGATGCTGAAAATTCAGCTTTGCCATCACAGGAATAAGTTGCATTTTAAAATATATTACAAATGAAAACAGTTATTTTAAATAGTAAGAATATTTCACAATATTACTGTTTTTACTGTATTTTTTTAATCAAATAAATGCAGCCTTGTTGAGCATAAGAGACCTTATCAAAACTGTTAAAAAAACGTACCTACCCCAACTTTGGAAGAGTAGTGTATACTGTTCATTAGAGGGATATTTCACACAAAAATTTCACACAAAATTAGTCTAAACAGACGTGTGTGTATGTGTGTGTGCCAGTGTCCATGTGTCTAATGAGGACCGGGGACGAAGGGGAGTGTCTTGGACTAAAGAAGTGACCGTGTTTATTGGAGATGTTGTGGTGCAGTTGTTTCAGGACTGGATTGTCAAGGTAATATGCGTTTAGGCCTGTTCACACTAAGAATGATAACTATAACGATAAATATATTAGCGTCCACTAACAGGCCTTTACAGTGTGCTTTTCACCATACACCATACAAATGTTATTTTTCCCTATATGTACTTTTTATAGTATAATACTATTTTTGTTTTTTTAATAGTATTTTTAATAGTTTTTTGTATATTTATATTTTCACTTATATTCACTAGTCATGATGTCATTGTCGCAGTTCCATCTTCTTTCTTAGCTATATATAGCTATAGATATAATTAGCTAAATCTGGGATTCTCAAACGTTTATGACAGCCAAAGCCGCTTTGACCTAAAATATTTATTTGAAGTATCCACAGAGATTTTAATTTAATATTTCAATATTTAAAAAACACATTTGCATTGTTTACAGTTCTCTGATTTTGTTTAATGGTCACATGACATGCAGGTAAATGTTTTTAGTAAGTGGGTTTTTTTTTTATTATTTCGTTAATTATCATGTTTTCATAAACTATTGAACCCCTACAGTTTCTTTGTAAAACCCAAATTTAAGAAAACCATGAGCTAAATTATCAATTTACCTTCAGCTTTTCTTTAGACACGTTTATCAGTGTTGAATATTGTTGCTTGTTTTCCTTTTCTTCGATACGTCAGGTTGATTATCAACCCGTCTCCCTGCCGTTTCTTAAAGAGCCGTATGTTTACCTGGAGCGCAAGACCAACACCATCCTCCTAAACACCAATGTTGGGCTGAAGGTACAGTTTCACTCTGGGTTTAATCTTCTAAAGGAAAGAAACATCATGAACAAGATCTCCTTAATATGAAGTGTTTCTTTATTGCAATGAGATGAAATATAGGGCAAACAGAGATGTTTGAAGAAGTTTCTTGCTTCTTAGATTTTTCTCCTGAGAAAAAAGACCCTGGTAATATAGAGCTCAGATTTGCTAAAATGCTAAAGATCAAAATTGAGATTTCAAGATGAATTCAAACATTTCTCATACAATTCTTTCCAGACCACATCATCTCTATGGATTGTCCACATTTAATTTGATTAATTTGTAATATTTTATATAATTATTTTTATAGCACTTTTTATTAGTTTATTTGATGATTGTGATTTAAGGTGTTATGGAATGGCCGGTCTCATGTGGAAGTTAGCGTTCCTGGTACCTACAAGAAGCACATGTGCGGTTTATGTGGCAACTTCAATAACTACCCTCAGGACGACATGAAACTTCGCAATGGACAAATCGCCAAATCTGAAGCAGATTTCGGAAACAACTGGAAGGTTAAAACACTAAAACATCTTCATGCTGTCTGTGTTGATTGATATGTGGGTTTGTAGTTGACTAGCAAAAGTAGAAATGTGACAGTAGAGAATGCGGGAAGGGGATTGGGATATGGTCATTTTCAAACCTGGTTTTCCATTTTTAACACCAAGGCTCAACATGTCTGAAGAACGCATGCTAGTCACACAATCTTGTATTGTAATTAGTTAATATATTTCAATGTGAAATATTGTTAAATATTATTTTCGTTGCAGGTGGGGAGTGTAAATTCAAATGTTCAGTGTTCTGATGTGAAAAACATTAATCCGTGTCAGGAGGCTGGATACTCTGCCCGTAAGACCGCAAATGCTCGCTGCACAGTGCTGAAGTCGTCCGTGTTTGAGCGTTGTCATAAGGTGGTGGCACCCGAGATGTTCTTTGCATCATGTGTGTATGATCTGTGCGCCTGCGGGTCCAATGTGGATGAGTGTTTGTGTGACGTGTTGGAGGCTTACGCGTCCCAGTGCCGTGAAGCCGGGGTTATCCTGCAGTGGAGGTCGCCGACACTCTGCGGTGAGTGAGATGCAGTTAACTGTCACCCCCCTTTTTGAGCATAGACGTGAAAATGCACTATCCAAACTTAAATGGTTGTAATTCATTAATGCTTGGGAATGTTATGGTTGGTCTCTTTGTAAAGAAGACACTCAGCAGATTATTGCTGAAGTGAAAGCACTTCAGAAAAGGAAAGTATAAAGAAGTCCTATAGAGTCCTTTTATAGAAGTTTGATACCTTTTTAAGGAGTCCACTAAAAGGATTTAAAGTACTGTTTCCATGGTAATGCAATGTCCGATTTCAAAAAGGTTTTCACAGGATGAATTTTGAGTTTTTAAGCTTTCAAATGATACCTAATTCATGATGATTACTAAAATGAAACGGGAGCGCCAGCCACCAAGCTTCCCGCTTCATAATTAATGAACTTTGTAACATTGACACTGTCATTGAATTGAATTAATACCGAACTGTTCACTGAGCTGAATAATGATACTATTGCCTTCTGTAGAGCTGCTTTATAGCTAAATTGGATTTGTTTCTTAATTGATGAACATTGCAACAATTACTATGTTTACAAGCAACCTCATAGTGTGAATATAATGAGATTTAGGCAATTTTGAGATTAAACTTTAGGCTACCTCATGTAAACATAATACTTTGATCAATAAAAAAAAAAAAGTCTGGATACGAACGAACCAGTAATCAAATCCATGTACGCTGGAAGAACTTGGACAGTAACACCTACTGTATGTGAGTTAGGTTTATTATAGTTAACTAAAACTAAAAACATTTTTTTAAAAATTGTTACTTGAAATATAAAAAAACTTTTAACTGAAATTAAATAAAATATACAAAACCTTAAACTTATTTCTGTTAGTATAAAAATGCAAACTGATTCCAAATGAATGAATAAGAAGTATTATCGTATCATTATACGAAAATAATTCTCATGTTTGTTCATCAATTGTGCTGTACATTGGGTTATGTAAATAATGGCAGTAAAATGGCGTCTTAGTTACTGATGTATCCCTCATTCCCTGCTGGAGGGAACGGAGACGATATGTCGATTGACAAGTGGGGTCTCACTTGGGAGCCCCCAAGTAAGTAAAAACGGTCAGTGGAATTGGCGCGTGGAATTTGCATGCGGAGCCACTCCCCCGTACATACGGGTATATAAGATGAAGGCATGCATCCACTCATTCATGTTTATGCTGAGCAGCCGAGACGAGGGCCCAGGCCGTTCAGCGGTGGTTCAGGGTTGTGGCAGGGGGGACATAACATCTCCATTCCCTCCATCAGGGAATGAGGGTTACATCACTAACCATCTATCAGTCACTACAATGTTATGTTGAGTTGTAACCTACCCAGTACCCCACGTAAGTCCAGAATGTAAGTTCTCACTGCCAACAGGATGGAAGGGTCAAGGCTTACCATAGCGTTGCTCACTGCCAGACCACGCCCTGTACAGCCCAGAGATTGAGGAAACTGCTCTTTCATAGAAAATGTGTATGTATGGCAGAAAAAAAGAAAGAAAAAAAAGAGCAGCTCCCCACATCTCTGGGCTGCATGTATCAGGGCCTCTTAGAGAGACATTTGGAAGGTTTAGCGGCCTGGGGGACGGGCTGCTTCGCCTTCCTGCGGGAAGCTCGACGGGGCGGCTGGGGTGTTGTCTCCGGTTGTGCTGGAGCAGGTGTTGAAATACTATTGGGTGAACTGGCAGTGGGCGAGATCACACATACCAAAACAAACACCGAATGACAACACGGAACGTGTAAAATAATAAATAAAATAACTGGCTGTAGAAGTGTTTTTCAAATAAACGAGTATGTGAAATTAGCATGTTTCCTAAATATCTGCAAACATATTATGGTATTTTCATGCTATAGTAGACCTTTAACTGTACACTGCTCTTTTAGAATGGCCAAAACCACTGAATGAGCCCTCTTGACCAATGTGAATGATCTCTGAAGCACACTCATTGCTTGCTGATTGGCTACAAAGCAAAAATCTGTATGAGTGGATGCGTGCCGCCATCTTATATACCCGTATGTACGAGGGAGTGGTTCGGCATGCAAATTCATCTTGCCAATTCCATTGGCCATTTTTCTAAAACTCAGAGGTGATTGGGGCTCCCAAGTGAGACCCCATTTGTCAGTCGACATAATATTGTAGTGACTGACAGTGACAGATGGGGAACCGCAATTCTCAGAGAATACTCAGAATAATGAAAATTGCATGTTAACAGGATTAAAAAGATTTGCTCGTGTCATGTAACCAATCTGTGTTGTATAAAGCAATATATAAATTCATTTGACTTGATTTGTTGTGTTTTAGTATAATGCCATGCTTTTTCTTTTCCATCCCTACAGCTGTGGGTTGCCCGCTGGACCGCGGTTATGTGTTTGATGAGTGTGGGCCGCCGTGTCCTAAGACGTGTTTTAATAAAGACGTGCCACTCGGTGTGATCGAGGCTCACTGCTTTAAACCCTGTGTGCCAGGATGCCAGTGTCCCGCTGGACTGGTTGAACACAACGCCCACTGCATCGCCCCTGAGAAATGCCCTAAAATTATCCATGGCAATCTTTGAGACCCTTTAACTGTGGAGTAAAATCGGTTTGCCTACAAGGTCTTTTTAATCATCCCTGAGATCTGATGAACTAAAACAAGCTCTTAAAGTCAACATGAAATCAAAATTTGCTTTATTTCTTTATAATGCACATTCCTGGTCTTATTCTGTAAAGGCCTATTCACACTGCACCGACAGACATCCATCAACGCCAAACGCTTGTTTTTGCCGATTGAACATGTTCATTCGCGGTTTGTCGCAATGTCAAATGGGAATATCTGAGAAGTGACGTACTAATCTGAGTGTGAATTGGCCTTAAAATTAGTCCGCATTATTTCATATAAAAACGTTTATAATCATTATACAAATGTAAACACTTGCTAGTTTTCAGCTGACATCACAAATCCCTACTTATCAACCCTTGACCTTCCAACATCTGCCTTCACTTTTCACAATTCTGTCATTTCCTGATGAATAAAAAGTACCATCCTACATTTTTTTTGTTGAATATCCTGTTTCACTCAGAAATTCATCAGATTACAGGTATTATGAGTTGCGAATGGAGTTTTGTATTGACTTTAAAATGCTTGAGCTTAACGCACACTTACATTTTTTTTACTTTAAAGTTCAAACCACATTAACAATCCTCTACTGTATACTGTATTTAGTGGTTTGTTTGTTTTTGATTGGTGCTACTGTCTGTAAGTGTTTCTAACAGTGTTAACCTTTGTTAAATGCAGCTAAATTACACATTATCAGTTACACATCCAGTGAAAAAAGAATAGTTTTCCTCTTTCAACACAGATGCAAAGAGGTAAAAGCTTTTTTGAATCATCTTGAGGTTTCTTTTTTAGCATGGTTGCTTGCCATAACATCAAGATAAAAGATTATGGACTTTTCCTCTTCAATTAATGATTTGAACAAATCTGCATTGTTTTTTTGTGTGTTGCACTGGTTTTGATGGGCCTTTTTTGCTGTTGCACTGGTGTTGTGATTACATTTTTTTCACTCTCTTTAAATACATATTTTTATAAGCAATATGTTATTACACTTGATCATTTTATTTACAACACTGACAGTGAATCTATGTAAAAATAGAAACACAAAAAGAGCAGAATCTGTTATAGTGCCTTCACAGAATTATTTTGAGTTATGTATTTGTATGTACTGTATGTTATCAGGTGCATTGACATTCATCAGTATTTAATGTGTCACGTTATTACACCAAATACCACCTTTACCCAGTCTGTGCTTGTTCTTATTGCACATTTAAAATGGGTTACTCAAAATTACATTTAGTGAAAAACAGTTTTTTTACACTATATTTATACATAAATAGCGAGCCAATTTTGATTAATACGATTTAATTTAGATTTACTGTAGAAAACAAAAGATTATATAATTTTAATAAAAATTAACAAATGGGATATTTGCTCAACCAATACCATAAATATATTGTGGTCTTACAATGTTTGGTTGGTTGTCTTAATTTTCATCAAAATTCAATTTCTTCAACTTTGATATAAAACATACATGTCATTTTAACTCATTTTAATGTTTCAATTTAACCAAATATTTAAAGTTTAAAATAAGAGCTATCTAACATTTTTTACAGTAGGATTCGGCCAGGCTTTTTATATACTGTGCCTGATTGGGTGTCATGATTTGTCTGAGGAAGAGTGCGGTCAGGGCAAAGCTGCCACTGTAATCTGACCCTAAAGGTTTCCTCAGCAACAGACGTGGCTTTGTTGTAATCGTGCATCATTCATGAAGATAAACTCATCGAACAAGTGAGACACTTTCTCTTTTCAAGTTGGAATTATATAAGGTAGAGCTACCTGTTATGTTTGTATTTTATATTTGCATCATGATGTATAACAAGAACACATTTCATTATGTTGATTGTGCTTGTAGTGTGTATATTTCGTGTGTATAAGACCTTTGTGGTGATGAAATTGAGCTTATATGAAATGCTTTGTCTTTTTTAGGATGGAAGAGTGCTTACATTTGGTTTGTGAGACCATCGGTGTACATGAGGAGGATGAGGTCGGCATGGACGTCATCTGTTCCCTCTATAAGAGCGTCTTTCTCATCACTGCCAGCCTGGAGGAGACAAAGAGAGCCATTTCACAGGTGAACGTTCGGAACACAGACATTCGGCTCAGAATCACATGAATGAGAGGAGTGAGACAGAAAAGAGAAGTAGAAAGAGAAAGAAATAAGAAAAGTTTAATTTGATACAGAGTTTGATGTGTTCAGGTCAGAGGTCAGAGTGGAGGGTTGTCATGTTCAGCCAGAAGAGTTCTGCATGTTCTCCTAGTGATGGAGAAACAGCGGGAGAACAGAGAAGAGGTATGTATATATATAATAATTAATTATATATACCGTATATATATATAATAATTAAGATATATATATATATATATATGTTAGAGCTGCACGATTAATCAGTAATATAGCATAATATATCTTATTCCTAAATGATAATGATTTGAAGGTCTATTAAACCTTTCACAAAACCACACCGGAAACAAAAAAAATTGTGATTCTCAATTTATCCAGAATTGTGCAGCTCTAATATATATATATATATATATATATATATATATATATATATATATATATATATATATATACACACACACTAAATTTTAGAGGTACCAACTACCACTTTGGCGCAGGGCCCATAACCGATCTAAATTATCCAGATAGAAATGTATTGCCCATTTTCAATGGGAAAGTGTCCAAGCAACAATCACTCTGCATGATTGCCCAGCAACATTGCTCAAAAAGTTGCCCTGTGTATCATCACCTTAAGAAAGCCAGTAAAAATACTTGTTTTTTTCACAGGTATTTTACGCATTGTGTTTTAGGGTTGTAGGAAATGTCCGCAAAAAAATTCTGCCAGGACGTTATGTTTTTTCTATGGATTTTTTTTCTTAGAGTGAACCCTTATCTTAGATATTTGCCTTTGTTTTGGGTCTTTTGTGTGCATGAATTTGAAAATCATGCAGGGTTAAATTGTGAATTAAAAGATGTGAACTGCTTATGATTTCTATAGCTGTACTGGGAGCTCCAGATGTTGAAGGCTGGTAGAATCGATCATACTCACAAACAAAACACACAATCAACAATCAACTTCATCTCTAAACAACTGGTAAAAAACGAGTTCATACAAATTCTCATTTAAAATTAAAATGGTATGTTTTCACATATATAGCTTTGCACAGCTATTTTAGCTGGAATCATGATAATTTAAATCACCGTGGAGAATGGTGTCTGCTAAATATATGTGTACATACTTTGTGATATTCTGTATTGTTTTCTTCTAGGAGCTAGATCCAGAGCAGTTTAGTATCTTGTGTCTTCAGAATAGAGCCAAGAGACTTTACACCAGGTCACTTTAAACACACACTCTTTAATTCAATTGCTTATACCCACAAATTTACCACATATTCTTCCTGCTTTCTGATCCAGACTTGTTCTTGATGGTGTTTGGAGTGTCCTACCATCTCTTTCTCAGAGGAACGCTGGGAGCATGCGACAGGGCAGGATCTCTCCCAGCAGTACCGACATCCTCCAACTCCTGTCCTACAAATATAACGTCATCAAAGAGCACCTGTACAGAGAGATGTTACAGGATGAGTATGGTACAAGATCAAATTCAGAGTACTCAACCACTTCCTTTAAAAGAATAGTTAAAGAGTATTTTTTGCACATAATTAAAGGTGTTGTTTGGTGGGACTCGATGTCAGCGTGGGATCAGACAGATTGCGTGTGTGAACTGGGAGCGTTTGTAGAGCAAGCTTTCAGACACAGAGACCTTCTCCAGATGTGTGGGCTGCCAGGGGCCCTCCGGTGCTACAGGTAATTAAAAGTTAATTTGTTGATTTTCTAATCTTCCATTATATATTTGCCATTTAATCCCAAGTATAAAATGACATGGTAACACTTTATTTGAAGCCTAATGCATTATAAATGTATTCATAATGTGCATTAAAATGCACTATATCTTTTCATAAACAATTGTAACAAATGGTAAAATGCATTATAATGTTTGCAGATTCTTTATTACATCTTAAAGTTATGCATTATAAAAATACTTTTATAATGCATTATATATAAAGGATTTAAGTAAAGTCTCACCAAATACATTACTACTTAAATCTATTTGATGAATATGGTAGGAGCTGTGATTCTGTGGTCTTGCGAGGCTGTCCTGAGAGTGTTAAACCTAGAGATCAGGCTTGGTCATCCAAACCGAGGGAACAGGCTTGGTCCGCTGTCATCTTCCTGTTGGAGCTGGAGTCACATTATCAAGATGAGAAGGAAGCAATCTGCACGCTCATGAACAGGTCATTCAGTTGTGTTCATTGGTTGATGAATTCTAATAGATGTATGTGATTGGCTAACAGCATCAGTAGTTCGAATACACCAGACAGAATACACCATAGAAGAAGGTTTAATGTTTTTGCCGGTTTTTGCCCACTATAGTGCCTCTACTGGCCACCCTGAGAATGCAACACAAACACAATGACAAGAAGCAGTGGGGCCTGATGGTATCGCACCAGCTACACTGAGGAGCTGTGCAGACCAGCTTACTCCCATACTCACTTACATTTTCAATTGGTCTATCATTTCTTCAATAGTACCCACTTGTTTTAAATCGGCTATGATTATTATTTAACATCACCTGCCTTAATGATTACAGGCCTGTTGCACTCACGTCTGTTGTTATGAAGGTGTTCGAGCGCTTAGTCTGTAGGAACGTATAGCGCATATTACACTGGATCATCATCAGTTTGCCTACAGGGCGAATAGGGGAGTGGATGATGCAGTGTCATTAGGCACACATTTTATTCTCCAACATCTTGAGTCTAAGAACACATATGTCCATGTCTTATTCCTTGATTTTAGTTCAGCTTTTAACACTATTATCCCGGTCAGACTGTATAACTCTCTTCTAGCCATAGGTCTTAATACTGTACTGTGTTAATGGATCTTGAATTTTTTGTCCTGCAGGAAACAATATGTTAAAATTAATAATCATGTGTCATCAACCAGGGTTCTTAACACTGGCGGCTGGCGCCCCACAAGGTTTTGTCCTGTCTCCTCTTTTATTTTGTCTTTATACTAATAACTGTACGTCCAAAATTCGCAGATGATACCACTGTAATAGGTCTTATCTCTGATGGGGATGAATCTAGTTATCGGGGTGAAGTAGAACAGCTGGTGAAGTGGTGTGAGGTCAATAACTTAATCCTCAGTACATCTAAAACTAAAGAGATGATAGTGGACTTTAGGAAGAAGTCAGTTCGGCACCTTCCCCTCTCCATCAATGATCAGGTTGTTGAGAGGGTCTCTTCCTTCCGTTTCTTGGGCACCACCATTCACCAGTCCCTCTCATAGGACCTGAATATCAGTCTCATTGTAAGCAAAGCCCATCAGAGACTTTATTTTCTCCCTCAGTTGAGGAAATTTGGGGTTAGCCAGAAAGGCATGACTCATTTCTACCGAGCCGTCATAGAAGGCGTGCTGACCTTCTCTATCCTGTCCTGGTACGGTAATGCGACCAGTCAGGGTAAGCAACAGCTAGAGAAAGTAGTGAGCAGAGCCTCCAAGATCATTGGCTGTAGTCTGCCTACCATAGCCTCACACTACGACTCCAGAATTATTAAGAAGGCGAGAAACATCACCACTGACCCCTATCACCCAGCACATCACTTGTTCACTCTACTGCCCTCGGGGAAGAGGTACAGAAGCATCATCGGTTTAACATCACGCTTCAGAGATAGTACCTATCCCCAAGCCATATGTTATTTAAACATGGTCTGAAGCTAGAACATTGAAGGCTTATGTTAAATTAAATTTATGAACTAGTTGGATGTTTTCCACCCCACCACTCACCCTTACGTACCCCAATCTTAACTCCTTATGCTTTATGAGTATTTGCCTTGTGCCTTTTGCACCAAGCACTTATGGACTGGTTCATAACCCGCTGACACATTTAATGTGCAATGTGTGTTGGTCATGTCTGTGTATTTGATGTTATTGGGGGGTAGATGTGAGGTATATGTGTGGAATGTGTTGTTGTGTCAGTGTATTGTTGTTAATTAAGTTGTATATGTGAGCATACCAAGACAAATTCCTATCAACTGTAATGTTGAAATGGCTAAATAAATGTTTAACTTGAACTTGAACTTGAAATTTGAGCATGCATAACTAGAAATGTTGACATTCACATACTGCCATAGTTAAGCATGACTTTTTAATGTCAATATCAATCTATTATATTAATGGTAATACCTATGCTAATGGTTGCACAATGTTGTGATGTGATTTATTGCTCCTGCAGAGTGGGACAGGAAGCTCTGCGTGTAATATATCTCAGTTTGTGCGTCGCTGTGCGGAGAGCTGAGAGAGAAGAACAGTCCTACACAGCACTGCTGGTCGCCAGACAGCACTGGGACAGATGGTGAGCGTGTTAAATATGGGATTTAAAACACTGACTGTATGCTGACTCGTACACAAATTTTTACTCCAAAGTGTGCAAGCTTGAATAAAAACTATCTCTGTGTGTTCTAGGCCTTATATGAGAGGCTCAGTCAGTCAGGAACTCTCTAGAATCTGGCTTCAGGAAAACGTGGATCCCACCGCTAAAAAACAGCAGGGCTGGAAAAAAGGAAATTGCGCACAGCAGGTACTGTAATACAAATCTTCCAAATTCCTGTTTATGAATTTGAAAGTTACGTTGTGTTATATGTTCAAGTTGGAATAAAATGAACTTGTTGGCCAATTTTTCTTGTTCACTTACTGACAAAGACAGAAAGACTTTTTAAAAATATAAATAAAATGTATTATCTTCATTTGCATTGAATGTGCAATTGTTATTTAATCACCACCAAAAGTTTGAGGTCCATTTGTGGGGTACAATTTTTAATGTTTTTGAAAAAGTCTCGTATGCTAACCAAGGCTGCATTTATTTGGTCAAAAATACAGTAAAAACAGTAATATTGTGAAAATTATTATTACAATTTAAAATGATATATACAAATAAAGCTGAATTTTCAGTCTTCAGTGTCACATGATCTTTCAGAAATAATTAATATGCTGATTTGCTGCTCAAGAAACATTTCTTACCATTGTGAATGTTGAAAAAAAAGTTTTACATTGTACATTTTTCTTCTGGATTCTTTGAAAAAAACAGCATTTTTTTTATTGAAATCTTTTGTAACATTTTAAATGTCTTTACTGACACTTTTGATCAATTTAATTCTCTCTTTCCCAAAAAAAACACTGACCCCAAACTTTTGAACGACATTTTGTCATTTTTGTGCTCCCACAGAGAATGATGGAAAAACATGGGAAAATAATTTGGTCTCTTCATAAGTTATTTGGTCTCCTCATTTGGTATCAGCTTTATCAACAGTACTACTGCTAAATACATACATTCATGTATGATTATCTCAAAAATACATTCATTCCAACATGACTTGAAGCCAGCAATATTTCTCTTATATGCTTGTGTTATGTGCAGTTTTATTGTAAGTTGTTTATTTTCTTACCCATCAGGCTGTGCTGCAGTTTTTGGTTCTGTGTCAGGAGCAGGAAAGGAAACAATTGTTGGAGATCTTGCACAGGGTTTCCCTGAGCGACCTCCAGGGGCTCCGAAACATCCAGGAAAACAACAGTTAATCATATACACATAAAAACACAAATATCACTATTAAAGGGAAAGTTCCCCCCAAAATTATTATTCTGTCATTATTTACTCACTCTCGTGTTGTTCCAAATCCAGATTTGCATTTAATTTTGGGGGGAACTCGCCATAATGACTAGTAATTTAGCATTAGAAGCACATCAGCAGTAAAATATGCCTTCTCTGGTTTTCATTAAAAGTGTATATTTGTGTGTTTAAGATGTGGTCCACGGAAACGCAGTGGATCCGAGTTGTGTGTTGAGCCTGCAGCAGATTAAAGCTGCTCTACAGGAAGCACATGGTTCTTATACTGGACCCTTCGCCCCAGGGTGTTCTCGGATAGATGTCTCATGGGTGGAATGTGCCATTCATTTGCTGACTAAGCTGACACAAGCACATGAAGATGAGGCCTGGACTGTTTTATACTCTCTGCCAGATTTGGTGAATCTCTCATGCTATGTTCTGAATAGCATACTATCATTATTTCTGCAGTATTTAGTATGTATGCTTAGCACTGTCTGTGAAATTTCAGTATGCATGGAAAACACCCACTATGTTTGCTAAAATGTGCAAATCCCAGGCATCACACAATGCAGTGCACTCAAATGGACAATTTTCAGTGTGATAAATGAGATTTAAACCACAATTTTTGACGTCTCTATCTTTTTAATAGCTTGTTTGATCCAGTCTCTTTCCTTTCTCAGGACCCCGAGGGTCTTTGGACTTTGCTTCACAAATATGAGAGTGAACTGCATGGACCCAGTTTCTACAACCTGCATGAAGTTTTGCAGTCACGTGTGCCAGCACACACCAGCAGAGGCACCAACACAGTGAACGCTGAAACCGTAATGACAAATGACTTCCACACTTAGACATCACCAATCACATATCATGCTTTCCTGATGCCAAAATCATCTATGTATTGGATCTAGAGCAAGGCCTCTTTTGCTTTTAACAGATGATACCTAGAACCTAAGCAATGTTCTGAAGAGCCTACACTTTATAGTGGAAAAGGGATCTTTAGATTTTTAAAATGTCCTTCACACTAAGAAAAATGGTTCTTTTTTTTATATCCACAGAACCAGTACAACTCAAGAACCCTTTACTTTTAGAACTTGATACTTAGAATAGTCTTTGCTCAACCTAAAGTACTTGAAGAAACCACTGAAGAACCTTCACTTGAAGAGATGAACTAGATTTTTAATTGAAGGGAATACAAGGTGAGTAACTGTTTCCTGTGTCTCTGTTAGGAGAGAGAGAGGACTGAACAGGAGCATGAAGAGCTGTCAGATGGTGAAAAACAAGAACTCTGCACTGGTAATTGACAAACATTCATATGCCACATCCATAATATAATGCCTTACAGATGAAGTTTTACACAGGGGTACGAGAAAGTGTACACTAGCGTTCAAGATTTGTTAATGTTTTTGAAAGAAGTCTCTTATGCTCACTAAGGCTACTTTTATTTGATAAAATAATTATTAAAAACATTACTGAAATTGAAAATAAGTGTTTTCTATTTGAATATATTTCAAATGTAATTTATTCCTGTGATGGCAGAGTTGAATTTCAGTCTTCAGTGTCACGTGATCCTTCAGAAATGCTGATTTGCTGCTCATGAAAAATGTTTCTTGTTATTATCAATGTTGAAAACAGTTGTGATGCTTAAGATTTTTGTGGAAACCATGTTTATGTTTTTTTTTTTTTTCAGGATTCTATGATGAATAGAAAGTTCAAAAGAGCAGCATTTATCTGAAATATAAATCTTTTGTGACATCATACATTTTTTTAATGTCACTTTTGATCAATTTAATGCATCCTCGCTGAATAAAAGTATTATTTCCTTAAAGGTGCATTAAGCAAGTCTCTGAGTTTTTGCAGAACTATGCCCCCTCTGGCGGCAAGCGAAACTGCAACCAGAGGTGTGCACGCTCACGGACAAAAGTTTTCTTTTTTTTATCTTACGTGGAGTTTGCGTTGGTGTTTGAAATGAACTATAAGCAGGTCTCTTACAATCCATCTTCTACGGAGAATGCCGGCGAATACACAAACCTGCCAGGCATAGCTATGTGAGCGTGCCGTGAACGCGCATGACGTCACGCCCAGTCTAAAATTCCGGCCCGAATCCCTCTTATTTATTTTACTTTACAGGATTATAGAGACAATCTCAGTGATCAGAGAAGGGCTCATTCAGCCCATCAGGCAATTGTTTAAGCATGTATGGGTTAGAAAACGGGTATTTTTAACATGAAAAGTTGCTTAATGCACCTTTAAAAAAAAAATTTGATGGTAGTGTATAAATTAAAATTGCATTAACTTGTTGAGATACAGGCTAGGCATTTATTCTGTATTTCTGTGTTTGAAGGATGTGGCATGGTTTTAGATCCAGAAGATACTCCATATTTAGAGATTGTGTGTGTCAAAGAGCCAAGAAATGAAGTGAGCATGATGGAGACGAGAGACGGTGACAGAAAAAGAGAAGAAGGAGACATTAAGAGCAAAGGAGACCATGAGGAGATTTCAGTGGAGAAACAAAACTCTCTGATCACACTGGCCTGGAGCAAACCAACCCACGGAGAGAATCACATTCAGGTACATATGCAAAACACACGTGCACTCTTTCTGTGTTAAACCACCTCAAACTGTTCGTTTATACATAGAAAGGTTTGATTTCTACAGGAAGTGACCTTGACTCAACAGAAAGAAGAGGCCGTCTCTATTACTGTGCAGGAGGATGGAGATAATAACACACACGTCCCTGACACAAATCCACATGATGTGAGCATTTACACACACCAGGAGAACATAAGCTCTGTCTCACTGCAGCGAAGTGCACAGTATGAAGAAACGCATTCAGAGAGTGAGAAAGGAGAGACACAGACACTGATCCAACAAGACCATTCAGGCTTCATCACAGTAAGAGTGTCACTTCAAATTACTTTTGAACCGTAACGTGTTCCTCTGTGTCAGTAGCTGTATTACTTTTTGTATATATAATACGTAAAATTAGGAATAGATCTGGGTTCTCAGTCTTTTTTGTTTGTTAGATGAAAACCTGTGATATAAAATATCTACTTGAAGTGCCCTAGATTGTAATAATGCACACAATTTTCAAAAGATATGAATATCACATCTTAACATTTTTGCAGGTTACTCCTTTGTGAGTTAGTATTTTATTATTAAAATGTAATGAAACATTTTTAAGTATTTATTTTGTCTTTATCTAGTTAAGTTAATTTAAGTTTAGTTTAGTTTAGTGGTAACACTTTACAATAAAGTTCATTAGTTAACATCATTTAACTACCTTAGTTAACATGAACTAAGAGTGAACAGTACTTCTACAGCATTTAATAATCTTAGTTAATATTAATTTCAACGTTTACTAATACATTATTAAAATCAAAGGTTGTATTTGTTAACGTTAGTTAATGCACTGTGAACTAACATGTAGAAACAATGAACAGCTGTATTTTTATTAACTAACATTAACAAATATTAATAAATACTGTAACAAATGTTTTGCTCATTGTTAGTTCATGTTAGTTAATACATTAACTAATGTTAACTAAAGGGGACATATCATGCTAAATCCACTTTTTTAGCCCTTAAATGCATTTTGTTGTATATTTGGAGTGTTTATAAGTACAGAAAAGTTTAAATTATTCTCTTCAGGTGCTTCGTTGATATCTTTATATTCTATTTTGGTCATATTTTCAACCTGTTCCGATTTTTCTGTTCTCTATGACGTTTTTTGAACTATTACGTCACAGTATTTGCAGCGGAACTGCCAAATAAGGACATCGACTTCCAGCCCAACACTTCGAGCAATCCGCCATTTTTATTTCTCGCTGCAATTTTGTAGTCCAAGCTAAAGGATGCAGAAGATACGAGAGGGTAAGTTAAAATGTTCGGTTGTTGGATGTAGTAACCCACACGCTTCATTACACCGTCTAATGTAGATGAACTGCCGCGCATGTGACAGGGCGCATGTTTAACTGAAAGAACGAGCAGAGAGAGAGAGACCCGGTCGCGCACGCGCACTCTCTCTCTTCGGAGCCAGGCGAAAGTGTAAACAAGACTTCACCGTCTCCAAACTAGACGCTGTCTTGCTCTCTCTCCCTCGCACATATTAATTAAAATAAATCGACACGGTGGTAAAAGGTCGGAAGACCAAAGTTTCATGTGTAAATACAGTAACACACCATTGCGATACATCCATATGAAGACGTTGTTCTGCAGGTTCGTCGTCTTCATTTTCATCTCGCTCCGGCTCCGACTCTGGCTCGAACATGTAAGGCTGGCTGGACAAGTCTTCCGTTGTTGACATTTTGTTAATAACGTGTGAATAAAAAGTTTCTGTGCCGCTAGATAATCGTATCTCTGCTATCAAACTACAAAAATGGCCGAACGGGGTGGAGTTGAACCGAGTGTCACCTCTGCATCCTGGAGAGGGGGCGGGATATGAAGTGTCTCAATTGTATTTAAAGAGACCGCACCAAAACGAGTTGCTCTCAGACGCACATCAGAAAAGGGGTAGAAAAGGGGCCTGTGGAGCTATAATAATGAGGAATTCAGACCCAAGCATTGCAGTTCCGCTTTATATAGACTACAAATGTATGATTTATATGTAAAAAGGAATGATTTAAAAGCATGATATGTCTCCTTTAATTAATGAACCTTATTGTAAAGTGTTCCCAGTTTAGTTTTTCACACAATCTCAGAAACCCCCCTAGGGTTTCTTAAAACCTAAAATTAACTTAAAAGTTAATGCATGTTGAAAATAATACTAATAACAATAATAATTTTCAATTTTATAGTGTATTTCTCAAACCCAAGAATTAAAGCTGGAACTGAAACAAAACAAACAAGGCTACAGTCAATATCCAGTGTTTTTCTCAGAATGTTTTTCTATCACTTTGTCTTTGAAATCTGAAATCTCAAGGAATCTTTATTTCACAATAATTATACAACAAATATCACATGCTTTTTTTTTTTCAGGCTGGGCAGCAACAGGAGGATATAAGAGATGGAGAGTTCACACGGCAACCTCTCGGGGACACCCATCAGCCCGTCTCTCCTTCACAGCTGCTACAAAACACTGACACGCCACCAGCAAGTGTCCATTTCCCAGGCGCTGAACCCACGCAAACATTGGAGACCCTTGAGATGGAGGTCTCACTTCAGGAGCAGAGGAACCAGGAGATCTGTGAGAGAGCGGGTGAGGAGCAGCAGTTACAGCGGGAGGCCACCATGCGCTGCCTTGTGGACATCCAGAGGAGAGCAGAGCGACGCTGGCAACGGGACAGAGACAGACAACTACTCAGAGTGAGCAAACTCACCATCTGCCATCTACATAATAATATTGGAATACTTCACAATATTTATGGAAGCTTATTTCTGCCACACAACAACAACAAAAATCATGCTTTTGGTAGATTATACTTGACATGAAAAGTTTACATGAGAAACTGATCACAAATGATGAGACATGGTGAAATTATGACATGACATAATTATGAGATAGAAAAGCCAGAATTATGAGATACTAAGTCATAGTTATGAGATAAAGTGAAAATTATGAAATCATAATGGTTAAATTTTTTTTACAAAAAGTTGAAATGAAGACAAAAAGTATTTTAAGACTTTTTATTTGAATTTTGACTGTGTCATTATTATTACTTTATCTTATATTTTTGACTGGTCATAATATGTCATAATCCCGTTTCACAGACAAGGTTTAAACCTAGTCCCTAAAATGCATGTTTGAATTGTTTTAACTGAAAGCAACTTGCACTGTCTGTTATATCTTAAAATATGTCAGTGCCATTGTTTAGTCTCAAGATGCACACCAGTAATGTTTTTTTTTTTTCTAAGGCTCGTTTATAAAGGTACTTAAATGTCCTAATTGAACTAAGGCCTAATCCTGGATTATTCTAAGCCCTGTCTGTCTGTGAAACAAGGCCTTTATGTCATAATTAGGATTGACCAAAGAATGGCATAAATTGGCTTCATTTAATGTTTTATTTGTGGAATATTTAGTTAAAAAGGCCATATCCTATGCTTTTTGAATTCATAACCCATTTTACTTTCATAATATGAAGTTTTTGGGTGAAACAGGATATTCACTGCCAAATGCGCACAGTAAGACCAGGAATGCAAATTAAATATGTAAACAGGGTCACTTTTGATTTAATGAAGTTTATAGTTGACTATTGAATTGCAAGTATATTGTTTTGATCTGTTGAGGTTCAAGAGCGACTGGCCATCGTCCAGAGTCGGAAGGCAGATGAAGATCTGTTGGGCCTGACGCAGGAAGACACACTCAGGCATCTGACCGACACACTACGACAGGTACACACAAATTCATGTGCATTCTTTCACACACCACTGTGTGGACATGATGTAAATGTTGATTGAATGTTCTAGGAGGATGAGCTACAGCAGAAAACTTTAGTAAGAGAGAAACTCCAGCAGATGAGGAGAGAACGCTCATGCATTCTCCAGACCAGACGAGAGAGGTAACGTATGCGCACACATGCTAGGCTAGCTCATTCTGACAGTGATCATTAGGTATTTTATGTCATCTAAAGAACTAATTAAATTAAAATGATTGTATCATTCACTCTTGTTCCTGATCTCCTAAGTCTTATGGACCAACACATAAAAAATAATGCTTTGGTAAATCATAATTATGACATTAAAATAGTTACATTGTAGCCTACTTACTCAAATAAGTAATTTTAATTAACTATGTGTGCTTACTATAGACTGATGGTAAGGGTTAGGGTTTGTTTACTTATAATTATCCATAATTTACTGTTATTACTATAGTAAGTACATGTAGTAACATGTAACTACTGTGCGCCACCTTAAAATAAAGTGTTACCAAAATTATAATATAAAAAGTCCAAATTATGACATACTAAGTAATATTTGTGATATGAAATGTCGAAATTATGACATAGAAAGTCCTAATTATGACATAAGTCCAAAATTACGATATATGTATTAAAAGTTGAAAGTGATACTTTCAATGACATAATTATATGGAAGCTTGTTTCTGCCACAGAATAAAAAAAATACAAAAGGTTCATGCAATTCTGATTTTTTCTCTCCTCAAAATTACATTTTACATTGGCTTCCACACAAAACAGCCTATGGCGATTCAAAAAGAGCAGCATCAGAAATATGCTAGTTTTTTCCATTTGTGGAGAAAGAAAATCAAGAGGTTCTCACTAGCAGAAAATGAAAGTTGTACTAATCTATTTGTTTCGGTTTTATAGAAATACAGCAGGATTTAAAGAGCTTCTTGCGCCCACAGCTCAACGTATGACCGAAACCGAAGAAGGACACTAGTGCATACTCAAACCCATTTCCACAAACGTACAGAACACACAGTAAAACATTCATCAACTTTATTGATGTAGGAGCACAAAAGTAACTCTGTTTAAACGATAGCAACTTTTGCTCAAGGTTCAAACACTTTCCTAATTGCCAATGATAAATGCCACCCTCTATAAGTTTATATTAGTGCTTACAATGCATGCACACACATTGGCTGTTGATCTTTTAAGAAGACTGTTGTGTTTCTTTGGCAAATAATAAATTGCATGACTCTTAACTTTATCATAGACAGTGAGCACATTAAAACACTTTTGAGTTTGGTTTGCTTTGTTTTGTATTCATCTCAGTGTGACGCCCACATGCATATTATCCTGTCCTGCCATTGAATAGAAACCAGCACTTCCTCTGAATTAATAGTACAAGATGACTGACAATGCCTGAATACCTTGACAATGCAAGTATATAATGAGACACGTTTGAACATTTTATTGAACTCCAGAAAACTGCACAATGCCTCAGTCTTTTAAAACAAACTTGTGCGTGCGTGCGTGTTAATTATAACTTAAACAACACAGTCTGCTTCCCCACAGACATTGCGTTTTATATATTCAGAGAGCATATATACTGTGAAAGTCTACAATGGAAATGAAAGTAGTGAATAAATTATTTTGCTTTGCCTCTAGTTATGCTTGTCTTTTCTTTTAAAACGGCGCATGAATGAATTTATTTGTAGGTTTGCATGTGAGATTGCAGTAAATAATGCAAGTGTAAGTGTATGTCTATGTGTACTGCAAGTGTGTGTGTTCGGTTCACTATATGATTAAACGTGGAGGGTGAGGATGAAATCTGTCCGACAAAAGGGAATCTAAACACTTCCCCAAACAAAACTTGCAAAGAATTGTGGGACTACTGGTGGGCGCACTGCACCCCCGGACCATGCGGACCCCCTTCTTCGTCAGAGCTGTCGTTGTAAGCTTCACGGCGGTGACTGCCTGCTGATCCCTGACTGAGGTCAAAATCCTGCAGATCCACTTCCTCCGCATCCGCTGAGATGACGGGAACCTCTGTACGTGACGGCAACAGATCTTCCAACTCCTGTATGAACAGACACACATGAAATAAGGTACATCAGTGAGTGGACCTGACGAGATGGAGCTATTCGTCTTCAGTCAAAGTCTGCAAGACCTGGTAAGAGACTTTAGAACGCATTTTAAAGGCCCACTGAATTGCCTTTGAACGCGCAGCTTTGTATGATGTGGTGATGTAATTCCACTGAAACAGGAAGCTAAGGCGGGACATATTAAATGGCTCCTCCCCTTTTTCAAAAAGCCAATAGCGTTTGGTTTACCTCACAGACTCATGGAAGCAAATCCGAGCACTGTTGGTAGAGGTATGAATAAATTCTAGCCATTTCATTTTTGACCAACGTACAGTTGGAAAACGGAATAAAACTTGAGCAACCGAAAACACATCTCCAACCCATATTCCTCCGTGACATGTCAACGGTCGCTTTGGCCAGGTGCTTTACGCTTTACATTCTAGTGAGCATTTGATTGGACAGAAGATTTGATGAGAAGCTGAAGTCAGCGGTGATGTCATAAAAATCCGCGATCCATTTTAGCGGAACTGAGAGACTAAGTTTTGAATGCTTGTATTTCCTAAATGCGAATTTTGTCATTATTTTGGAACACACCAGCTTATTCATAACCTTAAGGCTAGCATATTAATAAAAGCAAAAAAAAAAAAAAAACACTTAAATTTTGATTTCATAGGCACGCTTCAGATGCAAAGAATGTTCTAAAAGGACTATTAAGATAAAAACTAAAAAATTTACCTAATATGTGTGTACTTTTGAAAACCAGTGTTATTTATATACTATTATAGTATTTAATGAATATTTTGATTTATTTTTATATTTTCAGTGTAATTGTGTTATTTCATTTAAAATGTTCTTTTTACGCTTAAGTTGAATTTTGATTTATTTATTATTTGTATTTTATTTTAGCTTTATTTCAATAAATGATTTAAAAAAAAAAATAGTTTTAGTCAACAACATCAACACTGCTGGAAACTCACCGTTAGTTTCTCTGTGCTGATCCAGCCGTTCTCAGGAAACTGCACGTCAAACTTGATGAACAGATCTCCTTTCTCAAAAGGGTTTCTGTACTGAGGCATTCCTTCCCCCCGGACGACCCTTATAGAACCTGACAAAGGACACAAGGACAATTCCTAGAAAATATTCTATAAAAACAAGAACAAAACATTGAACCCCCAAAAAGACCTGTGCTCACCTGGCTCAATGACTTTGCCAGGGGGATATTTGATGACGAGATGCCGTCCATCAAGGTGCGTGAGCATGAACTGAAATCCACAGAGTGCCTCCACCAGGCCAATCTTGTGGCAAATGTGCAGATCGTTTCCATCACGACGGAACTCCTGCATACAAAGACATCATACTGAAGGTTTTGTTCTTTAAAAGTAGTGGAAAATGCAATTACTTACATTTTAATGTTATATTTCTATAATGTAAATATTCTCATTCTGCAAAACAGCACATCCTAATAGCCAGAAAGTGATGCATACATGTAAATTAAACAATGTGTACAATCATTTATCAAAACAATATTCATGCTTCAGCATCAAATTTAAGTTGAAATTAATCCTAACCAAAATTTTAAATCATGTATGCAGCACAAGTAATGTTGTTTTTTATGAGCAGTCATTTTACCAGGGTACTGAAAAAAGATATAAATGTTATTTAGTAATTCTCAGCCTGTTGTTTGGTAACTTAATGACTTTTATTGTAACCTATATATTATATATAACCTACAGAATACATTCATAGACTCCAGTGTGCACATTTATCTAAGGAAGAGCATTGAAAAAGTTCTTAATTACTGTAACCATTAGCCGACAATCCAAATAGTTTTTATTCATCCATCTCTGACATTATATATATACCGGTAGTTATTTTTTTTTAATTATTATTATTATTCATGTATGTGTATCTGTTTCTCTTGTGTATATCAGTTTTATATTTGTTTTCAGTTATGTCCTCCACACTGAATTCACTCAATGAAAATTGGTCAGTGTTAATGCTGGTAACTTTGTTCGTAAGAAAAGCACAATAAAGTATTGGTCAAAAAAAAAAAATTGTTATTTAGAGTCCAACTATTATCTCTATTCTGCTCTTTGTGTGTGTTTTACCTCATGATCTTTCTCCTGCATCACCAGTATAATGTCTCCAGGCTCTGTGTTGGGCGACTGGTCCGCCTCTCCGGTGAATGTGATCTTCTGTCCATGTTTCATTCCTTTATCCACGTGCACCTCCAAGACCTTCACCTCTTTACTCACCTTACGGCCGTCACACTCTTTACAGCGGTCTTTCTCATGGATCACCTCCCCTACAAACACAACCAAGTTAAAATGTTGAATTTAGACCATCACAAATCATGTTCACTGCATATAAACAATGAAAAGTAGTACTGAATTCTCACCCTCTCCATTGCAGTCAGTGCACACAGACTGCATCTGCTGTACCATACCAGGAGCCAACTGTCTGATCATGATCCGCATGCCACGGCCCCTACACGTGGCGCACTTCTGCACTGCCCCCGTTTTACCCCCTTGACTGATGAAGAAGAAGAGTTAAGGGGGGTATAGCTACTTCTCACTCCAATGATAAAACCACTGAGAGACTAAGACAGGGACTTTATGCACTTGTAACGCAAAAATAAAACATCGGTGAAGAAAAATAACTTTTACTAGCTTTTCTTTTTTGCACAGACTGATGTTTCTTGATGGTACAAAGTTTAGTGGTTAACAAAGAATACATCGTCCCTGCTCACCCCCCTCTCCATCTCAATCAGTGAACAGGTGACTAATATTCACATTCCTACCCCCCACCATGATCACGTCACAATCAAAAACATGAACTCTTTCATGTCTACTACATTCCAGCCCCTAATTATCAAATAATGATTCCATTTTCATTAGAGACATGAATTTTTATAATTAATGCATTAACAACATCATATAATGTCCATTTCTTCTTCCAAAAAAGGAAAAATCTTGAAAAAAAGTCAAGCCAAAAAAGTTTTCATACTCATACTCAAAGTATTCTTTCCAGTTAATCTCTGTCAAGCTCATAGGCCAATGTCAAAATCAAAAAATGTCAGGTAAAAAGTTATCCATATTCTGCTTCTTGCAGAAGACAGACCTTGGTTATCGGCCTGTCCAGACAGCTGCTTTTAGTCTTAATTTGCACATGACGCACAAATCCTTTTCTGTCTGGAAAAGTTTGAATTATGCGTCCCATAAACCAAGAGTTTCAAGGTGCTGTGTTATCCACTATAAGCACTATGTCTCCTGATTTAAAGTTGCGTTTGACTCTTGACCATTTCTGACGTTCTTGAAGCTGCGGTAAGTAATCCTGAACCCATCTCTTCCAGAACAAATCTGACATGTACTGGACTTGTTTCCATCATTTACAAGCATAAACATCATCCTTTTTGAATTCTCCTGGTGGTGAAGATGGTGAAGTCCTCAAAAGCAACAGGTGGTTTGGTGTTAATGCTTCCAAGTCACTGGAGTCTGTGGATGCTAAGGTAATTGGACGACCATTTATAATAGCTTCCACGTAATTTGGACAACATGATTACGACCAGCATGTCCTACCTCCTTGTGTATGTGTCTCAGGAGTATATCTGAGATGTGAGTATTCTTGGCCAAAATGACAGGATGTTTGGATTCTTCAGCTATTGATGCCCCACTCAATCGTCCACCAACCTGAATGTGTCACTGAATGTGGCTCAGTTGTCTCAGGCAAGTCTCAGTTCTGACTAAAAGACAAGAGCAGATTCTTAAATTTCAAAATCCAAGCCAATACTTTCTTTAAACGGAACCAAGAAGAAAACGTGAAAGCACATCATCCTCTTCTTTGAGCTGTACAAAGTTAACCTCAATGCTTTTCTTGACCTCAGGGTCATCCACTTCAAGCTTCTTAAGTTCATTAAGATTAGCAGGCCACTTACTTTCATTAAGAAGAAGAAAGGCAGGACCTGATGTCCATGTCTTGTTCTTAAGAAACACGTTGACAGTTGATCCTCTGGAAGCAACATCAGCTGGATTGCTTGCTGTGTCTACATATCTCCACTGTGAAGCTTGAGAGGCCTTGAGGATTTCTGTCACTCGATTGGCTACAAATATTTGAAATCGTGAGGTCTCATTCTTGATGTACTTGAGAACAGAAGCACTGTCGACCAAAAGACGGAATCTTGAAGCTGCAGATGCAGTTCTTTCTTCCATAACACATCCATTCGGCTTGCCATGGTAGCAGCAATGAGCTCCACACGAGGGATGGTAACAGACTTAATTGGTGCTACTCTTGATTTTCCCATGATAAAAGCATTAAGTACTTGAGAATGCATGTTGTGTAAAAGCAAGTATGTCACAGTTCCATATCCATCCTGGCTCGCATCAAATAAATTATGTAACTGTGCATTTGTGATGTCACCAAAGTTGAGAGGTTTTAAACATCTGGCAAGCACAACTTTCCAGATGGTGAAGTTATTGCAGCCATGTGGTCCATTTTTTAACAACCAATTCAGGCAAGACATCATCCCATCCTGAATCTCCTTTGCAGATATCTTGCAAGATTTTTTTTGCAGACAACACTACAGGCCTCACAATTCCCAATGGATCATAGATGGAACTAATCATGGATAGGATTCCTCTTCTGGTCAGAGGTCTGTCTTTGATTACAATCTTGAACTTGAATACGTCAGACTGAATGCACCACTGCACTCCCAACACTCTCTCTCAACTGATGGAGAATCCCAATCCATGCTCAAGTCTTTCACTGTCTTTGCTCTTTCATCCACCGGTATTACGTCTAGCACTTGACGCCTGTTGCTCATCCATTTTGTGAGCCTAAATCCACCTTTGGCGCATATGGATACAAGCTCCTGGTACAAGGTTATCGCTTGTTCAACTGAAGTGACTGAAACCAAACAATCATCAACATAAAAGGAATGTAACATTTTATCCACTGTTTCCCTGTTGAACTGCTCTTTATGATCTTGTCCACATTTCCTAAGTGCAAAGTTTGCGATGTACCCACATCCTAAAGTCAACTGGATCTTGACTTAAGTCCCCATCGGGCCACCAAAGAAACCTTAACAAATCAACAACATCAGCTGGTACTCTTACTCAAATGGAACATTGATTCTACATCTGCCATGATCACCACTGGTTCTTTTCTGAATCTTATCATCACTCCAATGAGTGAGCTGGTTAAGGTCTGGTCCTTGCAAGAGTTGAGCATTAAGTGATGTTCGCTGAAAACTTGTTCCACAATCAAATACCACACAGATTTTTTTCTTAGTGGGATGGTAGACACCATGATGTGGGATGTACCAGATCTTTCCATCACTACGTGTTATATCCTCTGCTGGTACTCGCTCTACATAACCTTTGGAGACCATATCCTTCATAAAGGCTTTACAGTCAGCAAAAAAAACCTGAATCTTTTTGAAGTCTCCTCTTTAGATGCAAAGCACATTGTTCCACAATTTTACGATTGTTTGGCATTTGAACTCTCTTTCTCAGAGGTAAACCAATCTCATAATGCCCATCAACAAGTTTGACAGAATGTGTCACCATTTCCATGAATTTTTGATCTTCTTTTGAATAGCCAGTTTGTTCATCTTGGCTACATCCTGGGAAGTCCATTTTAAACTGCTGTTGCCATATGTCTTCCAAATTCACAACTGAAATTCTGTTGACGGTGACTTCTAGCTGAGCACAATCCATTTAGTTCTCACTGTCTCCAGTGAGTGGGCCATTCACAGTCCATCCCAAAATGTTGCATATGTTCCATCATTAACGCTGTGGATTACCTCCAATGGTTCCAATGCTTTAGGAACATTTGTCCCTATCAGGAGCTCAATCCCTGCCTAAATCTCAGGTAATGAACACTCTTTAAATGGGACCATCTTTGAAGATCTCTTACTCTAGGTATATTCCCTTTATGAACAGGCATACTTTCCTGTGTATAGACTCGATGTAATTCACAAAGGTTGTGGCCATTCAAGCCAGCTACCTCCAGTCCAGATAGAACATGACTACTACAACCTTTTCTTGCCCCATAGTTCATAGAAGTATCCGCACTTTGGTTCCTGTGAGGTTGAGTCTTCTCATTAAACTCTCCGTACAAAACACAGCGGTGTTCCCTTGATCTAAAAATGCATAAGTAGTGACAATTTTGCTGCCTTTCTTGGCCTTGATCTGTACAGGCACAATCGGGAGTTTACAATCATGATCACCAGCCCCAGTAAGACCACTAGATACTAAGACAACATCCACTGCCATTTTTTTATTTCTTCTCAGTTATATCGTATATATACTTTTACTTTGGGAAAGATATGCAGCAAAGTGGGATGTCTAAGACCACAAACATCTCAACAAAGACGTTTTTAGCACTCTTTGCTGATGTGCCCAATACACAAACACCCAAAACAAATTCCACTTTCTCTCAAGAAGCCAATCTTCTCTTTGTGGGATTGTTTTCTCACCTGAGGACACATACCCAATGTGTGTGCACCTCTACAGCAGAAACATTCTTTCCTATCATAGCCAACCTTTTTCTTGTTGTATTTTCGGATGCGCTTTCTTTGCTTGCAGCGACCACCGTGGTAGCAAAGCTGGTTCCTTTTATTCCAGGCCGAAGTTGTGGTACATCCTGTATGTTTCCAAATACCGTGTCTGTTACAACTTTGACTCGATGTTCTAAAAAGTGAACAATATCAATGAAGGAAACTCTGCGTTTGTGTCTTTCTTGTAGTTCACAAGCCTCTGTTCTCCATTTTATCCCGGAGTCTGTTAGGCAGTTTCTTTATAATTATCATCATATTGGCAGGCATGTCCAAATCATACATATATTGCACTTCCTCCATGACATTACCGCAGCCTCTAAGAAAAAGACTGTTTTCTTGCAAAGCATTCACATCTTCAGCTTTAATTTGAGGCCATGACAAAGCTTTATTCATTTCGATGCAACTTTCTGTTCATTGCCAAAATGTTCCTGCAACAAAGTTTTGCCTGTAATGTATCCCCCTTTGTGGATCATTAATGCTGCCAACTCAGCCTCTGCTTTAAGACGTACAGAATCGTGACATAAGGGTATTGATACACCCCTACTAAGCATGGTTGTGTTTCCCGTAGAATGACTTGACTCACTGCTTAACTACCATAGTATGATGCATCGTTGAAGAAATCAACCAGCTAGTCACAACTGTTTCCCGAAACCGCACTGTCGCAAAATTGTCGTTCAAACACATTGGTTAATGATGTCATGCAGGTAGTGGAGTAAAAACTTATATTAATGAATCGAATTAATGCTAGATTTTTTACTATAAATTACGGACATGGCATCTGAGGACCAATTCCCATTTTTCTGTTATTTTGCTTTATTTTCAGAATAAATATAGGCTCGTTCTTACGTACTAGAGCACATACGCACTCTTCAAAAAACAGCGCTTTAAATCTCTTGACAAACTGAAAGACGTAAATGACATTTGTATGTATTCAAAATAAAAGATATGATTGTACTGAATGTCTGCTTGCTTATTTTGCTCAAGATAAGGACTTAAAGGTCCCGTTCTTCGTGATCCCATGTTTCAAACTTTAGTTAGTGTGTAATGTTGTTGTTAGAGTATAAATAATATCTGTAAAATTATAAAGCTCAAAGTTCAATGCCAAGCGAGATATTTTATTTAACAGAAGTCGCCTACATCGAACAGCCCGTTTGGACTACATCCCTCTACTTCCTTCTTTAATGACGTCACTAGAACCGTTTCTTGACTAACCTCCGCCCACAGGAATACTCCCTCAACTCTACCGAAATTCGTTTATGTACTTGCGCACTTCTAATAACTTACTGTATTTACTCAGCTCTTACGGTGATTTTCTGAAGTAAAACTGACGCTTCATCTTTTGTGTGATGTACAATAAACTTTATTAAACTCATCAGTATATGTTTGATCATCATTCAGACAGCAGACTTGTAGGCTATTAATAAATAATGGATACATAGCCTACAAGCAGATGACAAATACGTTATAATAACCGTAATTAAACTACTAAACTATACCTGTATCACCTCTATACAGCACTCTGACTCTGTAGGAATTATTGTCCGACTCGAAATGAACACTGTTACTGAGAGTTTCTGATATTATCATCATTCCGTGAGATGAATTTGTCCTGAGAGACTGAGCGCGAGCTCATGAAGCTCCGCCCCCTGTGTCGTCCAGCAGCAGCTTATTTGCATTTAAAGGGCACACACTGAAACAGCGCGTTTTTCTGAGCCCCAAAAAATGACAATTTAAACATGCTGTAAAAAATGATCTGTTGGGTATTTTGAGCTGAAACTTCACATACACACTCTGGGGACATCATAGACTTATTTTACATCTTGTGAAAAGGGGCATAATACGGGACCTTTAAGTCCACACCTCATACAAACTAGAAATTATGCTGTCATTCCAACCACACATCTTTGCGATGCTGTTTGTGAATGTTCATTGGAACTATTGTTTCGGGAAACACTGACTTGTTGAACTATGCTAATAACTACGGAACTTGCGGCCATAGTTGGCTAACGATGCTTTCGGCAAACGCACCCCAGAAAGTTACTGACAGACTCAGAAGAGAGGTGCAGCTGCAATGTGAAAAATAATTTGTTTTTTAACATTCAAGCATGAAAACCTATTCTAGTAGACACCCAAAACAAATACATATAGGTCCTCTTTCATTTTTATAATCCTTAAAGATGTTGCATAAAATCCAGCTTAAAACACTCACCCACTGCATGCACTGCAGAGTACGTTCTTGCTTAGCTGTAGTTTGGTTGTTTTTCCATTGTACAGATCTTCCAAAGACACTCTATTAGGTATTTAAAAAAAAAAAAATTGTTTCAAAATTTAAAGAACTTTTCTTTTATTACAATTTAAATTTTAACTCACCACTTTACTTTTCTTTGGAATAATGTGCACAGATAAATCATGCACAAAAACATTTAAAAAATCAATTTTGATTTCATGCTGACTTAAAAATAGGTCATGCAGAGAATAATTTTCCATTTTTAACTACTTTATTTTTCGACTTCTCAGGTTCTCCAGAAAAAAAAAAGCAGAGGTTTTGTTTTCATATTCACTCACTTCAGTGGATGTATCATGTCCTCTCCTCTCCGTCGGCCACCATTCCGGTTCCTGGTGCTCTGGCCGCCCATAAAGCCGAACAGACCTCCACCAAAGATGTGAGAGAAGATGTCCTCCATTCCGGCTCCACCACCGCCACCCTCACGCAAGCCCTGTTCTCCATACCGGTCATACAAGTCCTTCTTCTCCGGGTTAGTAAGTACCTCATATGCAAAACTAATCTCCTTAAACTAACACAAATATATTGAATTAACAAAAAGGTCAAATTATTATTATTTCATTAATGGCTTTCAGAACTTCCATAGAATGAGAACTCACCTTGTCACCTGCATTGGGGTTTTTATCAGGGTGGTACTCTTTTGCTAGTTTCCGGTATGCCTGAAAATCACAAAACCTCACTAATTAGTGTTGATGTACTAAATAGTACCATTACTAATTCCCATAATCAGAGTTGTTTGAAACTTATATGTTCAGTCTGATAAATATTAATTTCTCATAGATTTACATTGAAAGAGGGACCAGCGCCATAGAAGCTAGAATATCAAAGAAATTTAAAGTTAACTCAAATCAAAAAGTTTATCAAGTAACCACCTAGCAACCACCCAGTTCACCTTAGCTACAACATAATGAAATGGCAAACACCCTAGCACGTTGGAACAAATGTTTTAATTTATTATTATTTTCTAATTCTTTTTTAAATAGTACTTATAATTAAGTAAGTAATTAAATGAAAATGTACAAACACATTTAAACATTTTAAATAGTCCTGCAGTTTGACAAATGAATTTTTAGAAATTCAAAAAAGATTCCATGTAGTCTCTCAATTAATCTGAGGCCACGAAACAACATGTAAATAGTTAAGAATAATCATAAACTATTTTCTAATCAGTGTTACTATGTACTATGTCACACTGCATAATATTTCATCAACATCCTTTCCAATTGGCTATCGATCTGTTATTATTTAAGGAATAGTTCACCCAAAAATAAAAATTCTGTCATTAATTAGGCTACTCACCCTCATGTTGTTCCAAACCCGGAAGACTTTCGATCATCTTCAGAACACAAATGAAGATCTTTTTGATGAAATCTGAGAGCTTTCTGTCCCTCCATGGACAGCTACGCAACTACCAATTTGATGCTTCAAAAAATTCATAAAGAGATCGCAAAACGAATCCATATGAATCGAGCGGTTTAGTCCTAAATTTTCTGAAGAGACATGATTGCTTTAAATGATGAACAGATTGAATTTAGGCTTTTATTCACATATAAACATTCATCAACTCGCACATCAGTTTGGGTAAACGGAAGCCCAAGCATGTTCGCTTGACATGCGAGAACCAATGAGGTTCATTCTCGTGTGAGAGGTTTGTTCTCGCGTGTCAAGCAGGTTCGGTTGAGCTTCTGTTTATGTTCGCTGATCATGTTTATATGTGAATAAAAGACTAAATTAAATCTGTTCATTAGTCTCTTCAGAAAATTTTGACTAAACCACTCAATTCATATGGATTCGTTTTACGATCTCTTTATGAACTTGGTAGTTGCATAGACTGTCAATGAAGGGACAGAAAATATCTTCATTTGTATTCCAAAGTTGGAACAACTTGAGGGTAATTAATGAGAGAATTTGGTTGAACTAACCCTTTAAACTGATGCTATTTGTCATGAAAACCCATTGAAAAATTGAGTATGGAGGTGAAGATCCCAATTTCCTCCACATTTGACAGTTCAAAACAAGCTGATTTCAAAACCATGCATGAACAGGACTATTTTGCACGACGCACATTCCATGGATTGTGCATTTTCGTGGACCTAGTGACTTTGAATCCGCATTACTAGTTATTTCATGTATCTACTGTGTCATAAATCCACATATCTGGCCTTATTTTTGGTCTTGCTGTGCTCTCTGAAATCCTTTGTGGACACAATCTAACAACAACAAAAAGCCAGCATAACACGCAGGCAACTTGGGGATGAAGGCCAGAGCCCGTTCACCTTCTAACAAAGGACTGAAAACAAACATGACGATTCATATTTTAAAAATACCTAAAACAAGGCATTCACGTTGCATTAACCATCTCGAACTCATTGCATATCAGATACCAGCTCAGGTTCGACACAGCAGCTGGTAAGCTAAGCATCTCCTTCCACTGTAAAGCTTTTGAACTGCAAGAAGCACCTTCATCTGTCTGCAGCACCTGGCTGATGCTCACACAGCATAAGCACACTTACAGCAATACACATAGTAAACAAACTATATATCTGAACGTATACATTTCAAACCCTTCCCCAAATTATTTCCAGATCCAAAAAAAAAGGCCACACTGGAGGATCTCAACAACCTGCAAAACACACCAGTGGCTGCTCCCCCAACATGCAGCATCCCACGTCACGCGCATCTTTGGCTTTGTTATTGTGCGATGCGCGGGGCGGAAAGGTCTGTCTCTACCTTTTTAAGCTCGTTTTCGGTGGCTGACGGAGATACTCCGAGGATGTCGTAGAGTTTAGTGTCTACGACGTTCGCCATGTCTGCAGACCAGAGCAGCAGCTGCGCGAGGAGGAGCGGAGAGAGAGAAAAGCCGGCTGCGTGACGTCACGTGCGCGCCGCCGCGTCAATGACTCCTGCTCGTGCATGAGCACAGTGCGCGCGCTCGCTTGCTCTCCTGCGCCACAGTGTGATTGATAAACAATCTGTTTACTTTACTACGATCTATTCTACATTTCATTTATTTGTGTTATTTGCTTTTATAGTGTCATATTATGCCTCTCCCTAAAACCTCAAATAAAGTTTTGATTAGACATCTGTACTGCATGCTCTAGCATCTGTTTTTAAATGTCTATTTTGTCTTTAGAATATCATAAATTCAATAATTAATTACTAATAAAAAATCATATTTTGTGCTAATATTTTAATATACTGGCCATGTACAATGTGTTCAGGTACACCCCCATTTTTTTTTTTTTTTACAAAAAGTAAAAAATAATATATATATTTTTTTAAAGTTACAATCACTGCATAATATACTAATATACTATAAAGTTTAAATATTATATTCAGTTGTGAGTATTTCCTTCCTAAAAACTGGTGGGGAAAAAAGTATTTTATACTAGATTTTTGACCTACATTTATATTTATATGATATACAACTTTGTATATTGTCATAAATAATAAAGAAAATATTTCCTCCATTTACTAATAAAAGCAATATTTCACTCTTCCCATAAAACTAAATCGAACCGATCGCCCAAGCCCAAGCGCGTTCACACACAGCGTGCGCGTCCGCGTCTCCTTGTCGGCCATTTTGACTTGATAAATAATGTCCAAATCTTTTTCTGCTAACAGTTTAAAGCTCTGAAGGGGCTAGTGCTGAAGCAGGGCTGCTGAAGGAGGTAACGTTAGGACGTTGGGGATCTATGGATGCAGGACGATGCATCGTAAACAAAATATCACATCTCCCCTCGCCCTTTGACACCGTACAGAACAGGTCTGATCACAGATTGCTGTTTGTTTATCTGACATCTCAAAGTGTTTCTGGTAAGTTCACAGCAGTTTATTTGTTCACATTAATGCTGTTTTTACTATGTCTGTGCGTTTATATGCTAGTCGATCGTCTCTGATGAAGAGTACAGATGCGTTTATGACCTGCATATGGACTCACGTGACATGAGCAATTATTAAAAATATACCATGATGACTATGTTAAACAGTAATGCCTTTCACCTTGAAGTGTATGCTCATATTACAGTCATCATAATATTCTGAGATCAAATACGATAGCTGTAACGTTACGTAGTCACTACCTCGACATGCTTGGGCTCCTGAGGATGTTTACATTTGTTTATGCAAATGAGTTTAATACGATTTAAAGGCTTTTGACAGTGGAGGCATTTATAATGCTTTGCAACATCCAGTAAACGGGCATGCAAATTCTAAGCGTTTTGATTGGTGTTTCGAGTCTCGCTTCTGCGTTCTGATTGGTGGATCACGGACAGTGACATTGAGCGAGGCCGCTGTGTGTGTCTCTCTCTCTGACATTGATCTTGAACGAGGGTTGTGATCTCGTCTCGTTAAGATAAATACGTATTTTAGGTCAAAATAACATTGTCGTCGTACAGTCGTCTGATTTTCATTGAATGTCCGTAGCCCTGTCACACACACGTACGCGTGGGCGTGAAGTGTGTGTGGACTGTATGATTTGATGATCACACACATGATGATCTCTGTAGCATTCTTGCTTTCACCAAACACACATGATTTTAATTTAGTATTTGCTGATTGATGTTCATAATGTTAAAACTTTACACAATAACCAAAATTATACACAGTAGATACATTTATCTAGTGCTGGAAAAGTCAAAATAATTAATAATATGTTTCTATGATAAATATTTGTATCACTTTCCTCTAGCTGTAGTATTTCTCTCTGTGAGTGTGCTCTATATAAATGTTTATTGTAATAGATGCAGTGCAGTAATGGTCTGTATGATGTGGTTTAGGCTAGCGGCTGACCTCATCCGCTGCATACGCTGATTAATCCCATTAAAAGACTAAAATGGAACATGGTGTTATCTGTAGGTGTGTGAACACCTTCATGTGTGTTTTAAACAAGAGATTATTCAGCCCGAGTCCTAGTCGTATTACAGAACCTTGATGTGACTTAATTAAAATGTGCTTGGCATTCTTTCCTCACCTCCACTCATCACTGTTTTCCTCACTGGTCTCAGTCATTTCTTGATGGCTTGTCTTTGTCCCTACAGGAGCCTGTGTTGTAATGTAAGGCAGCCCTTTCGGATGGGTGGGTTATCTGACCACTGACCACTCAATCTAGGAAACCAATGTGTGTAAACTGGTCTCTGCATCCCAACCAAGGAAACACAATATCTCCCTGAAGGTAATTTACTGCTTAAAGTGTAACTTCGCCGATTTTCAAAGCGTTTTGAATTGTTACAATGCTGGTAGTATGTAAATGAACAATGTTTAATCGTTCTCGGTGTTACCTGGACCGAGAAATTCCTGTTAATTCGTCAGCAAAATTTCGCCAGATGTCGTGACTTTTGACCGCTCCAGGACTTTCATGAAAACTACAGATTATACAGTACTTCCGCATTTTTGTATCCCCGCCCACGGATAGTCGGATCAGCTGAGGGTTATTAACAGAACAGTAATTGTAAGGTGTAGGTTTATCATGGTATCGTGCTATGTCTACTATTTAAACAGCACTATGGTAAAAGTGGAACAGCTTTCTTGCCTGTATGCGACAGCATTTTGCTTCGGGGGGTTGGACAGAATGGCAGTCTCTTCAGTTTTTTCCCTCCTTTTTTTCAACTGAAAAACTGTTTGTGGGCATCCATTTTGGGCAGGTATTTTCAGAATTACTATTGCGGCGTTCTCTCCATATTTATGATTCATTGCAGCCTTTAGCCACTGCCTACAACGTGTGTCGAAATATTACTAAGTCTGTAAACAGGACGTTATCACATGCCAAGAGATGAGACACCAAAGACAAACGCAAAGAGGAAAACGCAGCAGAGAAAATGCTGTACCAGGCACAACAAGCTCATTGTTTGCGATGCATGAAATATAGGAAGGCTGAAGGCAAATGACTGTCTTAAGAAAAGTTTCGATTGTAATTTATTTTCGTCTTACGTCTGTATAAAGTAGTGTTTATAAGCGCTTTGTGTACAGAGATAAGCAACGAAACAAAATCATTGCTGTTCCATAAGCGCCACCTACTGTCAAAGAGTGGATTTCAAATGAAGTCAAATGAAGTCTGAAGTCAAATGAAATTAGATCAGCTTTAATTGACTGATGCAATTGATTCTTTAACTGCTCATCAAGAGTGTAATTACAGCTGACTCACTAATGTTTAATAGTTGCTGTTGATGCTGCACCTGCTCTGGATTTTACTATTCACTATTTTACTGGTGCATTTTCTAATTTGACTTTTTTGGCAAACTATGAATTAGTCAGTGGCCAACAAACCCTTTAAAACATCAGCTTTATTTCTTATTCTAATATGCTTGAGTAAGTGACATCCTCTCTCTGTCTGTCTCAGGCGCTCTCTCTTTCTTCTATAGGCTGCAGTCATGTTCTGGAAGTTTGACCTGCACAACTCATCTCAGGTTGAGAAGCTCTTGGAGAAGGAGGATGTTACCCTACAGGAGCTGCTGGATGAAGAAGATGTGCTGCAGGAGTGCAAGGCCCAGAATCAGCGCCTCCTCCTCTTCCTCACCCAGGACAGCAGCATGCTGGAGCTTCTCAACCTCGTCACGCACGAGCCCCCTACTGACCGGGAGGAGAAACTGCGCTACAAGTGAGTGAAAATATGCTCTACACTTTCTGAGCACCTCTTAAATAAAATGTTTTGAAACTTTGTCTGCAATGAAGAAAAAATTAAATGACAGATATTTGAACAGCTTAATTTCATCAACTGATATTTGGACAATTAGATATTATGTAGCAGACTGGCTAACATATATATATATATATATATATATATATATATATATATATATTTTTTTTTTTTTTTTTTTTTTTTAATTACAAATTATCAGACTGTTAATCAGACAATTAATCAACTCATTTTTGGCAAATAATTATAATTTTTTTGTTAGTTATCCCAGTATTATTTTAGTATCATTTATATGCTGTTATAGTATTTATTAATGTTTTGAATTAGCATTTATTTTTACTTCTTCAGTTTTCATTTTTTTAATTTTAGTTTAAGTTTTAGTAAAGGTGTGTGCTCTTGTAATTTAATAAGTTTTTTATATATATATATAATTTATTTAGCTTGAATTTATTTTTATTTCAGTTTTAGTCATTTTAGTACTTCAGCTCAGTATTTCAGTTAGTTGGCAAGGCAAACATATTTAAGGTTTGTTTTTCAGTTTATATATATATATATTATTTAATTCAGCTTTATTTAATTTTTTTAAGAACCATTAATAATAGTTTTAATTAACCATAACAAGGCTGATTAAATAGTTATAATTTGACCATTAAACAACCGTTTTTTGGCCATATTGAGATTATCAGTTAGGCCGATTATTCCTAGTCTGACTACGTCAGACTTCGTACCTCCGCTCAATTTCAGTTCGCTTCTGTACTCAGTCTGAGATAGCGACCGTTTTCCCCGTTTTCCTCCGGCCTCAAAACAGCCGGCCAATCAACGAACAGAGGGCGGGCCGAGAGCCGTGACGTAGACACTGATTGTACCGTGGATGCATAGATTTACTTCACATAATCTGCAAAAGTCGTTCACAGCCATGTTCACTCCGGTATTTCGCTCGATGGTTGTTTTCGCATCATACATGTGTTTACAGTGGAAATTAGATGCGGCTGAGCATGCGCATAACACACGCCATAACCAAACATTATGTGATTGGCTTACGGGTAACCAATAATTTTAAACTTCAGACAAGCGCCCCCCGCGAGAAAGAAAACACTTCTCTATTATGCCATGCCAGACTCTGTCTACGAAGCAAAACGAAGTAGCAGAGTTTGGTATTACCAGGCTAGATTATTCCACCTCCTTACCACCATATGGTAAACAACAGTGTTGCAACTTGTCCATTAAAAAATTACTGACAATCTTGCTAATGGATAACACACATTAATTTTTTTAACACACAGTTCTTAAAGGAGAACTCCGGTCAATTTTAACATTGAGCTCATTTTTTTGTACATTTGGAGTGCTGTCAATACAGAGAACAACGACAAAAATCGGTGTTGCCTACACCGAGTTATTCTATTTTTAAAATTTGCACCCTGTTGACTTCAATGGGGCAAGTACTAAACCTGCTTTTAGCCTCTTAACATCCTTGATGTGTCATTACAAGTGCACAGAAAATGTGAGTGATTCCTTCTGAGTGAACACGAGTGAGTCTGACTGCAGTAGATGTGAAAGAAATGTATAAAACCAGCAGTGCAAGTTTGAGAGGTGGCGCCCCAACAAATCTCGTGAGAAACACGACTTGCTTTACGGCACGACGTCACATACATCAACAACATATGAAGCAGCCTCTATGGAAGACACTAGCACGCATTTCAGACGTGAATCATGGCAGAGTCGACGAAGAAAATGGAGAAAGTGCGGTTGGAAGAGTCAAGGAAAAGAAAACGACAGCTCTGCGTGAGTGGTATTTACGACAGTAACGTTAAATACAAGATTTATTTCACCATTGAAAGTGTTGACATAGAAACGCATAAATCCGAGTCTGAGGACGTGAACAGCTCCGGGTAGAATGTCACGAGTGGCCTTCTCTTAATTGGCGTGAACGCAGCATAAGCTCGTTGTTTTGGTTCAGGAGGAACTGTAAAAGGAGGCTGTGCTGTTTGTTTGTGGCACTTGGTGGCTTTCTGTCTACAACTCTGCATAGCCTTACAGAACGTGCTGATGGCTTGGATGTCTGCGTGAGCAGGTTTGTGGAGGTTTGGAAATACATATGTTGACTGGCAGGTCAGACAGCGTATCATTGCATTTGGACCGAATGCAATGATTGAACGAACGTTTCAATATTTAGACCTATTATTTATTGCTTTCAGGATGTGAAGAGAGTTTCAACTACTATAACAGAAAGTGTTTATAAAACAATTTGCCTACCCTACCTTTAAATTTGCAGTGTATTTGCAGTGTATATTGAATCTATTTAAGATATGTTGGTCATCCACTAGTTGTACAGTATATGTTTTTTTTCTCTCGGTCTCTCATGCAGGTATGCTAATGTAGCATGTGAGTTGTTGACGTGCGATGTGTCCCTCATCAACGATAAAGTTGGTGGAGACGAGTCTCTGCTGAAGACACTCTATAACTTTCTAGAGCAGACGCCACCGCTGAACCCTCTACTGGCCTCGTTCTTCAGTAAAACTGTTGGCAACCTCATCACCCGCAAGACAGAGCAGGTGCGCAAACATGCATCTCAGTTCCTTTGAAAATCATTGATTTGTATTTGCTTGATTCTTTTTATCCTGATCTTTGTTGATTCAAATTTTTCATCAGATGATTGGTTTCCTAAAGAAAAAAGAGGATTTTATTGGGCAGGTGTTGAAACACTTGGACACGTCGGCCATGATGGATCTGGTGCTGCGTCTCATTAGCAGCGTGGAGCCCGCTTGTCTCAGACAGGAAGTGCTTAGTGTGAGTGCATTCAACCAGCTGATTCATTAATATTTCTAATGGACACTTTGGCTTTGAGAAAAAATAAACTCATTAAATCATTTTAATGTGCTGATTTGCTGCTAAATAAACATTTGTTATTATTATTATTAAATATATGGAAACTGATGCATTTTATTTTCAAGATTCTTTGATGAGTTGATAGTTAAAAACCAGCATTTGTTTGAAATAGAAATCTAAATGTCATTATAAAAGACATTATAAATGTCTTTACTCACATTTTTGATAAATTTAATGTGTCCTTGATGAGTAAAACTAAAAAATCTTACTGACCCCAAACTTTGAATGGTAGTGTTCATAATATTGAAAGTGTTTTCTGATGATTTTAGTTCTTGTGTATCTTATCATAGTTTAAATAATTAATATTTTAAAATGTAAAATTTTTAAGATTTGTATTGAATTTATATTTCAAATGTGGCACAGGAGAAAAACAATAAAAATATGTGCATAGAAGCCATTAGAAAAAAAAAACTGAAATGATGAAGACATGGTCAATATTTTCAAAAACAATTTTAATGTGATTTTCATAAAACAAAAAGTAAAAACTGTATTTAGTTTTAATAAAAATCAACCCGTGGGATATAAAAGTGCTCAAAACGAAATAAACGCCTGTATCTGTGTGTAATTTTTATTGTATTTTCATGTCGTCTGTTTTCAGTGGCTGAATGAAGAGAGGCTGATCCAGAGACTCATTGAGCTGATACACCCTCACATTGACGATGAGGTCAGACATCACTAGAGTTTTACTAGAGAATGAATTACATGACGAAGTTTGATACATACCGTTAAGTACTCGTTTAAATCTCTTACCTTAAAGCTGCAGTCCACAACTTTTTTTGGGTTAAAAATGATCCAAAATAATTTTTTGAGCAAGTACATAACCAGCCAGTGTTCAAAACTATCTGCTTGCCGTAGCTCGATTCAAAACGGTAAGCTTGTAATAATGTTTTTAATTCCAGTGGTACTGGTGGATTTCCGCGGAAATTCGAGCATGTCTTTGCGTCATTACGTCACATCTGTACACATAAAGGTGTCTCGGCTAGTAGGCTATATTGCGTGTGAGGATGTTGGAGGTGGAGATTTGTAGCCTTTTCTCACAGCACTTGATATAATTAAACTTATAAATTTGATGGCGGATCCAGAAAGGTTCAAACGACAATCACCAGTGACAACTGTAGATTCACCTGTTGTAAAATGCAAAAGACTTTGGAGTGGCTACAGAAAAAAAGAGACTGCAACCCATGCGAAAACAAGGATAAATACCGGAAGGGCATTAAATGTAGTCACGCAATGCTGATGTTGTTAGCATTAACAATTTTAGAACAAAGTATAATTTGCACGGTTTGACGTGATGTAAGCGATTGTTCGATTTAATCAGCGCGATTTACTGCAATGCTTTTTTCCCCTTAGTTGGTCAGAACAAAAGTGAATGTTACTTTCTTGTGCAGATGACATTTTCCGGTGAAAATTCTTATGTTGGTCATACTTCCAAAAAGTAGAATTAGCAGTGACTGACAGCGACACATTTTCCTCAAAACATTGGATTCATCCGCACTGTGCCGTGCCGAGGCACAACCCGTAAAGTTGATAATTACGTGAATAACTGCAATTGCAGATTTCGAACAGAGATGGCGACAAAGAGGAAAAACTACGGACTGCAGCTTTAAAAGGATAGTTCACCCAAACATGAAAATTCTATCATCATTTACTCATGATGAGTTTGTTCCAAACCTGTATGAATTTTTCTTCTGCTGAACACAAAAGAGGATATTTTGAAGAATGTCGGAAACCAAACAGTTGGAACCCCCCCCCCCTACTACCATCAACTGTTTGGTTTCTGACTTTCTTCAATATATCTTTAATCTTTAAAGTCCCCCCTGTAGTCAATAATTGTATCCCTTAAAATTAATATTTGATCACCAAAATTACTTTTTATTTAAAATGAATTCTTCATGCCTTAAAATAGCTTGAATATAATTTGCCCCTTGCCTCATTTAGTATATGTGGTTCTATAAATATGCAAATTAGCCCCGCCTCCACTCACGCCAGTTCAGAGATCCACTCGTTGACGATCACACGTTGATGTGATTGGTTACAAGGTAGTTTGTAACGTAATAAACACCAGCGATTTCAAACTGTGTTTTTGAGACTGTCTTTGGTTCACTGCAGTTTTAAGGAGAAAAAAACTCAGAAACGGTGTTGACTTATGCATTTGCACATGGTTTGTCTTAAAGCATATTAAAAACACCACATAGACATTTAAACAACATTAAAAGCTTGATTTTCACCACAGGGGTCTTTAATAATTTCATTTTTGGGTGAACTATCCCTTTAAGGATGATAGTTATACTGTGTTTTTGATCTTAGTATTGAAAAAGTCCTTATGCGACATAAAACATTTGATTCCATCTTACAAATCGAAATGAATAGACATGAAAGATGACACGTATACATAAATGTGTGTTTACAGAGGCAGTCGAACGCATCTCAGACCCTGTGTGACATCATCCGTCTGAGCAGAGATCAGGCCAGTCTGCTGCAGGAATCTTCAGAGACCGACCCTTTGCTCACAACACTAGAGCTGTGAGTGTGTGTGATCACCGCCACTGTGTTCAGTCACTTTTCATGTCAGCTAGATGGTTTCTTACTGTCTAAGTGGGCAGTTGTCAGCCAAAATAAGCAGAATGTGGAATGGACTTTATGCTTGAACAGATTAACTAAACTGAAGTCTCCGGCTGCTGTTTCAGACAGCAGAATGTTGAGGCCCTATTGAAGAACATGTTTGAAGGAGAAAAGAGTGAAGTGTGCATCGTCTATGGAACGCAAGTGTTACTCACATTGTTGGAAACTCAGAGACCTGGGTGAGTAACAAATGCATTTAATCACACACACACACACTCACACACACACACACACACACACACACAATCACTGTTACTAAAAAATGAGTGTTTGTGTAACAGTGTTGAGCAGGTGACTGACCCGTGCTCTCAGGGATTGGAAAAGTCATACACTGTTAACAACAGCATTTTAATGGGCATCCAACCACATCTAAAGCACTTCCACCACCTTCTGTTAAACCCACTCAAGGTTGGTCTGCTCCTCTGGTTTTATCAAGTCTTAAAACAAAGTCAAATCACTGAAAGATGTCACATAGAGGAGGTTGACGTTTTTTGGACTATCTCCGCACTCAGAAATGTGTGATGTTGACCACGATGGGTGTTCTTGAGGAGCCGTTCGGCAACGCGCGGCTGTATGCGTCCAGATTGATGGCTGCTCTCCTGTACACCAGATCTCCCAGAATCCACCAGGAGCTCTGCCAAATGAACATGATCAACCTGCTGCTGGTATGAGTCATCCTTAGTCTAGCTTACAAAGTCAACAAATAAACATGTTTCCTTTCTCAGAGCCAATAATTTTTTTAAAATACTTTACATTTTGATCTGTCTGGAAATAAGACAATTTGATATTATTAGTTACATTTTTTTATTGTAAGAAATTATTCATTTTACTTGTACATTTTTTGTAAAGAAATGAATACGTTTATTCAGCAAGGATGCATTAAATTGATCAAAAGTGACAGTAAAGACATTTTATAATGTTACAAAAGAATTCTCTTTCAAATAAATGCTGTTCTTTTGAACTTAATATTCATCAAAGAATTCTAAAAATAATAAACGCCTAATGGTTTCCACAAAAAAAGAAGCAGCACAACTGTTTTAAACATTGATAATAATAAGATATGTTTCTTGAGCAGCAAATCAGAATATTAGAATGATTTTTGAAGCATCATGTGACTGGAGTATTAATGATTGCAGTAATGGTGCTGAAAATTCAGCTTTGCCATCAAGGAATAAATGAAATGTATTTAAAATATAGTAAAATTGAATATAATTTTAAATTGTTATAATATTTCTCATTATTACTGTTTTACTGTATGTTTGATCAAATAAATGCAGCCTTGGTGAACATAAGAGTTCTTTCAGAGACATTTCCATTTTCTTTCTTAATCTGTTTCTCTCTTTAGGACTTGTTTTTTAAATTCTCCTGGAATAACTTCCTACACATCCAAGTGGAGCATTGTATCTCTGCCATCCTTAACCAGTCAACACAGAATGGAAAAACACATGACAGTCCAGATCAGATTCAGCTGGAAACACAAAACTCAGACAAATCTGACATGTTCACAAGCTGTGACTTGATAAAGCATGTAAGCATGACCCTCACTTAATGAAGCTTTGTATAGTCATATATAGTAACATGTAATAAAGTAATATAAAAATAAATTGGCAGTAGTGAGGCACTATATATTACCATGTCAGCAGAATAATAATCAAGTTTGAGTCACTTGCTAGATCTGACTCAATTGATAAACGTACGTACGTACGTACGTACGTATGTATGTGTGTAATATATATATATATATATATATATATATATATATATATATATATATATATATATATATATATATATATATATATATATATATATATATATATATATATAATATATTGTGTATTATATATGTTGTGTATATACACAACATATGTATTATATATGTTGTGTGTGTATATATATATATATATATATATATATTAGGGCTGTCAAAAGATTAATCGCGATTAATCGCATCCAAAATAAAAGTTTGTGTTTACATAATATATGTGTGTGTACTGTGTATAATTATTTTGTATATATAAATACACACACATGTATGTATATATTTAAGAAATATTTGCATACATATACTGTATATATATTTATATAGTTTATATTATATATAAATATAATTTTTTTATATATATAAAAATAACACATTTATCCTAAATATATACATGCATGTGTGTGTATTTATATATACAAATTTAATTATACACAGCACACACACATATATTATTAAAAACAAACTTTTATTTTGGATGCGATTCATCTTTTGACAGCCCTAATATATATATATATATATATATATATATATATATATATACACACAACATATATAATACATTTACAGCACTTATGACATCAATTGTCAAAAAATGAAAAGGTTTCCTCTTGTGAAATGCGGTATGTATACGTCATTGAAATATAATTGTTTGTGCGCAGCTACTAAAGGACTGCAGGCTGGTTCAGAGGATTTTGGATGCTTGGGAAGAAAATGACAAAACACAGTAAGGACAAACTTAAATATCTATGAGCTGAAGAGTCAATACGCTTTTGCTGGAGTATCTTATGATCTTATATCTCTGTGTGTATGTTATAGGAAAGCTGGAGGCATGAGAAGAGGGTATATGGGTCATCTGACCAGGATTGCCAACACAGTTGTGCAGAATGCAGAGAGAGAACAAGAGCAGACCCAAATCACACAACTAATAAAAGGTAGCTAACACAGCGTTTTTGGGAGGATTTGTGTTATATACATATGTATGTATGTATGTATGTATGTATGTATGTATGTATGTATTATAAGTGTGTGTGTGTGTGTGTATGTATGTATTATAAGTGTGTGTGTGTGTAATATATATATATATATATATATATATATATATATATATATATATATATATATATATATATTCCTTCTTTAATGCATTTTTGCTGAATAACAGTATTAATTTCTTTAAAAAAAAATCTTACTGACCCCAAACTTTTGAAATGATATAATTTTTTAACAAACTTCATTCTTTGTTTTCAAATATTTGGTATGTCTGTGTATGACAGAGCTACCAGAGGACTATAAAGCTCGCTGGGAGCAGTTTGTGAATGAAACTCTTATGGAAACTAACAAGAAGAACACTGCAGACCTGGTGAGAGTTTGCACAAAGACATGTGCTGTGAAATCATAGGAAGTATTTTAACATCAGAAATGACAATCCGCAAATCACCTTCAATGAGCATCTTTCTCTTAACAGGTGTTCTCAGATTATCAGATCCAGCAGATGACGGCAAACTTTGTTGATCAGTTTGGATTGAATGGCGATGAATTCGGAGAGCATGACGGCAACATCAGGTGATTCCTGCGCAAAGGGTTAGATATAGAGTTAAATGTAGATTCAACTATTATATATAAATATTCATCTAAATGTTAAATAAAATTTATATTAATCTTATGTTTAAAAACGGCATGTTATTTAATCCTTGATAATGTAAATCTACCATAGTTAGAAAAAAATAATTGAATTTAATTGAAATATTTAATATTAAAATACACAATTTTAATTTAATATTAAAATTTAATAATTAATTGTTGATTGCTTCAGGTTTAAACTCTAGTTTCTGTCTGTTTTTCCTGCAGCGCCACATTTGATCGAATCTCAGAGATCAACTTTAACCTGGGGGACAAGGGGGTGAGTCCTGTTTTTCTATTTTTATTCATTTTTATTCTATTTTTATTCTTTATTCTTTTTTATTCTTCTAGAACTCTTCCTTTCTCACTGTTGTTATTACTCTTCCCATTTCTCTCCTCTCTTAGAAGAGCTCTGCTATCTTTGAGACTTGCACAAAGGAGCGAATCCGGCCGTTTGAAGATCCTGAGGAGGAGGAAGATATTTGGGAGGATAAAGAAATCAACTATGCAACACAAGTGAAATCCAGAAGCAGGTTCATAAAACACACACACACACACACTTGCACTCACACTCTAATAATTGACTGCTCTGACTGCCGTGTATGGTTTATTTTTTAATAGGTTTGGACTGGTGACAAATGCTCAGAAGAGTGAGGTGGATGGTGGCTCTCGCAGGCGTCTGGGGTCACCTGACATGGAGTGGTTTCCAGAGACCAAACAAACTCCAGACAAGATCCAGAACCAGGACATGGACAAGCAGTCCAGCGATCCACAGAGTATGCTCACAGCTCACATGATCTAGATTTAGATCTCCCACCTGATCTCATATAATATCTGAATGGAAAAATTATTATAACCCAGTAGGTCCTGGATGGACAGCGAGTTTTGAAGATGACTTCAGCTGTCGGGATTTTGCTAGTATCGCTATAGATACGGGCTCTAACGTGTGGGGAAGCTCTACCGCCCAGCTCAGCGAGACGGAGGAGAAGGGATGGGCGACTTTCACCGACTTCCAACCTTTCTGCTGGTGAGGGAGAGGCTGTGTTTTAGTTGATATTGTGTATTCAGGTCATGTAGACACTGTGCTAAACGTTCTGGTGTTCTGCAGTTCAGATGCAGGACCCAGATGCAGTTCACCTGTGGACTCGGAAAATCCAAACAAACAGAGCCAAAATGAAGAAAGTGAGTGGCTTACTTGCTTATTTCTTTAAAAGTATATTCATGTAATTTTTTTGCATCATTCCTCCTTATACTAAATGAACAACAAATACTTGCATTCAGGTAATGTTTTTTTTTGTAAATAAACACTGTAAAATGTTACCAACTTTTATAAGCCAGGCAGCCATATCACCCTGTAGCCCATGACTGGTTGCCCACTGAAGCTAAGCAGGGTTGAGCCTGGTCAGTACCTGGATGGGAGACCTCCTGGGAAAACTAGGTTGCTGCTGGAAGACGTGTAAGTGAGGCCAGAAGGGGGCGCTCACCCTGTGGGGTCCTAACACCCCAGTATAGTGATGGGGACACTATACTGTCAAAGAGCACCGTCCTTCGGATGAGACGTTAAACCGAGGTCCTGACTCTGTGGTCATTAAAAATCCCAAAAAGAGTTTAACGTAATGGGCTTAACGTAATGACGACAGAGTTGCGACGGTTCCCTGCTACTTGAAAACAAAGAAGAGCTGCTACTGCTGGCGAACAGTCTTTCGAATCGGCTTTGGCCGCGACTCTGGAGGACTTGGGGTTAAGTTTTCAAAAGAGTAGGGGTGTAACCCCGGCATCCTGGCCAAATTTGCCCATTGGCCCCTGTCCATCATGGCCTCCTAATCATCCCCATATACTGATTGGCTTCATCACTGTCTCCTCTCCACCAATAAGCTGGTGGGTGTTCTGGTGCAATATGGCTGCCGTCGCATCATCCAGGTGGATGCTGCACATTGGTGGTGGTTGAGGAGATTCCCCCATCTATGTAAAGTGCTTTGAGTTCAGAGAAAAGAACTATATAAATGTAATGAATAATTATTATTATTATTATTATTATTATTATTATTATTATTATTATTATTATAAGCATCTTGCATTTTTGCGCAAAAATTGTTTAATATGTTATTCTTACTAACTATTTAGAGAAAATGCATTTATTGAATTAAAACATTACATATTTTTGTTAGTAGTGGTAACTGTAATAATAATTATTTTTTATATTTCATTTTACTTTTAAACATTATTATTATTATTAAAAAAATTATTTAATTTTAATAAAATGATATGACTTTGTGTAATTTATGTAGTTTTAATTTGATAAATTAATTTCCCCCTCTAAGTGCTTAGTCTTATAAAGAATATTCGTTTTTTTATTATTAATAATAATAATATGAATAGTTTTATTTAATTTCTGCTTTTAATTTTTTATTATTATTTTATTATTGTTATTATATTTTCATTTATATTATTGTTATACCAATATTCTTATTTAATACATGAATTTCTCCTCTAAATGCTGTTAGTCTTAAGAATATTTATTTTATGCAAAATGCTTATAAAAGTTTGGTGTTGTTGATAATCATTGTTATTATATTGTTATTAAAATGTACACCATGTAACTTTTGACCTTCTAGCTAGTGATATAAAAACAAAATGCATGCACTGACTGCGGATGAATATGATTATCATACTGCTCATAAAACATTCACTACTAGACTTAAGAGATATAACCAGATTAGATGGAAAGGATCTCAAACTAACAAGCTGAGACATTACTGTCTATATACATTAATAGACACGGTACTTCCTTGAAAGCACAGCGCTATAAACAACCATAATGAAACAACCCTTTACAATAGATAAAACTTTAAAATGAACTCTGTTAAAGAGATACAAATGGCAATTTATCCGTTCAAGAAAATGCCTTACTCTCCTGTTAAATAATAAAACGCTATCGCCACGTTGACTTTACAACATTTCAAATCCCTCAGTTCTTGCCATCTCTGAAAAGTCAAGCCAATGTTGATTCTTGTTTTATTACGAACTCTGTCGCATTTTTGCCAGCAGACTCTCCTCTGTTCAGTGTTTTTTTTTAAACGAGTGATTCCCCGATTGGCTCAAGATTGTGACAACTAACCTATGCCAGTCCCACACAATACACACGTCAAAATATCGGAGCAACTTTTTCTCCATTTATGGATATGACGAGACACACAGCGAGTGACGTATATTCGCAATTTCCTGCAAAAACCATCCTGAGAGGTCTAAAATATAAACACTTAATAGGTTTAGTGAATCGGTAAAACCAAAAACACGTTTTGGAAGAAGGATTGATGATTTGACTCATTATTTAAATGTTAAAAGTTACATAGTGTACATTTCACTTAAACATTTACGCAAACTTATATTATTATTGATGATAATAATAATATTATATTTATTGTTTGCATATTTACGACACTGTTGTTTGTTCTAAATGTTCTTGAAATGGTCAATGAACACGAGTTGATAGCATGTGTGTGTTGCAGTGAAAGGCTCGTCAGCGTGTGTGTGGAGTGTGTGTGGGGCGAGGAAGGCTCCGCTGGTGGCGTCCGACAGCAGCTCCAGTGGCTCAGACAGTGAGGATGAAGACAGAGCCAACATCATCACAGAGAGCGTCGCCAAGGAGAGCATTACACTTGCCTTCGATGCAAACAACGAGAAAGCAGTCTTCAACAGGTTAAACATTCTTGCATTCCATCAAAGCATTTTTAAAGCATTATTGTACTTTTAAACATAATGGGCCCTATTTTAACTATCTGAAACATAAGTATCAAACACGAAACACAAGTAAGTTTGTGGGTGGATCTCGGCTATTATACCGGCGGGATAAATGACTCTCGCGCCCGACACAAATCTTAAATGGGTTGGTCTGAAGTAGCTACATTACTCATAGGTGTGGTTTGGGCGTAACGTGAAATAAACCAATCAGAGCGTCATCTCACATTCCCTTTAAAAGCAGGCACGCTTGTTCCATGGTGGATTGCTATTATAACGGCAGATTTGCCAGGCGCACGCCAGGAGCGGTTCACAGCCGAGGAGACCGACGTTGTATGGGGATGGGAGAAAACCATCCAAATTAGCTTTGGTTAAACAGGCATATAATAATTTTGGCTAGATTATAATAATTTAAAGCTAGATTTATGTAGACGAAATCTAGACGCACCCTAGCGGCAGCAAAATTTATTTTGCAGCCAGGGTAGTCTAGCAACTCTCCGTTGACTTTCGGAGCTGTAAAAACCTAAATTGGGTCAGGCCAATCACATCATGTATAGAGTAGGCGGGGCGGGCTTAACGTAATGACGACAGAGTTGCGACGGTTCCCTGCTACTTGAAAACAAAGAAGAGCTGCTACTGCTGGCGAACAGTCTTTCGAATCGGCTTTGGCCGCGACTCTGGAGGACTTGGGGTTAAGTTTTTCTTTGAGAAAAGAGCAAAGAACGGCACTTAAGTCATTCTTAAAAAAGGAAGATGTGTTCATAGTTTTGCTGGCCAGATTCAAAAGTTGAATCTATCAACTAGCTCCGCTGTTGGGAAAACGCTCTGGTTGGTTGAAGCTCTGTCCTATTGCGTGCAGAGGGAATTTGAAAGACAGCCGTTTATCCCGCCCCTCGGATTGAGCCGTGTCTGTGGTGAGTTGCCAGACCTAACATCTTGATGTAGGTCTGGCTTGCCAGGCTAAGATTTATGCCTATTTTTTCACATCTTCATGGACACCACAATGATTTCCCTCGTGTGGTAATATTTTTCCTTGTAATTATGTATGGTTTGCAAAAATTGGAACTGCTGCGTCTGTGTAGATGAGAGAAGCAAAGTGTATGCGTGTTGTGCACACGCTACATTATGGCCAAGCATGCGCCCTTAAAATAGCATCTGAATAACGCGCCACTGACTTTAGACTAGGTTTTTCCTGGTCTGTGGCGGAATTGTTTTCTGAAACTGCAAAATGGCACCAGGGAACGTTTGTGCTGGAACACGCCTTCTCTTTTCACTGAACCGCCCCCTGGAGCGCAAGTTCATTCCCTAATTTACCGACGTGCGTCTGTGGAGGGAAAAGTCCGCTGTGCGTCGGGTGCAAAATAGGGCCCTATATGCATCAATCTTCTTATTAGTATTACCACTAATAATACAATTATGTAATGTTTTAATTAAAACATTTCTTAATTATTGTGCAAAAAGTTTGGTGTTGTTAATAAATAAAACACTCTAATACACATTCTTGCATTTCGTCAAAGCATTAGTAAATTGTTTGCAAACAGTTTTGAAAATTTAGCAGCTGCTTTGACATTGATTCAAGACTTATGACAAAATGTGCACAGTGATGTCCTCTTATTGGTTGCTTCCACTGTCTTGCAGTGACACTAATGCCAAAGCAACAGATGTCATAGCAACAGGAACCATGGCGATACCCATCACTGGTACTCAGTCACCCAAGGAGCAGAAGTAAATATAGATACATTTGAGTGTTCTTCCATAGGAAATTACTGGACATGTATTTAAAGCCTACAAATGTCTCATTCTACAGGGGCGACTCCAGTAGTAATGGCCCAATGTAACAGCGTTTGACTCGCCTCCATCCCCATGAAAACCTTCGCTCCGCTCATGAAATGTTAAATGCTGTGGTTTCCCTGTTTTGGCATTTGCTGTTCCCATCGATCTGCAGTGTAGTTGCGTGGGTATTTTTAGTTTGAGCATGAGCGGTACTCTAGATGATCTCTTGTCTTTTCCAATGAAGACATCTTCACTGTTGGAGCACTGACCTTTGAACCCTGTGAGAGCGGCCCCACTACAGTCTGTGTGCGTGTTGAGCGTTGTGGAACTAGAATAAGATGCAGATCCGCAGATGGATTCTCACGTATATGCATAAAAATGCTTGGTACGTTGACAGGCGTGATGTTTCTAAACCAGTGTTTTCTATTTAGAACAAGGCATGATATCAAGTCTGTGTTTGCGCCTGTGTGTGTGTGTGTGGTAGTGTTTTTTTGTACAACTATCTTTGTGAGGACCGGTTTGAGTTTAAGACCATCGGATTGAGGACAAAGAGAGTAAAGCGAGAACCTTTCTGAGAAGGCCTGTTTGATGGTCAAGACTTGGTTTTAGGGAAAAGGTTATAATTCGGTTTAGGGTAAGGGATCGGGTTAGGCACTTAGATCAATCTGTGTTTTGGTCGATCGGATCACAAGTACATGAGGGAGACCCATTCCTGTTTACACCTGGTATTTTAATCTGTCTCAACACGACCGGAAATGACAGGGAAAAAATAGCTTTCGTCTCTGCTCTGAAGACCGCGCCGAATGCGATGAGTGAAATCAGGTATGGTGAGAGAACATTGTGCTTGGTATGTTTTTCGTCTTCACACCAAACCTGGGTTTCCTTTCTTGAAAATGCCGTCTGGCTAGCGCGCTTCCCATAATATTTACGCATTATGTCAGTAGGTGGAGATTAGGCGCTCTTTCGTTTACACTACGAAAACAATCTGGTCAAATGTTTTCGATTGACTCTGGAAGTGGTCGAAAGTGGACAACCTCAAAACGTTTTAGACCCCATTTACACCTGTATTTAGCGTCGTACACTTGTAATTCGATTGACCAAAACACATCTTAATACCAGGTGTAAACAGGGCCTTAGTTGTGATGGGTAGGAGCTAGAGCTTGCATTGTGTCAATGAATGTCTTCACAAAGATGAACAAGAGTGTGTGTGTGTGTGTGTGTGTGTGTGTGTGTGTGTTCTGTCTTGATCAGTCTCTGTTTGCTGTAGCCCTTGGGCCCGGTACTGATTTTATTTCAGTGCTGATTTGTTTGCACTTATGTTTCCACAGCATTTATGTTGTGTCCAGTTCTGCCCACAGAAACACACACGTATATGAGCAAAAATAATCGGGAGTAGGTCTCAATAGTTCTGTTGTTGTGGGCTGCTTTCATCTTAAAGGAATAGTTCACCTAAAAAAAAAAATTGTTACTTACACACCGTCAGGTTTCAAACATGTATGACTTTCATCTGGAGAACACAAAAGAAGAAATTTTAAAGAACGTTCACACTGATCTTTTTTATAGAATGATAGCGCAGAAGTCGTATGAACCAACATCCCACGCATGGAAGGAATGTCATACAGGTTTGAAACGGCATTATGAGGGTGAGTAAATAATGACAGAATTTTATTTTTGAGTGTACTATTCCTTTAAACGTGTTTATGTAAGACTGTTGACTCTGATTGTGTTTGTGGTTGGTATTTGAACGAACTCTCAGGTGAACGTTGTGTGTGTCAGAGCGAGTCTATGTGCAAAAGAAGAACCGAGGGCGCGTGTGCCTTGAAATATCAGAGAAGGACACATCGGTATGTTTAACGTGTGCGCACATATCCTTAATCAATCTTCCTAGATCACTGTCAGGTCTTAGTAATAATGTGTATTCTTTACGCTATGTACTCTTAATATTATATTTTTTATGACTAATTACTAGCGCAACACTAGAACGCTGCAGTGTCCATTTCAATCTAGAGAGATAGCAATAATAGTATGGATAATTTCTAGGGATTTTTTTCTTTTTTTAGTAATGTAGCTTTGACGAAATGTGCACACATGCACACAAACTGTTTGTGAGAGTGAGTGTGTGTGAATGTGTGAGGCTCAGTGTGTTTTCAGTTTGATTTTGCACTTTTAAAAACTTGATTTTGATACCAAATACATTGGGATGTTAGTGGCGGTACGATGACTATAATGAGAGCCCTCGGTCATTGTTCGTTCTATGTGCAATTTTGAATTTACAAGCCGTTGTGTTATTGATATTGCAGATGTTTGCCGATGCGAGTGTGTTTGTTGTGTTTAGGAGACTTTGAGCGAAACTCGAGAGAAATGGTGACCGATCCGTACCAGGCTCTGTGCTTGAATGTAATTCATAGTTTTTAATGTTTATTTGAAATCATTATTATTTTGGGCCAAAATATCTCTTTAATATTCCATCTTTCTGCCATTCTGGATGACAGGGTTTCATTCTCTCCTTCTGGAGGCTGACATTTGATCGTTCTTTTGTTTTTGTGTTTAACTTTATTTCTAGAAAGTCCTTACTGATATTCCACAACTAAAAGTGGCAGTATTTAAGTGCTGAATTAAAGGCAAGACACTAATCCCCTTTTATCTACTAGTGTACTCTAGTCCAAGCATTTCTTTCTGTCTGTAATTGAGCTAACATCTTTAGTTGACCTGTCAGATACCATTACACTGGTTTAGAAAGTTCTCTTATAGTTTGTCAATGCATTAGCACACTGTAAAAAGTGATGAAACCCGTTGCCTTTAAAATTAAGTAAATAAACTTCATGCATAATTGAAAAAAAAAAAAAAAAGTTACCGTATGTGGAATTGTCAAGTTCAGTTCACATAACTAAAAATGAATAAGTAATAAACTTCATGCATAATTGAAAAAATTAAGTTGTTGATCATTTTTTTTAATTACGCATGAAGTTTTTTTACTTAATTTTGAGGCAACGGTTTCCTCAGTTTTTTTTTAAGTTAAGTCAACTGATTACTTTTTACAGTACAGGGCATGAGAACGAGAAAGATTTTTTTTTTAATCAAAACTGTGACGTAAGAATTATGCCAATGTAATGCCACATGTGGAACACACAATTTGTGATTCTAATTTACACTTTTTCAATTGTTGTTTCATATCCCCTTCTTCCTCCACACCACAATGAAGATTTTATAGCTGAAAAATAGATGTATCAGAACCTGCAATGTGAAATGTATGTTGTTGGGTTCTTTTCTCTTCAGCTCTTGTGTGTATTCATGTACCCAAAAACACAAACTCATGTTGTATGTTATGAACTGGTACAATATTTTGTGGTATGTTCTGCCTTGAGCGTATGTCCATAGTATGAAACTGGAACACTGTTGTCATTTAGTCAAATGCCTTTTTATTGTAAACTGATGCTGGTGGTTTCTTTTTTTTTTTTTTTTTGGTATAATGCAATACTGTACCTGTTATCTGTTGTCAGAGTTAGGCTTTAAAATCCGATATCAAATAAATATTTCAAATGGGTTTGTGTGTCAAATGTTTGTTCAATTCACATTTAATTATTTGTATAGCGCTTTTGACAATACACATCGTTTCAAAGCAACTTTACAGAAAATGCACGAGTCCATTACAATTTAGAGAGATCTGTTATCAGAGGTAACTAAGTTATGTATTTCAGAAATGTACATATACAAATCACAGTTAGCTATAAATGTATTAATTTAGACAGTCTAATAATTTAAGGCAGAAACAATGAGCTCATTGTAATAATGAATACTTGACTGTTAACAAATGATTGACATATAGAAGACTTTTTTTCTTCAAAATTAATACTACTATGTACAATAATACAATGTTTAACAATTATGAAAGTTAGTATTATTACACTGTAAATGGACAGGATCTGAGTTAATGGATGTATTTCATCTAGCTAGTAGGCACTTTGCACAAACAAAGTGCTAGTTCGGGACCAAACACTGAAACTGGTTGAATCGTGTAGTAGCGAGTTGAGTTGATGAGTGCAATCTACATTAAAATTGTGAAAGCAATGAAATTTTAACTTTTTTTTAAAGTGTCAATATAACACAATTACTGCAGATGATAGTAATTGTGTAAAAAAGGAATACCGCTTGTGTATAAATTGGGTGTGGAAACAAAACCATGCCCATTATGGTTGTAATTCTATGAACCAACACCATTGATGAATACAATATTATTTATTGTGATGAAAAATAAAACTTGGATAACACTTTACAATAAGATTTCATTTGTAAACATTGGTTAACTACATTAGTTGACATGAACTAACAATGAACAATATTTCTACAGTTATTATTCTTAGTTAATATTAACATTTATTAATATTTTTAAGATCAAAAGTTGTATCTGTTAATATTAGTTATGCACTGTGAACTAATATGAACATGAACAGTTTTATTAACTAGCATAAACAAATTAATATAATGCTAATAGTTAGTTAATACATTAACTAATGCTAACACACACCTAACTGTAAAGTGTTACCAAAACTTGTTCACATACTTTCATATACTTTGGCAAGTCAAGGCAAATTTATTCATTAAGCACATTTCATCCTCTGTTTTAACATGTGAAACACTGAATAATAGTAATAATAATAATAATCAAGATTAGAATCAAGAAAAAAAAGAAAACTCAATTTTACAATAATTTAAGAATAAGGAATAATATTAGGGGGAAAAATGCAGTATTATGTTTGCGAGTAGTGTTAAGTAGCGTAGGTCCACTTTTTCACAGAAATTAATTGGTGCAAAACAATAACATCTGGATAGTATCCTGTAAATGTGTGCATACTTTCTAAACATGTCTAGACATTCAGTGCCTGATTAATGTAATACAAAATTAATTATAATTTTTTGTATTTATATATAGATTCTTTTTTTTGTTGTTGCACATACCACTTGGTTATACGTTGGTAACATCGTACAATCTCATTTGTTAACATTAGTTAAAAAGGGTGGTATAATGCCCTTTTCACAAGATGTAAAATAAGTCTTTGATGTCCCTAGAGTGTGTATGTGAAGTTTTAGCTCAAAATACCCCACAGATATTTTTATATAGCATGTTAAAATTGTCACTTTTTGAGGGTGAGAAAAAAAACACATGGTTTTATGTCTGTTCCTTTAAATGCAAATGAGCTGCTGCTCCCGCACAGAGGGCGGAGCTTCAAGAGCTCGTGTCCTTTTACCTCACACACACATGCACTGAAAATTTCAAAAACTTTTAGCCTTTTATGTTCAAACCGGATTCAGACAATGATAGAGAGACTCATGAAGAAGAGACTCATGAAGACTACAACATGTAGAAGCAACAGGACATTTCTGAATGGTTAGTTGATGAATTTATGTAGCTTATGTGTAGTTATCTTCTAGTCATTGATTAGCATATTCTGTCTTGATAATCTGTAAATCACGTTCCCAGGGGCGGGGTTTATGTAAATTCTAGTGTTGGTGACGTCACTAACCCGGGAGGAATGTCGTGTAGTCCCTACCAGCTGTTTGTTGAAGTCCTTAAAAAGCAATTTCTTTAAAAGCAAATATCTCCCTTTGCTTTGAACTTTGAGCATTGTAACTTTGCAGATGTTGTTTATACTCAAACAGCAACATTACACACTAACTAAAGTTAGAAAAGTGAAATCATAATCAACCACCCCTTTAATGCATTATCTAACATGAACTAACAATAAGCAATGCATTTTTACAGCATTTTTTTATCTTTGTTATAGTTAATAGTTAATTGTTCATGTTGGTTCACAGTGGATTAACATTTACTAATATGTTTTTAATAAAAGGTTTAAAAATATATATCAGTTAATGTTAGTTGAGACTTTAACTAGGAATTAATAAATGTGGAAGTATTATGTATTGTTAAATGTAAACTAATTTTAATCAAATGAGAAGTTAGAAAAGTGTTAACTTTATATTTAATGTAGTGACGTTCATACATTTTGGATGAACCATACCTGTTGTTCCGCCTTCTGTCATCATGAACTATCGTGAACCTAGAGAATGAAACCAAACAATCAAAAATGCAACGACTCAGAATGACACCAATCCTGTGTGAAGTGCACAGAAAGTAAAAGTTCCCCTGGAGGCACAAGGGGGCGGGGCCTCAGGTGAGAGGAGGTGGGGAAGCCTAGAGATGGGGGCGTGGCTTTGAGTGAGTGTGTGTAAAGAGTAAATATTTTTCAGGACTGGTGGAACCTGTCCGTCTGCTTCACCGGAGACACAGTGAGACTCAGCCTGAAGTGTAGGACACACAAAGAACAGCAGAGAGAACACAAACACATTTACCAGCAAGAGAAACCAGACAGAAAGCTGAGCTGAGCGACAGTCTGTACGTAGACCTCTGGATTGGGACAGACAACATGCGCATCGGGAACTGCTGTGTTTGTTTATGTGGCAGGTGCGTCAGTGTGTTTGTGTTTGAATGAGGTGTGTGTGTGTTTCTGAGGACATTTAATGGGTAGAAGCATCCTGGATATGGGGGGATGTCAGAGTTACAGTAGCTCTGAAGAGGATGTCAGCGCTCTGAAGGCAAACCACACCAGCATCAGCCTGTTCAAAGTGTGAGTATATAATCTACTCCCTGTCTAGTGTGTGTGAGTATATACTTTACTCCCTGTCTTGTGAGTGTTTAGGTAAAGCAAGAAATGTACACATCAGACAAATGCCTGCTGAAGAGATAAGCACTAGCATTCCTTCAGAAAAAGAATGTGTGAGCGTATAAGTGTGTTTGTTCAGTAGTTTCAGCTGTGCATCTCAAAGTCAAAGGAAACTTCCACAAGCCCATGTGTTTATGTGTTTATGTGTTAAAACATGGCTGTGCACAAGGGTTTATGGATAAACACACCTGCTGCAGCCCATGTATTTACATATTGCGTACATCCGCATGAGTGCAACGTTGATATTGCTAATATCAACACTGCCTAAAATCAACACTTTATCCTTCAAATAAGCATTAAATACATCGAATAATCATGTCCCATGGTACTGTAGGGGTAATACTGTAGTATATTGATATAGTCATATGCTATTTTCATAAACAATAGTACAGTTACATGCTACTCCAAGATAAGGACATTACCACAGTACATGCCCAAAACCATGGTAGATGCATTACCAATAACCCTGTACTTGTTGGTACTTTTAGTATTAGTACTATTATTAGTAACTGCAAAATTAGAAATACATGACTCATATATTTGTTAATATTTAAATAGGTGGGACAAGGAAATGCTAAAAATAACTAACAATTTGTTTTTTTTGTTGTTGTTGTTTGTGAGTTTGCACTAATGCACACCTAAACCTAAAATAACAGAACACTTCTGTAATATTTATGACAACAGCCATATGTACATTAAAACATTAAAACAGCAACAAACTTTCAACAAAACTAAATCATTTAAAATGTAAAAAATACTTTAACTGATAAAATATGAAAGCCAATATTAAGGAAATATGGGTATTTTATAAGACCTGTATTCTTTATCTGTGCATGTTTTTTAACTAAACTAAACTAAAGAAAAACTAGTCAACAAACTAACATTGTAAACCTATGATGAGTTGTGATGGAGGTGATGCCTGGGGGATCTTGCTGAGGTTTGCAAAACAAAAAACTAAAAGCCGAGTGGTTGATTTAGAATCTTAAAAATAAAAAGATTAAAAAGTGCATGTTCTGTTTCTTTAAAATGAATGCCACCTGCTTTGATATTCTGTTTCTAATAGCATTTTGGCAATTCATTTACACAACGACAGCGTTTTTAGGGTCTGAAAATGCAAACTTTTGAAAACAGGTTTCAAAGTGCAAGTTTTTGAAAACAACACGGTTATCGTCTCCATGTTAACTACAAAAACTCGAATTTGTGAAAACTGTGACGTCATGTTCAGTCTATAGGTGCGCATTGTTTCTTTATAAAGTGATATCGCCAACTACTGGCCTAGCAGCATAATACAGTTTTTAGTCGTTTTTCCGCAGATCCGTGTGTGAACTGGGATCATTTTGCAAGGAAAAAACATTTATGTTTTTAGTACAGCATTGTTGCGTCAATGTACCCAAAGAGTGGCATAAGTATCCAAATACTTTTTGGGGCCACCATATGGAAGATATTCCACCCCACAGCTTGTGTTTTAATCAGTCAGGGACAAAGCCACCGTCCCAAACCTCCCACCACACACACTATCAGTTATTTCAAGGCTAAACTGGGACTGGGAGGTCTGTTTTCTCTCTATGTACACACACTCTAGGTCAGCTTGCTCTCTCAGTCCAACGTGTGTGTGGTTTATTTCATTTGCATGAAGGAAAATTAGGGCTGTCTACAGGAAGCAGCACTCTTTCCAGTGTTAATATGCTCACTACTGCTGTCGGAAAACAAGAACAAGCAAACACAAACCCCTTCAGTACATACAGTAATGGACTAGCCCCATGTGCACACACGGCAAACTAAACTAAACTACATCCCTGTATGTCCTTGTGTAACGTCACACCGTGTTTTCACAAATTGTTCGCTATTTGCTCAGCAGAATTTAAACACAAATTAACTGGCAGACAAGCTCGCTGCAAAATAATTCTCATTGCCAAGTCAGCCAGGCACATAGCCATTTATAAATCAACACAATTAAAATGAGTAATGAATAAAATAAAAAGAAAAACATGCTAATTTAACATGAAACGAAAAGTGACCCTCCATTCCTAGTTATACTGTGCGCAAGTCATAAGTGAACTTTATAAAAATGTAATAAATTCTCATTGAATATTCTGTTGACTGTGTGTGTCTGTGTCTGTGTGTGTGTACAGAAAGAATAACAGTCTGCATATAGTCCCGTCTGCTGAGGTCAAACCTTACCTGAAAGATCACTTCCTGTCCAGACGCATCACTGACATCGACCTTTTGACCCTCTCTGCCCTGCCGCACGGCCTAGATCAGCAGGAGTGGATAGCAACAAACAGTGAGTATTCAAAAAACTATGAAATAATAGAGAAATAATTTACATTTTTATACCCCTTCAGTACTTACAGTACTGAATATATATATATATATATATATATATATATATATATATATATATATATGCGTGTGTGACTCAGAGAGGTGAATGCTATTTACAGTTAAACAGTGATCACAAACATCTAAAAAATGATGACACACTCAAAAGTGTCATCTGTGTGAGCAAATCAGGGCTGAAACAATGCACTAGAGAGGGAAACATTTCAAATATTTCTTAACATATGTACAGTATAATGTTCAGTAATGCATGAGGAATGCTGGGAATGTGTTGGGCAAGGCTCACATAACTGCAATGTCTGGTCTATAGTTTAACTTATTCTGACCAGGAACTACCCACTTAAAAAGGACCATGTGATTAACATGTAAAATGACAAATCACAGCTTGCTGCTTTATGTGACCAAACAACATACATCAGATAACTCAGCAGTGGTCTGTAGGTTTGCCAACTTCTTTTCTTGCTCTTTAAATGTGTAAATGTGTGTTAACTCAATCTTACCATCTCTTTCAGCTGTGTCGTTTTTCCAGCACACTACCCTGTTCTTCAGCGCTCTTTCTGATTATTGCACAACGATAAAGTGTCCAGCGGCCAACAGCCCAGGAAACATGTGAGCAGAACACACACTTCATTTCAGCTAGTTAAAAGAGAAAAACATAAGTCACATCTTGAATAAAGTATTAAGTGAGACATACATATACTGTACCCTTACAAAAAAAAATTGCCGTGATTACGTACTCTATTACTAACGTAACCTCGGTTCCCTGAGATTAAGGGAACGAGTATTGCGTAGCTATGCGCTATGGGAAAACTCCTTTTCTCGAGAATATTGAAGCCTTTATTTTAAAATGCAGTGCAGCTGCACAGCGAGCACAGAGCAGAGCTGACTAGCGTGCTCATTGGCTGTGCTGCGGGAACAGCACGAACCTATGGCGAAGTGGCTGACGCACGTGAACCAATCATGGTGCTTCGCGCCGAAGCCCTCCAGAATGGGTGTGGCTTCTGGCTATATAAGCGGGCCATTTCGCCATAGGAATCAGGTTTAAATCGACTGAAGCGACAGCACCTGTACCAAGCGTAATAGCACGGCAGGGTATAACAGTCTGCCGAACCGAGGTTCCGTTAGTAACCGAGTACGTTCCCTTTCGAGAACGGTCTCTCGTATTGTGTAGCTATACGCAATGGGAACCCATTTTAAAATGCTGTGCTATCAGCTTAACACTTCGGCCTTAAATATCACCTTGGGCTCGAAGCCCAAGGTTAATAGTAGAGCTAAAGTCAAATCCAATAGGGGCCAGACCATGTCGGGCCCCACCGAGGGGTAATAAAAGGCTTGGGCTCCCCACAAGGCCAAGGCTTTTACACAGAAAGAACTTGAGCCTGCAGAGCAGGAACCTCTAAGTTATAAAATCTTACAAATGTGGACGGCGAGGAACAGCCGGCCGCACAGATGTCTTCAATTGGTATACCACTGGACCAGGCCCAAGATGACTTGGAATGAGCTCTAACGCCAATGGGGCAAGGAAGGCCCATAGAAGCATAGTCTAAAGCGATAGTGTCTACTATCCATCGTGATAGTCTCTGCTTGGTGACCGGAAGCCCTTTGGTGTGGCCACCGAAGTATATGAAGAGCTGTTCTGACTGCCTGAACGGGGCAGAACGCTCTAAATAGACTCTAAGGGCCCTAATCTTCTTCCGAAGGGGGAAGAGCTGATAGAGAAATGACCTGAGTTCTTAACAGAGTCGAGAGCACTTTGGGAACATAGCCATGCATGGGCCTGAGGACAACTTTGGAGTCGTTGGCCCCGAACTCAAGACAGGAAGTGCTCACAGAGAGATCGCCTGTAAATCACCCACTCGCTTTACTGATGCTAGGGCTAGTAGAAGTGCGGTCTTCAGTGAAAGAGGCTTTAGATCAGCCGACTGAAGTGGCTCGAAAAGGGGTCTCTTCAGGGCCCTGAGGACCGTGGAAAGGTCCCAGGCCGGTATAAAAGGGGGTCAAGGCGGGTTCAGCCTCCTGGCCCCTTTGAGGAAACGCACGACGAGGTCGTTCCTTCCCAGTGACTGGACGGCCACAGGAGCGTGGAAGGCTGCTATGGCCACCACATATATTTTGAGCGTGGAGGGGGTTCGACCCGCGTCCAGCAGCTCTTGGAGAAAAGAAAGTACCAGTGGTACTTAACTTGAATAAGGGTCAAGGTCCCGGGCTGCGCACCAGTCGGTGAATACTGACCATTTCAGGGCATAGAGGCATCTAGTTGACGGTGCTCTAGCCTCAGGGCATAGAGGCGTCTAGTTAACGGTGCTCTAGCCTTAGTGATGGTGTTTAAGACCTTTTTCGGGAGGCTCCCAGGTACCCGTTGAGGGGCCATACGTGGAGGGCCCACGAGTCGGGATGGGATGCCAGATTGTCCCGTTCGCCTGCATGAGGAGGTCCCTCCTCAGTGGTATGAGCCAAGGAGCTGTTTCCAGCAGCTGCGCCAACTCGGGGAACCAGACCTGGGTCTTCCAGAGAGGGGCTATTAGGAGGACAGCACTCTTGCTTTTCCTGATCCGTTCGATGACCTGAGGGAGCATCGAGACCGGAGGGATAAATAAAGAGGGAGGCTGGGCCAGTCATGGGCCAGCACGTCCCCATCTTTGGAAAAGAAGATTGGGCATTGAGAGTTGCCTTCTGAGGCGAAGAAGTCGACCTCTACCTCGGCGAAAACCCTCCAGATCAGCTGAACCATCAGGGGGTGAAGAGACCATTCCCCCGGGGGAACGTTGACTCTAGATATCATATCCGCACCCTGGTTCAGAATGCCTGGCACATGCACCGCTCTCAGCGAGCGCAGGTTGGCGTGTGCCCATAAGAGGAGTTTGGCCATGGTGTGCAGGTTGTTCAACCTGAGACCGCCCTGGCGATTTATATAGGATACCACTGGCATATTGTCAGTCCGGACCAAGGTGTGGTGCCCGCCAGGTTTGGGAGGAAGGCTTTTAAGGCCAGAAAAACCACTCTCATTTTGAGGCAGTTGATATGCAAGCGCCTTTCTGGGCTCGACCAGAGGCCGGAAACAGGCCTGCCCTCGAACAGGGCTCCCCAACCTAGGTTGGAGACATCTGTTGAAATCACCTTCCTCCTCGAGACCACTCCCATGTTCATGCCCGATTGGTACAAGTCGGCTACTTTCCAAGGAGCCAGGGCTGATACAGCCGTGGTTCACTTTGATGCGCAAGTGGCCTGAACGCCACGCATGAGCCAGTACTCAGGGCTTTACCCAGCGCTGCAGGGGACACATGTGTAGTAGGCCCAGTTGGAGTACTGACGATGCTGAGGCCATAAGGCCCAGAATCCCCTGAAATGTTCCGAAGGGCGATTGAGAGCCCACCCTGAACGAAGCAGCTAGCTGTCGAATGAAGAGAGCGTGGTCTGGCTTGAACCATGCTCTCATCTGAACCAAGTCCCATCTGGGAACGAGGAAGTGGCGGCTGTAAAAGTCTGACTCGCTCAGTGACAGGGCAACAGTTTCCACAGCTCCTTTTGCCAACAGGTTTGATTCTTCGGTGCGAAGGACATGAGCCACGCTGCTTCTCACCGTCTCGACCACGGCGCGAAAGCTTTTATTGTGTTCATTACCCATTCTGACACATTGGTGATGGCTGCCCAGGCCTTGGCCCGATTGGCTAGGGGTTGAATGAAGTCTGGGGGCAGGCCCCAATGCAAAGGGGACCCGGCCACCCAGATGTTGAGTGTTGAAAAAATGCTCTTTTTGTGCTCTATTTGGGTTGCTGATAAAACAGTGTTTGTTTGAAGGGGTGTGTGTTTTTTAGAACAGGCCCATTGACTGCAGTATGAACATCTCCAGTCGCCTGAACTGAAGAGGGGACTGGGAGAAGTGTGCGAACTCTTTTTGAGGGTTGTCCAGCCACAGCGGGACTCAAACCCTCCCTTTTCCTTCCTGTCATGCGACTAGGAAGGCTTTCGAGGCTCAGGGTCCAACACAATCTGGGGTCGGGGCCCCTGATGCTCCGGGAACAAGTAGCACTTTGCTGACTGCCGGTGAGTTTCAGCGGCTGGACGGGGCAGGGAAACCGGTGTCGCAGGCTTTGCTGACTGAGAGGGCGGTGCTTACTTGTGGCACATGGCCTGCGACGCCTTCTGTGCTTCGGTGAAGTGCTCGGAGAAGCCCTTCACAGCAGGACCGAAGAGGCCAGTGTTAGGGAGTGGAGAGTCCAGAAAAGCAGTCTTGTCTGCATCCTTAATCTCCGTCAGGTTTAGCCAGAGATGGCACTCTAGCACAATCAAACTGACCATACTCCTTCCAATAGCTTGGGCGGTGGTTTTAGTGGCATGCAGGGCTAGATCAGTGGCGCTGCCCAGGTCCCTAAAAGCCTCGAGGTTAGGTCCATACTTGTCCATGGAGTGTAGGAGTTTAGCTTGGAACACCTGGAGGACCACCATGGTGTGCAGGGCCAATGCAGCTTGGCCAGCGGCGATGTAAGCTTGGCCGGTGAGAGCTGAAGTGGCTCTGCAGGGTTTCGATGAACTGCCTTGGATCTCCATCCAATAGCAGTGGGCGGGCAGAGGTGCGCAGACACTGCTTCCTCTGGGGGGCAGCTTCTCGTATTCCTTCTCCTCAGCACCTTCAACGGTGGAGAGCGTTGCGGAGGTGGATGTTCTCAGGTGGGCCAAGTAGGGGGCGTGCCATGATTTAGTCAGCTCGTCGTGTGCCTCAGGAAAGAATGGCGCTGGTCTTTGACAAGGGGCCTGGTGGTGCCCTGGCAGGATACATTTGTCGAGCCGGCTCTTAGTAGGCTCCTACGGCGAAGACCAATTGAGCCCGAGGTCTTCGACGGCTTCAGTGAGGACGCGGAGGAGCGCCGAGTCCAAACTCGTCCTCGTGCCTTCTTCACTGGACTGAGATGAGGGGGCGGGGTCAGACGAGCCCGCCCAATCCTTGCACTCAGATGCAGCCAAAGACAGGCTGTCATCTTCCTCCTCTTCTGATCCACCGAAAGAGACGAGGCCTGCCGCTTGCGGAGAGGGGCGCTGGTCCGTCTGAGTTAACAGAACAGGTGAAGGGGTCTCCGCTGGAGAGAGCGAGGCACGCGGGGACGTGGCCGGCGTGGGCTCGCTCGTCTCAATTCGCTCAGGCATCCTCTGGCCCCGCCGTTTCTTCCTCTGCAGTTCGAAGAGGGCGGGAAACGGGAGAGCGCGAGGGGCGGGGTCGCCCTCTGAGAAGAGAAGTAGCATGGAGATCGGCATACTCTCACAGTGAGAGCAGCAGCTTTTGCCGAGTGCAGCTTCCGCGTGGTGACGTCCCAGGCATGAAGTGCACTCACTGTGCCCGCACGGCTTCAATATTCTCGAGAAAAGTAGTTTTCCCATAGCGTATAGCTACGCAATACGAGAGACTGTTCTCGAAAGGGAACCATAGTTTAATAATGGTTAACAATACAAAATTACAACAGTTTACAATAGTAACTCTGAAGTCACTGTGCTATTTTGGTGGAATATATACTGTAAAACAAAGGCAGTTGTCTAAAAAGATTTCACATTTAAAAAAGTATTTTATAAAAATGTGTAATACATTTTGTTATATACAAAAAAAAGTTATAAAATACTGAAAAAGCAGGCAAAGTAATTTTCTGACAGGACACAAAAATGACAGAAGAAAAAGTATATACATATACACATATATATATATATATATATATACACTGTATATGTAGTGGATAATAGTGTAATTTGTTTTGTTTTCAGCTCTTGTGCCTTGTTAACTATTTACTTTTTAATACATTTTTCTATAATAATTATATAATATAATATGATTATTGTTTATTTTTCTAAACAAATAAGGTGGAGGAAATGTGTAACACTGTTGTGGTTATTATCGCTGAAAAACTTCAATCGAGTCGTCAAGTATGCACGCACAGATATCAACACCCAATGATAACAATCAACAAACATGATTTCAGATAAAATGGTATAAAAATATTAGATAACAAGTACTGTAGCTTAGTTATAACAAAACAAAGACAGCCAAAACAACATCAGGAATGCAACTGTATTGATGGACAATATGCATGTGTCAGTTGACATCACACTGTACAGTTAATATTAAAATATTAAAGAGATTATTGTGATGATAACATAATTATAGTGATTCTTTAGTGAATCACAGTAACAAGTAACTTAATTAAAAACTGCATAAATACTACTGTATTTTTTATAGTGCATGGTTACCATTGCAATTTTTGTAAGGGATCCTTCATAATGAGTTGTTTATGTTTGTGTGTTTTCAGCCTGTATGAATGGACGGATGAACAGGGGAAGAAACTGAAGTGTTCAGCTCCGGTCTACATCGATTACGCCATGTCCTACATCCAGGAGATACTCGCTGATGAACGCGTGTTTCCCATCAAGGCTGGTATGTAGAAGTTTAAAAAGTTTACAGAGAGCCTTAGCACCAATGAGCTGAAAATTATCTGTGTGTGTGATTGTATATGAGTGTGTTTAGGTTCATCATTCCCTCCTGGATTCATCTTCTTGATTCAGAAGGTCTTTGTGATGCTCTTCCGTATGCTGGCTCACCTGTTCAGCACTCATTACCAGGATGCAATCGCCGTGGAGTTACACCCGCACCTCAACACGCTCTTCACACACTTCATCACCTTCAGCCACACGTTCAGACTGCTGGAGCCCTCAGAGACGGCTCCAATCGATGAGATCATCGCCCTGCTCACGCACTGAAACACATGGAAAGTAACACAAAAGGACACGTCATTAGACCTTGAATCACAAATGTGATACTCTGTCGCTTTGTGGACCCAAAGGATTGAAAGTCCTCATCAAATGCACTATTTTGGACAGTAATTAGTTACATGAAAAATCCCTTCGATGTTTTGACCCAGTAGAAACAGAGTGTGTAAATCAACTTCAGCTCAGATTGAGCTCTGATTGAACAGTGCAGCTGATCCCACCTATGAGTGATTTTTTTTTTCTGGGCCAACTTTGAACATTGGCAATTTTCTCTTGGCCAGTGGCCACATGGCCTTTCACCGAGATGCAATTTCTTGCAATCCGCACTGGGAGCTTTCAATTGTGCTTTGCAAATTATGGCCACAAATTATGGCCCTCTTGGTGTGTTTATCAGTCACACAGATAGAAAAAGAAAAACACTGTTTAAGGAGAAAGAAATAGCTTTTCTAAAATATACACTACCGTTCAAAAGTGTAGGGTCAGTATTTTTATAAAAAAAAATTTAAAGATATAAATTAATACTTGCAAGGAACTTGCTCTGACATATTTTAAAATATGTCAGTGCCATTGTTTTTGTCTCAAGATGCACACCAGTAATGTTTTTGTCTAAGGCACATTTATAAAAGCTACTTAAATGCTCCAATTGAACCAAGGCCTAATCCTGGCTTAATCTAAGTCATGTCTGTGAAACCGGGCCTTTAGACTCTTTCTTTTTTTTCATAATGCTTTTGGGACGGCAAAGAATACAATCCAATGCTTCATTATATCAGGTCCTAACCATATGCAACGCAATAATGCTACAAACGAAAAGCGCAACCTGAACGTAAGAAAAAAACGTTTCGGTCGCATGGCTTGATGGCTACTATTTCTTTAGCTCCGCCCACTCTGAAATCTCATAGGTCTTCTACACGGATCATGCAGTTAGCTAACGTCATGTATTTATTGATGCAGAAACAGTAATGCGATACACATACCTGAATATAAATCAAATATGTCAGATTGGCTGCGCAGCATTTTCGCTTCCATAGTGGACCGACAGATGACTGTTGAAGTCGCTGTAAACGCATCCCATCGTGTCTGTTTAGGACATGGCGTGAGAAAGCGAAACTTAAACGCCATGTGCTGCAGTCGACAGCATAACTGGGGTATTTATCACCTGGTTCTGAATCATTCACAAACACACATATCACCTCTGTTGACTCATCAATTTAGGTTATAATTCTGACTTGAACAATTACTGGATTCACACAAAAATCTTCTAGAGAATGATACTGTGAAGAGAATAACATACAGCCATAATATCCTACTGTTGATTGTCTTGTGCGGGTTTCTTCTGAATACTGCTGTTGAAACATGAGGAATGGAGGGAGAACAGATATTTCTCCTCTATCCCAAGCATTCATAAATGAACAGCCCTGAGGATATCAGAAATATACACATGAATACACACACACACACAGTGGAGAGCTGGTCTGACTCGTTCCCAAGAGGAATTAGATCCCTTTACTCACACAAATATCACATTCAGCCATTGTCATGACTCATGCATCAGTGTATTTATTACTTTGTAAAAAAAATTTTTTTACTATAGCCTAAAGGAAATACATTTTTGGATAACAGACTGTTACATATTTCTCAAAAACAAAATAGACTGCCCTATTATTCAGAATGCAAAATGTTTTAAACAGCAGCATGCTAGATGTTGTCACATGATCTATCCACGTTACATATTTGCAATTCCAGTACGTGAATTAATAGCAGCTATTTTGCATTTTCAATCCATGTTTGTGCAAAAATAAGTTCACTTTTGGAAGTTCATTTAAATAATGAGTCAAAAAAAAATGTAAGGCATGTTGCATTGTGGGATACTGCCCTTTGAAATGTGCTCTGATGTATACTGCACATTTAGGCTAATGTAGAATGATATCCATTCATGTGTGTGTCTACTTTGTATAATATGTAAATTTTTTCTGTAGTAGGCCTATAAAGTGTGTATCAACAGTATGCTATTTCAAACATTGATGGAACAACACATTCACTCTGTACTGTACTTGTAACAGGTTTGATTTGAAATACCATACTACTCTTACTAGATAGTATGACATTCCAAATTCATCCAATGTGTCAAAGCATTGAGTAAACATAAATGTGTTTCTCCAGCAGGGGACAGCAAAGGAAAGACTGTTTTTGCAGAACACTAGAGTTTATAGATTTAAAACGGACTCACACGACCTACTGTATTTAATCAAAAGAGTTGACTCTAAAGGGCTGTTAACACTACGTTGTGAAACCTTATGAAACAGTGTTTGGATAAGAATTTGAAATAAAGCCCTTTGACCATTAAAACTTCTCATAAATGCACAGATGTGATTGGTTGATTCTTTTTTCAGTGGGCACCTGCTGATGAGCCGAGATTGGAGGAGTGAACGGGGTGAGTGGGTGTGTAGTGCAGTAAAAGTACAGTAAAGTACAGTAGCTGTGTGATCACTAGACTGCTGTGTGAGAGGCTGAAATGACTAAGTGCTTGACTGGACTGATACAGTAGTGGCCAAAAGTGATGTTGAATATTTGTTTATAATGACCCTGCAAGTTCCATTCCATCAAAATATGAGGAAAATGTTTTATTTTAAATATGGGGGAAGACCAAAACACTAAACTTGTAACTACAGCTACAGGTTTTAGTTTACTATGCAATATAGAACAACAATAAGCTTAGAGGAAAAAGCAAACATTGACTACAACATAATCAGATATTTATATTTCCTTTGTTCTCTCTTGTTTTTGCATGTTCATAATTTTTTTGCGGCAGTCTGGCCTAAACTGATGTCTGCACAATTTTCACGTTTCATTGCGTTATCACGAATAAAACAATTGACTCCAAGTGAAACTTTCAATAATATTTGAATAAAGGGTGAAGATATCAATTTTCCCACTACTGTATATCATGTGCACATTTAAAATGGTGTTGAATCAGACTTCAAACTAAATATTGTTTGAGCAGTTTTATTTTTTCTATTAATTTTATGTGAGGTTTGCAACCAAAAAATACTGTCTAAAAAATACAGTTTAAAAAACTGACTTATGTGCTTTTTTTTTTTTTTTTTTTTAGCAATAAACAGACATTAAATAAAAGTAAATATAATATAAAAACAGCACAATAATGTTAACAGGGTTAATTTCCCATTTATTTGTATAGCGCTACCGCTATTCACATATCATTAATTAAGAGTATTCTGTTCTCAGAGGTGACTGTCTCAAAGTAATGTTCGTATGGCAGAAATGTACAGTTCTAAGACCATACAGATCATTAGCTAACATCATGTACATATTATTAATTGATGCAGAAACAGTAATGAGCATGTTAAAGCAATGATTACATGTGGTGGTCATAATGATTGCAACACATGGGGGGAAAAAAATCTGTCTAAACTGGCCTAACTGGTGACCAAATGTTGATTTATTGTTATTGATAAATTAATATTTTTTGCAAATTAAAAAAAAAAACTGTTTGATACTTTTTTCTTACAATAACATTTGGTTGAATGGTCGAGCTTGATCAATGCGGTAATATTTTTTTAAAATCAGAAAATTTAAAAAATAGTTTGTTCTAACTTTTTTAAATTGTAGTCCCAACACAAATGGGTTAGTAACCTTAAGTTTTAAATATGTTAGGTGGATTGAACACAATTACGTAGTGACAATGTCCAGAACAAGAGGCAAAAATCCCTTTTCAAGTGCATAACTGTTCTTTACTCAGTGCAGAAAGGGGTCAAAACTGGATTTGTGTCTGCTTTAAAAAAAAAATATCTGGGGTGAAAATGGGAAAACTATCACTGAGACAGATCAGAGGTGAATTAAGCTCTCAACTGAATTTAATTTGGCACAATACACCACTTGAATTCTACAATATGCTTTTAATAGGATTATAATAATACTGTGATGAGTTTCTTATAACAGTGGATGATAGTTTAATGAATAATGAAGAGAAGAGAGACACTTGGACACACACACAAATATACACTTACACACACACAAGCAGACTGCTCTGTCTGAGCGAACTCAGGCATGAATGCAAACGTATCCTGTTGCTGGCAGACCCATGACGCAAAACAACACACACACACAGTCTGAGGGCTAATGGTAAGTGTATGGGACTGAAAATAAAAGCCACAAAAGTAACGCAAAAAAACAAACAATATAAAGACCATTTTCCTTTTTGATTCACAGAAGAAACATAATTCATCTATTTACATTAGGCCGATAAAGCAACTTTTCCAAATAATGAGACACCCAAAGTTTATGACATAATTTATGAGACTGAGATGTAATAAACATCCTAAGCTCTTAAACACACAGACATGTGTGCCTCTTAACACACTGGCATAAAAACAAACCTGACCTTTATAACTCTGTATTATAAAAAAAAAAGCAAAAAAAAAAAAAAAAAACCTTCAGTGCTGTTATACAATTTAGACAATGGTATTGCTTCTAAAAATCACACTAAGGTCAAGGTTTAGCTATAAAATGACCTTAAACAACAAATCTATAGTATATATCGACAACAAAGACCCCAAAACACACTAGCATCAGTAAATCTCTCTCTCTCTCTCTCTCTCTCTCTCTCTCTCTCTCTCTCTCTCTCTCTCTCTCTCTCTCTCTCTCTCTCTCTCTCTCTCTCTCTCTCTCTCTCTCTCTCTCTCTCTCTCTCTCTCTCTCTCTCTCTCACTCACACACTCACTCGTGGGGTCTCAGACTGACTCTCATTAACATTAACCGACCTGTTGTTAATGCTGTCTAAAATCCTCTTTAAAAGGGCACAGGACACAGTGAGCTTGATTAAACCAAACACTCACTTCTTATATTGTCTCTGACCTTTAAAATGAGTCACTATGTCACACCTGACAGCACAATTATATTTTTATATCATGACACAGTATAAAGGCTTGAAGTTAAACACTTCAACATTTAGAAACAATATTTCCCTCATGAACTAGTGTTCCAGAGCCTTATGTTCCTATAATTCAATTTACTTGCAAAAGAAAAAAGAACAGATTTTAAAAGTCAAATCCTTCCATATATATATATATATATATATATATACACTCCCAAAAGCCAGCTAGTAAATAAATATTAAATATATATTTAATACATATTTATTTTAGTAATATATTTATTTATTATTAATATATTTTTTATATATATATAATTAAATATTGCACTGTTTTGTGCATAAATAATATGTCAAATTATACAAATAAATATACATTTTATCCTATACTATATAGAAAAAGAAAAAAGTCGGCACACCATGGCTCCAAAAATGTGAAAAATGTAATAATAAACTCACACACAGGTGGTAACGTTTCGTCAGACCTCTTCGTTTTATACTTTACTATATATATATATATATGATAATATATTATACTTAATATATCATACAACCTTAATTTATTAATATAAGTCATATATTTATAAACTATTTAGGCCTAGATACATTTTATTTCGCATTTTACTCAACAAGCTCACAGTTTTAAGATTTAAATATCAAGAAAAGTAACACTGTTAAAAGAACTAGTAGCCTAATATAAATATTAAAAGCTATTATAGTATATATAGTATATATTATAGTATATATGTATACGAGTATATGTACATGTGTTTTAAATGAGAAAAAAATACAATACACTGTATCAATACCGTTATACAGCCTACATATTAAATCATATTAGCATATTGGCCACACCCCCATTTTGGTTTGACAGAAAACACTGAAGGATGTGCTCTTAAAAGCATGACAAGCGCGGCATGTGGAAATATTTATAGAAAACACACTGTTTATTGCAGTGATGCGAAATGAACTGGTGGCTAGAGATCATATTAAATGGTAACTAAGGCTGAACCGCATGTGGAGTTTCAGTTGTCCCGTGTCTCCTCCTCTCCTCCCTCCCTCAGTATTTAAGAATCTGCTCCATCCATGAGCCAGTCCTGAGACTTTCTCCAGCCACATCAATCAAAGTCCTTCACCCACACGACGCGATCTCAACAGTCTCACACACCGCGTGTGATCATGAGAAATTAACGGAATACCTCCCCATATTAATGTGTCTATTAAAGTATGGAGTTAATAAGCTTCTTCTCTGTTTAAATGCAACTTTTTAGATCATTTTACCGATCTGACGAACTTCGTAAGTAGCCTAAATGACTGTCTCGTGACTCTCGTCTGTTCTCCTCCACAGCCAGCAGCGCGTCTCTATAAGAGCTGAGGAACATCATCGAGTCGGACTGTAGAGGACAACACACTCCTATCATGAAAACACTGCTGCTCGTGTGTGTGTTTCTGCTGCCTCTGCAAACACTGGCGCTGCCGCTGCGCAACAGGTGAGAGACGCGCGGGTCACCGGCGCCGCCCGGTCACCTGTGATGATGATGCCATCATCATCATCCTCATCATAATCAAAACACCATGCTGTTAATATTATACTCCATTTCCTGGGTGTTTAATATCGTGATTAAGAAAGGTTTAATATCCAAAGTTAAGAAAGGTTCGTTTAGTGCTCGTGCGCGCAAATGTAACGCTGTTAACGTTGATTAAAAAATTAACGTACGATGAGCAATATTTTTAAATAATGTAATCTTTAATAAAACACAGTTGTTCATGTAAGTTCAGAGGGTATTAACTAAGGTTAACAGACACAACTTTTGATTTTAAAAATATATTAGTTAATGGTGAAATTAACTTATTGTTCATTAGTTCGCATTAATAGTGTTATCAAAATAAACTTCACTCTTACCGTAATCTTATTGCCTATAAATAGAAAATGTAGACATAATATAGATTGCTAAACTTTAACTTTAGCAATCTATGTAATGTCATGGCAAGCCATTTTAACATTCATAATCTATAGCATATTTATTAATCATACTTATTTTTAATTGCATGCTTTATTTATTTTTGTCCTTCAATTTCTTCTAAAAAAATTATAGAAAGCAACTTGTAACTAGTAGCCCTATTACAAAATGTTTTGTATAATTGTCATAGATACTGGTGTCCCATAAGAAAAAAGCTGAATACTATTCCTATATACACTGTAAAAAATATTTTCACGATTTGTTATCGCAACATTTTACTTTGGACAAACAAACTTAGATAATGTGGTTCAGATAACATAATATTTTAAGTTTTATTATACAAATGTTGAGTTCATTGACACAAAAAATTTGAGTTAAGATAACCAAGTAACTTACTTTAAGTTAAACCATTATTTTTTTTTACAGTGTTATACATAGTTGCTACTGAGATAGTGACTAGTACATTAGGTAGTTAAGAGTAAGTGAGTAACTGAATGGTCACATTTATATCTAAAGAAATTGTTAGTTTTAAAGAATGGATGTTAAAATGGCTTGCCACATGTGTGTGAGTGCGTGTGTGTGTGTGTGTGTACGGGTGTGACCTGTAGTTCTCTATGAGATAGTATGTGTCACTTGACTGTCTGCATTTGGCACAGAGAGCTTAAGAGAGACGTGCCACCTGTAACGTAGTTTCTCAGATTTCCCCATCGTGACTGCTTAGTCATGATATGGATCGGGTTATTCCTAACTCTGATTTGCAACATGAAAGATCCTTCAACACAATCCACATACCTCCTAAATTGTTGAATTACTTCTAAATTGTGTTAAAATATCAAGTGGCATTCATATTAAAGAGCACACTTTCCCAAAAAAAAAAAATTTAACAAAATAAAGTTTGTTAGGTTTTAAACGATAAAACAACAGACATAATAATAGAAATTCTGCAAACTCGACACACCGAGTATTTGGATACTGACTTTTTGTTTTGTTTTGGGTTTTTTTTGTTAGAGGAACTGACTTCATACATCCACTAAAAAGCACTACAACACAGTTACTTAAGTATTAGCTAAACTATTTAGATTCCAAAAAAGCTTTGCCATATTTGTTAACAGGTGTTACTTGGTTTTATATTTTAATGGTGTCATTTAGTTTGCAAGTACTTTTTGGGGGCCACTTCACCTATTGGTTTGGGTTTTGTAATTATGCCACTCCTAAATGTGATCTCAAAGCCTGATTGAACACAGTCTCAGTGGCGCCCCCTCAAGTCAAGTCATTTATATAGCACTTTTAACAATGTAGATTGTTCCAAAGCGGCTTTACAGTTATAATAGGAAATTAAAGTAACAGAGATGTTTTGGCTTTATAGCAGCTCTAGTTATTAACTAACTTTAACTTTATCTTTAAGTTCTCTCTACACAAACTTTAAAAACGAGAACCAGTGAGAACGCTCACGGCGTGCACATGCGTATTACGAGTTCAGTCTATAGGTATGCGCGTTTGAATATATGTGCGCAGCAGCGCAGGCGTGTAGTCCTTCCCTACAAACCAACCCTCTACAAACTACTTGTCTGGCCTTAAAATGTATTAATACAGAATTTGATCACTTCCTCCTGGTGAGATGAGGCAGTTTACTCCACTGTGGCCTTCAAAAGTGAAACAAGCTTACAGCTTAATAAATGTGAACACGCAGTGTGTGCCTAATGTGAGAAAAGGTCATACAGACCGTGTGAGGTCACAAACAAACAGTGATTTAAGACTTTAATGTTCAACTGGAAATTAAATCCTCTTTTAAGTCACACACTCACACAAGGGCATAATGAATTTACGTAAGGTGGGTTTAAGCAGTTTTCCCCCAAATTAGCCCCTCTGGTTCTGTTTTTAAAAATATGCCTCTCGGCGAGTGGATTGCAACATCGTTCTTAACAGTTTGTTAGATTAAGATGGATATTTGTGCATGATAACATCTCTCGCAGGCCCCATGCGGGGCACTAACGTGGGAACGCTTCTCAATCTCTTTCTCAACCTAAAACTTTCAGACTTCCTCCTTCTAGTCTTCCACAAAGCAGAATAAAACCACACAATACGTCTCCTCTTCTTCCTCTGTCTCTCCTCTATAATCCAAGAGACACTTCACCCAGCTGTCTTCCATATTCACAGACCCGTGTGTGTGTGTGTGTGTGTGTGTGTGTAATTTAGCACCTGAGACTGAAGTGTATGAATGGAGCAGTGAAACAGTAGGACTTTAGCTTTGGGCAGAGGCTTAGAAGGGCTTATGCTGGGACAGGGTGATTGAGTAACGGTGCTAGGCTGCGGCTCTCTGGACCGATTTCTATTCAGAAGATCTTTATGATGCAGCAGAGGATTTTCCTATTTAATCATGGGCAACTGCAAGAAAGGATGTTAAACAAATTAAGATAAGAAGCCGATTTCATCACGATAATGCAAAGTAAACTAATTACTAATTGAATAAGAATTTGAAATGTGAATAATGCTTACCTGTGCAAAAGTTGCCACCAGCAGGGTTGTGCGCCATTAAATTTGAATTAATTTTGAAGTTTGAAATTGAATTTTCAGATTTAAAAAGGAGTTTTGGAAAGAACTAAAAAGAAATAAAATTGAAAAAATCAGATAGACTGATAGAACAGATAGAGCTAGAACTGATAGTGACAGACATACAGAACAATAGATAGCTGGACAGACGGACAGATAGAACAACAGACAGAATGATGGAAAGAAAGATAGAATGATTAGCAGACAAAGATAGAATGACTGATTGAACAACAGACAGATGAATGACAGACAGACAGAGAGAGAGAATGATAGACGACAGACAGATAGAATGACAGGAATGCAGAATTTAATTTTCTAATTTAAAAAGTAGATTTGATCAGATAGACTTTTAAAAAAATCAGATAGATTAATAGAACAACAGACAGACAGATAGAGAGAGACAGACGGACAGACAGAATGATAGAATGACTGATAGAACAACAGACAGATAGAATGAAAACGCCAGCTATTCAGGCACTGCCCGCAGTAGCGCTCATGCGGTACAAGAGAATTTAAATCTTGCAATAAATGATTTATTTCCCAATTATATACAATTGCACTTAACCCAAGTTTAGCTAGTCAGCATCTTCCCATTAGCCCCTGCTGGTAGATATTATAACTACACCATTTGGCACCTAAAATATTCTGAAATATTGAGTATTGACAAAATATTGTACATTGACAAAATGAGCTCTGTATTCTAACATTCCAACACATAAATTGCTAGTATTTCATTAGTATTACACTACTGTTAAAATGATCAAAATCGCAGTAAAAAGGTGATATTATCAAATGTTATTACAAATTGAAAGAACTGTTCTATTTTAATACATTTTAAATTGTAATTTATTCCTGTGATGCAAAGCTGAATTTTCAGCATCATTACTCCAGTCTTCAGTGTCACATGATCCTTCAGAAATCATTCTAATATGCTGGTTTGCAACTCAAAAACATTTATTATTATTAGCAATGTTGTATGGAAGCTTTTTTCCACCACAGAATAAAAAATAAAAAAGGTCATTGCGATTTTATCTCACAATTCGGACTTTTTTCCTTTCACAATTGTGAGTTCTGTTTACTGAGATGTGTTATAAAGTGAGAATTGCATGATATAAAGTTGCAATTGCATGTTATAAAGTCAGAATTGTGATATATAAACTCAAATTTGCGTGTTATAAAGTCAGAATTGCGAGATATATACTCACAATTGTGAGTTTATATCTCGCAATTCTGACTTAACGCAAATTTGATCTTATATCTCGCAATTGCGACTTTAACACGCAATTGCGACTTTACATCTCACAATTCTGACTTTATTTCTCAGAATTGCGTGATAAACTCGCAATTGTGAAATAAAAAGTCACAATTATCTTTAAAAATTTAAATTTTTGTGTCAGAAATAATGTTGAAAACAGTGCTGCATAATATTTTTGTAGAAACCTTGATACACAACCTTGTTGAATAAAACTATAATATAAAAGTATAAAAGTATTAAAAAAAATAGTAAAAAAAATATAAAAGTATTAATTTCTTTAAGTAATTTCTTAGTGTACAGAAATCTAACAGGTATAGTATTATAAACCTCAAACCACTGATCTATATAATGACATTATATAGATCAGTGCCTCAAACCAAGAGCTAAACAAAGGTTTACACTAAATGCTCCTTATAACCGGAAACTGCTGAGAGACACAGTGATCAAAACAAGTGATTCTGTACATATGTGTGTTATATTACTACCAGTCAAGACTAATCCTGTTCAGAAACATGCTGATTAGGATTAAAATTTAAGAATAAAGTATTGCCCTATATCCCCCACTAATACACAACATAAACTGACTCACAGCCTATAACACCCAGTGAAAATTACACATACATACAGATACTCAGGTTCCATGCTTAGTAAGGTTTGTTTAGCAGCATTACAAAATTTATATTATAAACTATATATAAACCATATTAAAAAAAATCTAAAAGGATACAAATATATATATATATATATATATATATATATATATATATATATATATATATATATATATACACACATACATACATACATACACACATTATATGCAGTTTTTCAATTCAAAATGTTCAAATAAAATACATACATATATATACAGTATATATATATACAGTACAGGCCAAAAGTTTGGACACATTACTATTTTTAATGTTTTTGAAAGAAGTTTCTTCTGCTCATCAAGCCTGCATTTATTTGATCAAAAATACAGAAAAAAACGTAATATTGTGATATATTGTTACAATTTTAAATAATTGGTTTTCAATTTATTATACTTTAAATTATCATTTATTTCGGTGATGCAAAGCTGAATTTTCAGGATCATTACTCCAGTCTATCAAATGATCCTTTAGAAATCATTCTAATATGATGATTCATTGTCAAAGTTGGAAACAGTTCTGCTGCTTAATATTTTTTCATAACCTGTGATACTATTTTAGGATACTTTGATGAATAAAAAAAAGAAAAAGAAAAAAAGAAAAGAAAAAAAAAGAAGCAAATGTTTTCAAGATAGAAATCTTTTATAACAACAATATACACTAATGGTCAGTAATTTGGGGTCAGTAATTTTTTTCTTTATTTTTTTTTTAAATAAATCAATAATTGTATTCAGCAAGGATGTGTTAAATTGATAAAAAGTGATAATAAAGATTTATATTAATTACAGTATACAGTATATATATATATATATATATATATATATATATATATATATATATATATATATATATATATATATATATGTATATATACAGTATATATATACTGTAATCATTCAGGAAAACTGCATCAAACATTTCCTAAAAAGAAAATCTCAAATAATCATCTTCATCTGCAAATTTGGCAGACATGTAAAACTGAGTGTCATGAAAGGTATTGGTGCCAGTTTATTTATTTTATTAAATAAGTAATCCATTCTTAAAAGACCTGACTTTCCAAACAATGGAAAACATTGTGGCTCTGAGACGCTTTTAAAACATTGGTTCGTTTGAACGACCCGACATGCGAGTGTCTAGCTCAACCAATACCAGTGGGATTACCTGTCTGGATTACCTGTCTGGAAAAAAAAAATTGGTTACACTTTATTTTAATAAAGGTAACGTACAGTAGTTACATTGTTATGATTAGCGTTTGGTTTAAGGTTGGTTACTTGTAATTATGCATAATTTACTGTTATTACTATAGTAAGTGCATGTAGTAACGTGTAACTACGTCACTTTAAAATAAAGTGTTACCAATGTAGGCTGCTAATGACACAAAGGATAAACTTCGCCTTGAAGAACTAAATCTCATTTACTGTACAAATAAAATAAGAAAGAAAATAGCAAATACAGTGCCCAAAATTCCATCATGACAGTGCATAAAATCACGTGGAAAGATCTTCAGTCTATTCATTTTTAACCCATCCTTCTCGTTTCTCAGATTTTACTGATATTCCAACAAAAAAACAACGAATGCTCTGAATGTCTGCTGTGAGCCAGACAGAAGACAGGGAAGAGTAGCACGTAAAGGAGTGTGTGTCCTAGTGAGGGAATTAGTGCATGCCACAGATAACTTGGACTAAAGCCAGAGAAACACTCAATTAATAACAGGCTTCAAATACTGCATCTAAAATGGTCTTAATGCTGCCAAGCCTCTAATTTAACACTAAAGTGATGCTCAAACTACGAATGTCTGAATTATGTATTTAAATAGATTTGGTCAGTGCATGCATGTGCTCCACTGGTGGTCAACCAAATAATTTCTCTTTCTCTCACCAGATTGAGTTTTCCAAGTAAGCCTGGGAAGCTTCCAGAATCAGGAGGTGGTATCGCCAAGGAAACCATCACTATTCCTTCAATAGCTTCAAATGCCGGGGCAAGAGAGCGCCGTGCGGTCTGGAGGGCCCTCCTGCATAAAGGACCCCCGTCGAGACAAACCAACACACCGGCCAATCAAAACAGCAGCGCTCAGGGACATTTCCGGGAGCGTCGGCATGTCCTCAGAGGGTCACGCAGTCACCAGCAGGGTCAGCTGATGCGTGTGGGATGCGTTCTCGGCACTTGCCAGGTACAGAACCTCGGCCACCGTCTCTACCAGCTGAACAGCCAAAGCGGACGGCAAGAGTCACCAATCAATCCCAGAAGTCCACATAGTTATGGATAATACTATGACTGACCACACTCTAAAAACCTTTCCAAAAATGTGACAACAGAAGCCAACAGACACCAGCGGGCAACAAACTCAACAACTGGAGTAATCAGTTTATGGTGGTCCTGTCCTGTCATGAGAATTCAAATTCTCTTGAACAACTTGAAATAAAACAGTTCAATGTACTATGTAGTTTCAGAACTCAAAACTTCCTCCCCAAAAGAAAGCATGTATTGAAACTGAGCCGCAAAAATGACTGAAACTCTCATGTCATCTAGATGAAAACTAACAATAACATACAGTATGATCACCAACATTTACATGCAAACGTCTATGTAATGTTCAGAAACTTGGCCTGGCCATTCATAAGGAGTAATAAGGGGACGTAAGAAACTACATCACTACTACTCCTAAAAACCAGAAGAACTAACGATAAGTGTAAAACGAGGGAAAGTTTGACAAACCTTGTGCTGTTCCTGACTGGGTATAACACACTGCTCTGCAAATAAGTCTGAAGGATCTCAAGAAAAGAGTGACTTTTTTTTTAACAATGTCCTTGATCATTTCAGTCTTAATTGAACAGTTTGAGTGCCACATGTCAGCACGGATTGTTTAGTGAATCTCATTAATGTCTTAAAGTAGTGCAACTTTGTAAAGAGGCCGTTTCTGATGGAGCAGCCAACAGAAAACACACACACACACACAAACTGGTGGACCTCAGGGAAGAGAATAATGTTGTATTCTCTTATTAAGAGAAAGTCTTAATGTTTGCCGCTAAGTTATTATTTCACACTTTTATAATTTATGCCCTCCTGTAATGAAGCGATTTGCACCTTCATTTTCTTTACAGTAATCCCACACTGTTTGAGAAGATTATCATCTCTTTCTCTGTCCCTTTGACCTGAGACAAATCGCCCTTGACTGAGCCAACTAAAGCCGAACAGAGCTTCAACGTGAGCATCTTAAGAGAAAACATCCCGTATCTGAACACTTAATCTATGCTTAAATATCTATGGGTTTCACTGCATTAGATACAATATCAAACCAAGTGGTATTTATTTAAAAGAAAGATAGCACAAGCACAAAAGACAGTTTTTTAAATTAATCACCCTAATGTCCCAAACCTGATCACCTATGTGACATGTAATGGTCGATGATTATTGGTCATGTCACAGTGACATTAGTTGAACAAACAGAACCAAACTCACACCATTGGTTGAGTCAATGTCAACGTGTTGGGCTGCTCAAACCAACAGAGTTATGCTACAAGCGTCACAGACCCACAATGTTTACACTCTTCCTGGAAATAAAACTCTTACTTATAGCCGTCTCTGCACTAGGACTTGAGAAAGTATTTTCACTTCGAAAAATTACACATAGCTGCTTTAAGTGTCCGCATGCCTTTTGGGACCTATACATATTCCCATTTAAACGTCAAATCTTCATCCATAAAGCTCTCAAACTTTCAACGGCGTCTAATCACGTACATTGCACATGCCAGTCTGGATGACGATGACAACTTTATTCATGGATGACAACTTTAAACAACACTCTCTGGGCAAACAAGAGAGCATACACACACACACACACCATCATTTTGTCAGTGCGTCAGTGGTGGAATGTTTGCTATCCTCAAGTTCACATTTAGGTCAAATGCTACTATTAAACATAAAGCACTTTAAAAGCAACATGATCAATCACCTTCTTTAATGCCATTGACTTGAATGGAAGAGATGCTATTTAATTCTAAGTTAACAAAAGCTTTTGAGGTGTAAATATTTTACAAGAGTATAATGATTGAATATTGTGCGTCACTGTGCTGTATTTTAATAGGATTTAGCTGCGTCAATAAACAAAACAAATGCTTGTTTCGTTTGTTAAAATCATGTGGTAAAATCAGCTGTGATAGAACGCAAACACAGAAGTACAGATCATTCTACTGTGACCTTCAATGTCAGAGTGACATAAGTGGGATATGTTCGGGTTCATATTTTTTAATGTTTATGAAAGAAGTCTCTTATGCTCACCAAGGCTGCATTTATTTGTTCAAATATAGTATATATTATAGTAATATAGTAAATATAGTAAAACAGCAATATTTTTACATTTTAAAATAACATTTTCTATTTTAATATATTTAAAAAGGTAATTTATTCATGTGATGGCAAAGCTGATTCAACAGTCATTACTCCATTACAAATCATTCTAATATGCTGATTTGCTTCTCAAGAAACATTTCTCATTATTATCAATGTTAAAAACATTCATTTGTAGAAACTGTGATACTATTTTCAGGAATCTTTGATGAATAAGAAAGTTGTCAAGACCGGAATTCGAACCCAAGTATGTTGCGGGAAACCCAAGGTTCTAACCTCTGTTCTATGGGGCAATGTGGACACAATTGGCAGATAATAACAAGAGGCAGGTTTAGAAGGAAAGTACTTAGTATTCTTCCTGAGCAAACACAAAGGATTCAGCATAAGTGCTGGGTTGAGCAAGGTACAAATCCACACTGGAGGATGCAGGCAAAAGAGTGCAATAACATAAAACAACGTTTACCAGAGAAGCTGGTCAAAAAGGTCTGAACAAAAGGCTTTCAGGGTAGACCAAATGGGAAAACACAAAAGACTAGGCAAGAGAACTTCAGGACTGAGCTAAAATACAAGCTAATGCAAGTCTTTAAATATACACCTGTTAACACTCTACTAGCTAGGCACAGGTGATTTCATTGAACCAATAATGATCAGTGAATTAGGAGGAAGATGTGGAAGGTCTTGTGCTCTCAGTCTCCCTCTGCTGGACAGACCGTGGTGTGACAAAAGTAACAAAAACTGCTTAATTGAATGAAAATCTTTTGTAACATTATAAATGCCTTTACTGTCACTTTTGATCAATTTAAATGTATCCTTGCTGAATATAAGAATTAATTAGTAAGTTATTTGGATATTGTCTGCCTATACGGTTACTAATAATGAGTTTTCAGACTTATTCATTTGGCATATGCTGCTTTTTACTTAATGGACACAGTTCTTATAATATATACATCTCTTACTTAAATGGAGACCCCTTCTTTACAACATTCTCCTTGCGTTAACCCAGAACACACAAACACACATGTTTACTTGGCTATCTAAATATGGACATTGCATAGACTTCTATTGTTTTTAAATGCAGCTGTTTAAATTACTTTAACCTAACCCTAATCCACACCCAAACAGAAAACTTTCTGTATTTTTACAAAACAAAACAGTATTTACTTTATGCAATTTTTACATATGAGGACATCACCAAAAGGATGTCTTTGTCAGGTTTAGCTCACTTCTGGGCAGTGTTGGGGGAACGCGTAAGTAACGCCAGTTATGTAATTAAATTCCTTTTTTCAAGTAACTAGTAAAGTAATGCATTGCTTTTAAAGCTACAATATGTAATTTTTTCGTCACTAGGGGTCGCTAACCTCTTACAATAACAATGGCGTAGGTTGATGACGCATAAGCGGGATTATGGAACTTGTCGTCATGCCGAAGGATCTAATAATGTTTATGGATGAGTGAATACATTGATGTTTTTAACATGACTGTGGTATGAAGGAGGGTGCGATTGCTAATAAGAGACAGATATCAGCGCCACACGCGAGTCCGTGGATATAAAGGAATAAGGACATTTCATTCTAACGAACTACCCGCAAGTTACTACTGAATTACTACTCACAAAGGTCAGTTTATTTGACGAATTAAACTTGTGAGGTAACGCAGCGCTGTTTCACTTGGTCTACACTATTACACTAAACTGCATTTGAGTGTGTTGAAAGTTATAATGTTATTCTATGTGTTAGTTTGTTGGCTGTATGAGACTAGAAGTAAGCTAGATCAACATTAGAATAACATACTGATCATATTCTAACATTTCATCATGTTGAGCTATATAACATTGATTACTTTTATGTACATTTGCTCACCTGTCTAATAAAGTGCATGCAGGAGCCTCTGTCCTTGACTCTGTCAAGTCAAAGTTAGTCGCGGACGCGAAGCTCTAGGCATCTCGAAAACCAGCCACGCTGATATTGATCCTCGTTTTAGTTCTTCTTTTGTCCCAAAGTCTGCTTGAACGAAACAACAGCGTGAGCGCACCGCTAGACTTAACACAGTTGTCCACGTCTGTCGCCATGGTTACTATGGCAGAACGAGCGGAAACCAGGGATAACGCGGATATTACGAGCCATAATTTAAAATTGGAATTTCTCTGAAATTAAAAATCTTTGGGAACTTTTGGGATATTGTAAGTACACAACTGCAGGAAATATATCACACTGTGTAAGTGATTTTTGGAAATTTGTTTTACAAAATTCTTACATATTGTACCTTTAAATTTAAGTTACTTTTTTTAAACAAGTAACACAAGAGAAATCTGTAGAAAGTGAAGAGAGGTTGTGTGCACTGTGTAAACATGATGGTTGTTGTAGTTTTGACTAAATGTGAGCTTGCATTTACTCATCTTACTTGCACCAAAAAAAAAAAAAAAAAAAAAGAAAAGTTCAGTATTCCTCAAAATGAACAAAAACGATATTACCATTAACTGTCATGGCATCTTAAAGCACAAAAGCCATTGGCCAGTGTTACACTTACTTATACTGACACTGTGCATGCAGCATCATGCAAAAATAATGGTTTACAGTAACGGATGCGACTGATAATGTGGTATAGTGACTCGATAGATTTATTTCATGCGTTTCCTAGAATGGGCAGTTTGCTGATCAACAAGATACAGCAGCACTGGTATTACACAACATTCAGTGGCATGTACACAGATGTGCCAAAAACGGTCTAGATGTTTAAAAAATATTGCCGAACACTTACGGCGACATTCTCCACAACATTGTCAGTGGCACTGTCACAAGTTTTAGTGACACATGCCACTATCCGCTGTGGCACATGCCAGGCACACTACTGATAAAAACAGTGAAGTGCAAACTCAGAATATTATGCAAACTTTATGCAATTAAATTTACTTTATTAACCAATGTCTTTGCTGCTGACATTCGATGACCCAATTCAACCATACTAAAAAGCAAAAATGACTTTAGATAAACATAATTTAGATAAACATAACATTTGTGTTTCAGAATGGCAGCACAGCTGAAAGGTTTGTTTGAGCTGCACCCTCTACTGTACCTTCAGCCTGAGGCTTATTTATTTGAAAAATATAACTTTTTTTTGTTATTATTAAAAAACAAACAAGCTAAGCCCAGATGAGAAAAAGAAATGCAAAAAAAACTCACACACGCAATTAGATACTTTTTTTAGGGACTAGCGCATTATTATTATGCATTAATTTTAAAAGTAACTTTCCCCAACAGTGCTTCTGGGTACAATTTTCCCCCCAAAATATGGTTAAGTAGGTACCTTTATTCTGATGGCAAGACATCCATTCAGGAGTTTTAGGTTAGACTGCCATCTGCAGATCTGAAACATTACACAAAGTTAGCGCAAACTTATACAGAAACTGTGAAAAACTCTATAAAGAAATACATTAAAATGGATGTTAAAATGATAAACTGGAATGTTTTTACATTTTAAATCTTCTCCAAGCAATTTCAACAGTTTTGTGCTACTGAATTAGACTAGATTAAACCTACTATAACATAGTTTTAAAACAAATTTTATTTAAATATTTTAAATGGAATTCAATAGAAAAATATGTTTTTTAGAGCCAGATAGTGTCGTTATAATATCTACCAGCGGGGGTTAACAAGGTAATTTAATAATAACATTTAATTAAGAGCCTTATTTAATCCATCATCTCTATAATAGCATGACCAAATGTGTTAAAAAAGTCAAAGTCAAGTCAAAAGTAAAAACAAAACAAAAAAACAGACAAAGACGAAGAGGAGAAATAAATGTTTTGGATGTCAGAATGAGTATGTGTGACAGTATTGAAGTTTATCTGCTTGGTTTTAACTTTAGACTGTGTCCTCGGTGCATGTGACCTAGTACCAGACATGTCACAGACTCACCCACAAACTATCAGCCAATAAAAACCAGGGGTGTAACCTACTGTAAACACAAAACACACAAACATACGTTGGGTTTCCATGTTTTATGGGGCCTTCTAGTAGACATAATGATTTTTATACTGTACAAATTGTATATTCATTTACATTTTCAAAAAACATAATTATGTATGGTATATAAGCCATTTTCCTCATGGGGACCAAAAAACGTCCCCACAAGATCAAATATTTCTGGCATTGCAAACATTTTGTCCCCACAACGAAGAAAATACTTGAACCCCCCTTTTTAAGCCATTTGGTTTATGAGGACGCAGGAAGTGTTCTCATAAATTATGTTTAATTTGTAATTCCCATGTCATTATACACATTTGTGTCCTCATAAACATATATATATATAAAACAACACACACACACAGTTATCAATCTGAAGTCTCTGAATGTTCTGGTGACACAAACAACACTACAGTTTAGAGATGATCTACAAATAAGAAACTACATTTTTTAGTACAAACTATATATTTAAAAATTTGTAAATATAATGTACAGTATCTCACAAAAGTGAGTACACCCCTCAGCAAACATTTTAGTATATCTTCTCAAGGGACAATACTATAGAAATGAAACTTGGATAAATTTTAGAGTAGTCAATGTCCTGCTTGTATAGCAGTATATATTTACTGTCCTCTGAAAATAACTCAACATACAGCCATTATTGTCAAAATAGCTGGCAACAAATGTGAGTACACCCTAAGTGATACTAGCTGTACGTCGTTTAACCATGCAAAGCCACATGTCCTGTTCATCATGTTCATGTTTTTGTCTGCTTGAGAGGACCATACAAATTTGTGTATTTTGTATTAGAGCAGTTAAAATTTGTGCTTTGAGTACAATTCTCTCACACTGACCACTGGATGTTCAACATGGCACCTCATGGCAAATAACTCTCTAAGGATTTGAGAATTAGAATTGTTGCTCTCCACAAAGATGCCCTAGGCTATAAGAAGATTGGTAACACCCTGAAACTGAGTTACAGTACAGGCCAGGGTCATACAGAGGTTTTCCAAGACGGGTTACTCGTAACAAGCCTCGCAAGGGTCAATCAAAGAAGTTGAGTCCTTGTGCTGTGCGTCAGGTGCAGAAGCTGGCTTCAAAACGCGCATGAGTGCTGCCAGCATTGCTTTAGAGGTCGCAGAAGCGGAAGGTCAGCTTGTCCAGGCTCAGACCACACACCGCACACTGCAACAAGTCGGTTTGCATGGCCGTCGTCCCAGAAGGAAGCCTCTTCTGAAGCTGGCTCACAAGAAAGCCAGCAAACAGTTTGCTGAAAGCAAAAAGAGCATGAATTACTGGAACCATGTTCTGTGGTCTGATGAGACTAAGATACACTTGTTTGGCTCAGATGGTGTCCAGCATGTGTGGTGACGCCCTGTTAAGGAGTACCAAGAACATTGTGTCGTGCCTACAGTCAAGCATGGTGGTGGTAGCATCATGGTCTGGGGCTGCATGAGTGCTGCTGGTACTGGGGAGCTGAGCTTCATTGAGGGAAATATGGATTCCAACATGTACTGTGACATTCTGAAGCAGAACATGATGCCCTCCCTTCAGAAACTGGGCCGAATGGCATGATAATGACCCCAAACAACTGAACCAAGATGACAACTGGCTTGCTGAGGAAGCTGAAGGTGAAGGTGATGGAGTGGCCAAATATGTCCCCAGACCTGAACCCTACTGAGCACCTGTGGGGCGTCCTCAAGCGGAAGGTGGAGAAGTGCCATGCGTCTAACATCCAGCAGCTCGGTGATGTCATTATGGAGGAGCGGAAGAGGACCCCAGCAACAAACCAGGGAGGCCAGGGAGGATTAAGGCAGTGCTAGATAACAATGGTGCTCACACAAAATATGGACACTTTGGACACAGTTTTGACATGTTCACTTAGGGTGTACTCACTTTTGTTGCCAGCTATTTTGACAGTAATGGCTGTATGTTGAGTTATTTTCAGAGGACAGTAAATATATACTGCTATACAAGCAGCACATTGACTACTCTAAAATATATCTAAGTTTCATTTCTATAGTATTGTCCCTTGAGAAGATATACTAAAATGTTTGCTGAGGGGTGTACTCACTTTTGTGAGATACTGTATAATATAATAAAATGTAAAATATAAATTCTTTAAAATACTATTGAACCAAATGCCCTTAGTCACTGTAATGGTACAGTTTGTCTTTTCTGAATCAGTCTGCTGTATTTGGGCCAAAATACCCCAGTACTGACAGACACACAAACTGACCCAACACAAACACACCACTATAAGCGTTAGAGAGAAAGTGAACTGGAGAAAGTTAAAGTTTTACTAGTTATTCCCACTACAGTTCAGACACCCCATATGTGCATTTATAAATAGAGCACCCAGAGACGCCAAACACACAACATCCTCCTCCATCCTGAACGACACAATCTCAGCTGAACCATGAGGGTGGTGAACCTGGTATGTACCTGAAATTCAGACATTTACTTACATTCATGAGTTGTAGGCATTATACATGAATGACTTTTGCAATACTGAAAACTGTCAATCAAACTGTTGTTTTGAGTTGGTATCTGTCTTTTAAGTCTTAATTCTTACACATAAACTTTTACTTTTAGGGTCCGGATCCTTCTCTGGCATATCGCCCCGAATGTCATGAGAAAGACCAAACAGACTTCAGGAACTTTGAGGTAGGCCTACAGTAAAATTTGGAATTTGGCATATTATTAACTTAATAATACTTAATATAATTCCTCTTAATATGACATACTTATTTCCATTTTGATGTGTGTACATGTCTAATACAGAGTGGAGATCTCTTTGACCGTGTGTTTAATACATACAAGCAGATGCACACGTGCCAAACGCTGGACTTTGTCAAACAAAAGGTTGGTCTTTGTATGTATGTATGTATGTATATGTACGTCAGTTTTTGCTCTGATGCACCATGCATTTTTTAAAGTTATGTTCTGTATTAAAACCAGACACTAAATAGCAGGTAAAAATCTAAATAAATAAAATGCATCTCTAATAAAGTAAGTAAAAGCCCTGTGCTGATTCAACTGATATAAATAAATGCAGACTCACTCAAAACTAAAATCTGTCTCCATTGAACAGTATCTATATTGCAAGCTTTACTCCCATAGTAAAGTTAATTCTAGTTCAACTGGACGTGTTTCTCTGTTGAAGTTAAACTAGAATAAAATTAAGATGCTCTGTGATGACTCAGATAAATGACAGCCTTCACAAACAAACACTGAGCATGACCTCTCACCTTTAGCACCTGGATTGGTCGAATTGCAATCACTTCAGCATGACCATGATGGAAAACATCAATTCCCTGGACGAGCTTGTTGACGAATCCGACCCTGATGTTGACTTCCCGAACTCTTTCCATGCTTTCCAGACCGCCGAAGGAATTCGCAAAGAGCATCCTGATAAAGGTGAGGAGTCAGCAGGGACAAAGGTCACAGGAGTCACTTACATTGTACTTAGATAAGATGGTGTTTTACAAAAGCACATAGCTAAGCTTGTTTTTGATTAATATGTCCATACCTGCTGGGCTTCTTTCAGGACTGAAATCCATATCTAAATGTGAAAGTTCATAGTGGAGATTTTTATTTGGGCGAATGTTAAAATACAACATGGCATCTGAATTTAAAAGCACTTATCTCATATTTACCTGTCTTCAGATTGGTTCCAACTAGTTGGTCTGATCCATGACATTGGAAAAATCATGGCACTGTATGGGGAACCACAGGTGAGAGACAAATGCATCCAAACACAGTCTAAAACCCTACGACGGTCACATGGGCTAAATGATATGATATAAATGTATATAAAAATATAAATGATATCAGAATGCGTTTTTGTGTGTTTCAGTGGGCCGTGGTTGGAGACACATTCCCAGTGGGATGCAAGTTCCAGAATTCAATAGTGTTCAGAAACTCCACATTTGAAGGCAATCCGGATTTGAAGAACCCAACACTCAAGTACAGCAACACACCTTTCAAAACACAAATACACTTATCTTCTAAATATCAAAACGGCTTTTCCTATATATATATATATATATATTTATTTATTATTTATTTTGCATATTTATATTTTATGTGTATTTAGTTTGCTCTATTTAGCTTTCATTTAAGTTTTGGTCAATTTAGTACATTTTTCTCATCTAATATATTTTATTTCAGATTTATTTAATGAATTTAAATGATTTTAAAAAGTGTTAGTTAACAATAACAACATTGTTCCTGCATATACACAAACTATTATAACATACTAAAGGAATAACGGTCGCTTCATGACGTTTCAAACGTGTACGACTTTTGTCTTTTGTCCATGGAGCACAAAAGGAGATGTTTTGAAGAATACCCACACTTCTCAATAAGACTTTTATGGTGCTTTAGTGTTCCTCAAAAGAAAGTCATACAGGTTTGGAAAACCATGAGGGCAAGTAAATGATTTTTCACTTTAACGGTTAGTAAAGTTAACAATGGTATCCTATGTCAACATAGAAATAAAACGTTCATTGCATTCTTTAGCATTCCACCTGATGATGTAGTGTTTGCTTACTTCTCTTAATGCAGCACAGAATTTGGGATCTATAAACCTCAATCTGGGCTTGATAATGTCCTGATGTCTTGGGGACATGATGGTGAGTGATTTGAATGAGATGATTTTGCATCCAATGTCTCATTGCGAAACACCCACCGTTCAAACATTTGAGGTTTGAGTTGTTCTTATGTTTTATTCAGAAAATACACATTAAATTGATCAAAAGTGACAGTAAAGACCAGGGGCGTGGGAAGATGTCGATACCTGCTTGTAAAAGCCAATGAACATATTCTGTATCTGGGGCTAAATCATTTAATATTGAGAAAGCAACGACGTGTCATATTTTTCGGACACTGATTGGAATCAGCTGATTATCACTTCCTTTGATTCGATACATCTCAACTAGTGTAAAATAATGACGTGACTACAAGGTGGCATTATTTAAACTACTTTTTGAAATAACTCACGACCAAACAATAGCTCTCCTTCTACACACTTCTGAAGTCTTCCCTCTCCTCATTAAAACTCCAGGTGAAGGGTTGCCAGGTTTAACAAAAAAAACAGCAAAGCAAGCCCCTTAAAAACACAAAAATAAGACATGACAAAACTGTACCAGGGGAACAGTTGATGAATATGAATGGTATACCAAGTATTACAAATTACCAAGGCACTGACACACCACTGCACGTTAATCCTTTAAATTAATCATTTTATTTCCCTTTATATTTTCAGTTTCACTTTGATTTTAGTTCAAATAAATAAAAATCAAAGTTTAGAATCAAAACTAAAAATTAAAACTATAAATATATCAAATAGAAATTCGATTCAAAAATCAAGAATTGACTTTTAATCCATGACCCCAAGAAGCATTTTGAATCAAATCGCGAGGTTCCAAAAGATTCCCGCCTCCAATTTATAATGTTGTAAAAGATTTCTATTTCAAATAAATGGTGTTCTTTTTAACTTTATATTCATCAAAAAAAGAATCCTGAAGAAAAAAAAAATTTTCAGGATGTTTTTAACATTGATAATACTAAGAAATGTTTCTTGAGCAGCAAATCAGCATATTACATTGATTTCTGAAGGATCATGTGACTGGAGTAATGATGCTGAAAATTCAGCTTTGCATCACAGGAATAAATACAATTTTTTAAATAAATTCAAACAGAAAACAGTTCATATAAAGAAACATAAATTTTCACAATATTACTGTATTTTTGATCAAATAAATGTTGCCTCGGTGAGCATAAGAGACATTTCAATAATATGACCCCAAACTTTTGAACGGTGCTGTATTTGCTGCTGAAGTGCTGAGTGGAAATTCTTCTTGCACTATTCTAGAGTATCTGTACCAGGTAATGAAGTTCAACAAATGCCCCATCCCTGAGGAGGTAACGTCACACAGCTCACCTGAAAAGCAAACAAATCTAACACACACACACACACAATATAATGTGATTTACACTTTTCTAAGATACTTTTGTACATTTAACACTCCCAAATTCCTTCAGGGTCTTTACATGATCCGCTTCCACTCCTTCTACCCCTGGCACTCAAACGGAGACTACATGCACTTATGCAACGAGAAAGACCTCCAGATGCTTCCCTGGGTCAAAGAGTTTAAGTATGTTATCAGTTTCTCAATAAGAGTATCTCATCTGTGATTCCATTTTATCAGTTGTGTGATCCACATATCGAAGATCTGACCTCACGCTGCGAGTTTCTACAAGTAGATCAATAACATGCATCTGTTTGTCTTTCCTCTGACAGCAAGTTTGATTTGTATACCAAGAGCACTGACCTACCGGACGTGGAGAGTCTGAGGCCGTATTATCAGGCTCTCATTGATAAGTATTGCCCTGGTGTACTGCAGTGGTGAATGCGTACCATAATTCTACATAATTCTAGAGACTGAATATCATTCTGACTGAAGGGTGGACTCTTTTGACTTCCGCCAACTAGCAACCACACATGACACCTTGGAAGTTTCTTCAGAAAATGTCAAATAAAATATAAAATAAATCAATTATTATACCTTTGCTTTAGCAACAACATGAAACAAAGTAGTAGTCATTATTAACATCCTATTATCTTATGTATTCATTGTTATTACTATATTAGAATTAATCATGTATTCATATAGATTTAAGATAAAAATGTAAATTGTGTATTTCTTTTGAAATAATGGTACTTGTGCCAGTGTATATTTGTCTAAGTTTATTAAATATATTACAAAGCATTAAAGCCGAGTGTTTTGTGTGTGTGCGCACGCATCTTCAATCATATTAACTATAATCATGTATTCATAAAGATTGAAGATAAAATTTTTTTATTGTGAGGCTGTATTTCTTTGGAAATAACGGCACTTGTGCCAGTGTATATTTTTCTCAGTTTATTAAATATATTACAAAACAGTAAAGCCGAGTGTTTTTTTTTTGTGTGTGTGTGTGTGTGTGTGTGTGTGTGTGTGTGTGTGTGTGTGTGTGTGTGTGTGTGTGTGTGTGTGTGTGTGTGTGTGTGTGTGTGTGTATCTTCAGTCATATTAACCATAAACATGCAATATTTTGACGACATCACAGTGAAAAAAAAAATAAAAAGCAATGTCACGAACACAATACACAAATCTAAGGCCATAACCAGTTACAGTCCAAAAAACAATTTCAGGTCATATAACACCAAAAATACAAGATAACAGTCTAAGGGAAAAAAATATTTAAGCATCTCTATATTATTCATGAAAATAAAATAAGATTGAAATATTTTCTGATACCTAGATTTCTGTGATACTTTTGGTATACCATAAGGCACAGCACATACTGGGCTTCATTCATAATACATGAGCAGAATAAAGGAATGTCTGTGCAAATAGTTCAGAAAAGTGCTGGTTGGCATTTTGATGCATTCAATTCAGTGCAAGAATGCTTTTACAAATTCCGCTCTTCTGTTTAATGAGGCCCAGTATGTGCATTTGAATGTACAGTTTGCTTGTTTTTTTTACAGTTATTTTTAGGTCTCATGGAAGAAGACATTCTGGGTTTTACTTAACATGATATGATGTAGGGTGTAGGCAGTTAGTGCACACTGGGGGAAACAATAACCTACCTTGTTTTGCATTTACCGATCAGAACAACAACAAAAATCCCTCATTTTGCAGTGTGGTCCTCCTATCAGGATTAGTTGAACTAAACGTGCAGGAAAATCCAGGACACTACTGGTCTGGGATACATGAAAGCTTCACTACTCTGTCTACATCTCTCAAAAATGCCTGTGAAAACAGAGAAATATCAATGTTTTGGCACAATGAAGATGTAAATGCTGATGTTTTGGGGTAGATGTCATTACCCTGAGCTGGTATTAAAAAGTCCAGAGTTTCATTTAAAGCCACAGGAGATCATTTGAAAAAACTTCACTTCCTTTTCCTAAGGCTGTCCTCTTCAGTTTCCTCTGCACTCACTTCCTCCTCAATTTCTCCTTCCTGTTCCTGTTCCTCTTCACTTGTTGCATCTTTCTCCTGCTCCTTTCCATCTTCCTCTGCATCATCTTTTGTAACCTCCTCTTTCTCCTCCTCCTCGTGTTTCTTCTCGTTCTTTTCCGCCACACTGAAGCATGTCCGTCCTGCGGCCTGTTTGTCCGTGTGTTGGTTCTGGAGCGATTCGTGTTGGCGATGATGTGCACGTGACCGCAGAGAGTTGAGGAGACACACGGTCGCTGCAGAGCTGAAGAGAGTCCACAGCAGAAGATGAGGTGGCATCTCACGGGCATGTTCACCAACATATCGCAATAACCGCGGCAGCCAAGCATTCGAGTTGCGCCTCAGAGGAGCCTTATCCTGATGGGAAAAATGGGAAGAGGGTCTCGACCAGATCAAGAGATGGTATTTAAAACGGTTAAACCTTCATTAACTCTTTCCCCACCATTGACAAGATTTTCCATCATTTATGACACAGATTTACGCATTTTTCCCCGACAATCCATGTTTTCACTGTTACACGTTAGGGGGTGCTATTATGCATCTTCTGAAATAGTACAGATGCTCCAAATCCAAAAACAAGTGAAAAAGAAGCAGAAACAAGCGATAGAAGATTGCTTACACTCATGTAAGCTAACACAATCAAACATTCAACAGCATATGAATGAAAACTGCCTAACGTTACTGGAAGAAATGTCAACCTAGGAAGAGGTATAGGCCTGTGCAAGCTTTATAGACATGATCTACTCGATCTATGTTTTGATCATCGTCTTTGACAAAAACCACAATTTTATCAGCTTTTTATTTTTTTTTTCAAAATGTTGCTTTTATTATGAAAAGTTTTTTTTTTTTTTGCAGAGGCTCTGTTCTTTCTTTTGATATATTGTATGTTCAGAGATTCATACAACAAAATATATCTACAAAAATAACAGACACGAAGTGTCTCTTGATGTCAACTATAAAAGATGTCTCTAAGCTTTCTATAAGCTCAATGAAAATTAGTACTGCACAATTTAGAAAAATAAAATAAAATGTGATCTTTCTGATAAAAATTGCTGTAAATATGACTGTTCAATATGGCTGTAATAATAACAACTTTACTATTACTATAATTACTATTATTATTTTTCTTAAATACTCAATTTCTTTATTTTACAGTGAAATATTACAACCGTTTCATTTTTTATTTTGTTGGCAACAGGCTGTAGACGTTCCTTCATGTGTGTAAACAAACATAGTACTGCACTTCACTCTGTAACATATATTTATGCATATATTTATTTATTAACAATTTGATAATTAAACTAAGTCATATCGAGTTTTCCGTTTTATTTGGATTAATCGTGCAGCTCTAAAAAAACTTCTTAAAAAAACTACTCTTCAGATAACAGACAGTGAACTTTAGGTCTGTTTGATGTTCCCCTGTGAGGTTATAGTTGAAATCAATGTTCAAAATGTGTCCTGATTCAGACTCGTTTCTTACCTTCAAACCATGTTGAACCAGCATCTGTTCAAGGTAAGAGTCACCAAGGTGCACTATAGGATAGAACTCTTCCACATACACCCGTCTCCACCATCGCTGGGGATATGAACTAAACACAGACAAACACATCTAATAAGACCTTAAAAGTCATAAAGGAAACACATTCAATGAGGCTAACATTGAACATCAACAAAAGGTCAAGCATTGTGTTTTGCAAGATAATAAAAATGAAATTGTGGGAAGAGGCATTGTGGGAATTTGCATGTGCTCACCCGTCTGCTTTCGGCTCGCTGAACCAGTATTTGTAGCGGTGAGCTCTAAGATACACAGGAGGCTGTTTGCTGAACGGATACTGAGACTCATCTGTCTGAATGAGTTTGACCACTGCACAACACACACACAGAACAGTATAGTACAAAACACTGAATTCAGCACTGCGTCTTGCTCAGATTGATGCACTGGATGCCTTTAAATCTCACACATGCACAAACAAAGCATCCTTACCATCGCGTTTGCCCTGCAGGAGTCTGTGGAGGAGGCTGCTGAACCAGGGGCTCTGTGTCTGCGGCCCCAGAGCAGCAAACCACATCTGCCAGTCCAGCCTGGGCTGGTGCGGAGCCACCACAGTGGGCGCTGCGCTCATGTTCCCCGGCTTATACATGAACTCGATCTCCTGCAATAATTAATAATAAAAAAATGTAGATCAACAATTGTTTTGGATTCAGAATCGGATCATGAAGTGCCTAAAGATTCCCACCCCTAAATGGAAAATGTATTTTTGCAAGTTTGAGGCTGCCTGTCCTACAGAACTTCACCTTTAAGATCCGGGTTAGATTCAATGTGTGAACCTACCTACAACTTTTTAATTACAAGCCCATATTTCATTTTTTGTAAAGTCCATCCTTCAAATACAAATCAGTGCTGTAATTCAGACACTATGCACTTCCTGAAATACTCGTAAACTGACCGTCCATGTGTTGCGATCCATGCTGCCCTCAATGACCACCTCTGGACGACCTCCGACACCGGTCATTCTTCGGAACAACCCGTATGAGTTGACCAGCTGGTAACGGTCAGTCATTTCAAACGCTGTCCGGATCCCAGGCCAAAGATTACTGTTGGTATCATACTCAAAGTAGGTGTAGGGAACCTGCACACATACTTGATTATTAGCCTCATTATTTTTACATAACTTAAAGGGACAGTGCACTATATCTGAAGTACACAAGTTCTTATGTGTATTATGAATGTGAGAATGAGATTTTGATAGAAAAGTGCAAAAGGCACTTTTGATTTTTGGTTATAAATTACGTACATTTTATTCAACTCCTTACAAAAGCTATCAGACTCTTTGATAAGACTTGAAATATAGAATACAAGATGTATTCACTACTTTTATGGTCCATTTTGTTGTTAATTTTTGACAGCTGCAGTCTGCATATATATATATATATATAATATATATATATTAGTGTGTGTGTCCCGTAATGGCAAAATGAAAATTCTTTTCAAAAGTCTCTATTAAAAAACCTTCAAATGATGTATGATTTGTTGAAATCGGATCAAAAATGACTGAGCTACACCTGTTTGAAGTCGATAGAGTCAGCAAAGTAAATTGAGAAAAATCAAGATAAAAAAATTCTGAAGGTTCCAAAACAAAATCACCTAGCAACCATACCTTAAAATCCCTGTAATAACAACAAATTTGGCACACATCAAGTCAAAAACAAAATATCTATAGGAAAAATATATTCAACTTTTTTTTTTTTTCATGATACCACAATTGTTTGATTAAGATCCATGAAACAAACAGCCTATATAAAGACCTACTGTACCGCACAAGATGTTTTTCCCCAACAGTTAACCAAACGTTCACATAAGGCTTGCTTGGAAACCAAGACAGATATTTTGAAATATTGTAATTCTGTGCATGAGTGTATATCAGGATCGCACGTTGTCTGAGGTGTCTTTGTGCACACACATTGAATCTGTCAGTCAGCGCGAGTAAGATCGTTCTGTTTACATCAGCATGAGTCTGAAAATCACATTTCATTGGTTCAGACTCATGCCATCGAGAAATCGCTATGAATATTCACAAGGTCGGAATACTGCGCTTTACAACGATACCAAACTTGTGCTCGAGAAGCGAGCAGAGAAAAAGGTACTCCTCTCATAAAACTTACAAATAAAGATACTTTTAGACGTTTAATTGCTATTTGGAGCATTTAGATCTCTAGACGAAGGCTTCATGAACTCATTTTTGCGAAAACCTCAAATTCGACCAAAATTGATATATTTCACTTGCCTGTAGGTCATAAGCAACCCATGCACATTCAGACTCATTTTGCCAGCACGGGTCACATATATAAATCTAAAAAAACATTTTTAGTTAGTTGCCAAGGTAAAATTTCTAATTTTCCTTTAGTCTAAGTGGAAATATTAAAATTACTAAAACCTAACAGTAAATTTAAAAAAAATATTAAAAACTAAATAGACATTTAAAAAACTAATAATAAAACTTAAACTAAACTGGAAACCATAAAACTTGAAAACTAATTTAAAATGTAATAAATACTATCATACTATATTAATGATACTAAAATAACACTGGCAGGAAGTTTACTAACCAGACTGATGGCAAACATTGAGACAGCAGCTGTAGCCATCACTGCCCACTGGATTGTGCTCCAGAGACGCCACAACACACCCCTCACACAAGCACTTCTGGAACATATGCACACCCACAAGCAATCAAAAACATTTGTTCTACCAGAACGCCATCTAATGGACACACTGAGCCAACAAACCATAGGTGAACTATCCCGTAACACTCACTTAAACATGGCAGTGATGATCTCCCACGCGAGAGACAGCACACCAATCCAGATACTGGGCACCGTGACAGTCTTCAGAAAGCCATTGAACTCAAAATAAGTAAAGGCTGAGAAACAGGAACACAAAGAGAGATAAATCACATTGAACGATAACTGACCTCAATGACAAATCGTTGAGAGCTTCACCTGTTTTGGAGGACACGCTTTTCTTTTCCCAGTCCACCTGCAGGTCAAAGTATTGGACTGTCCAGTAGCCAAGCAGGGCGTATACACTGACCTCGAACATTACAGCCATTCCAGAGAATAGAGTCTGTAACGATGCTGAAAAAACAAAAAAACATGGACGTCTGGACCTGGTTTTAACATCTTGTCCTAACAAGATACAACATACAATTCCATCTTAATGTAATATTTACATCCTCACTGAAAACAGTTTCCACAAATATATATAATGTATATTAAATAAGAGCAGCAAATCAGCATATTATAATGAATTCTGAAGAATCATGTGACACTGAAGACTGGAGTAATAATGCTGAAACAAAATAAATGACATTTAAAATGTATTCAAACAGCAGTTAATGTAATAATTCACACTATTACTGTTTTTACTGTATTTTTGATCAAATAAATGCAGCTTTGGTGAGCATAAGAGCTCAATGTTAGTGTAATGCAAGTTTGTCCATACTCCTTTCTGTCTTCAGCGTGGGTCTGCAGAGCCAGAAGTTTACATGTTGGTCATCCAGCAGCGACAGGCACAGGGTGATAGTGAGAATATTAAAGAAGTTATAATTCCCAGACAGGATGATTAACACCTGAAGCAGGACCTGTAACACAAAGTCGTCACAATAATGCACAAACTCGTAGCAGCTTCTCCATTTCTGATCACACACATGCATACACACTCACCTGCATGTAGAAGGCGGCGAGTCTGTGTCTTCGTATGGGGCTGAAGAACAGGAAAGGAACTGCCATCTCGATAACAAAGGTACCCACCACACTGAGTTTCTGGAACCACACTGGCAGCTGATGAGCAAACCAGGCCAGCTGGGTCGGTATACACTGGGTCTCATAGTGATAGGTCAAAGCTGATGAGAGAACAACAGAACACGTGCCTCCATTACTCAAGCCCCTAAACCTTACTCCCATCTGGGTCACGCCACCAACGTACCCCTCCGGTCCTACCCGCCCCGCTCTGTGCGGGCCTCAAACCCAGGTCACCGGCATGGGAGGCAGGCACGCTAACAAGGATGCTAAAGACAGTCTCTAGCGCCAGTCGCTAGCACGTCTTAGGATCAGGGGAGTGAGGTTTACCTGCACAGCTCTCACTAGCTGTGAAACTCTGTGACATTAATATTTTGAATCTGTTTTTGAATCTTTTTATATTGTCCATTTAAACATTTTTTTAAATAATTGTTGCGTTTTTGTAATGTAATTCAAGTAATGCAAAGACTGTTTTTCCACAACTTGGCACTTCAAAACGTCTTGTAATCTTCAGAGGCATCTCTTAACTTTTTGTTGCAGGAGTAATCCTGTGTTTGTGTCTGTCTCGTATTTACTACTACATGACATGCGCAAATCAGTGGGCGGGGCTAAAGAGGCAAAGATGTAGAAGTAGGCGTTGATCTCAAGCGGCAACATTCTAATCTGAAAAATGAAGCCTACCCGGAAGTGCGAAAAACTGCAATACATCGAAAATCCACTAGGGGAAGGTCCCAAAAGGGAGCAAATGTCCATAGACCCCCATGTTAAAATGTCCGTTTTCACAGCATAAATTCATGTTTTTACAGGTTGGTCCCATGGACTTTTATTGTATTTTTCGATAGGTTCCGAGTGCCTGACAACTGTGAGGGGGTGAATTTTTTTCTAACTCGTTAGTTTAGATCGTATTTAGATATAAAATGTATGACAAATAAGGGCGTGGTTAACTTTGATTGACAGCTTGATAACGAGCATAGGCTGCGCTGAGTGAAATTCCTGAAATTTGACGTCTCGGCCATGATCTGACACAACACATCATACCACCTCTGTATTCTTTCTGATCATTAGGATTTCCCAAGGTTTTCCAAGATGGCGCCGCCGATACCCCCCATAAACGGCCTCAAAACCGTTCTTCAGAAAGTCTATGGGTGACGTCACAGACGCTTTGTCCATATTTTTTACAGTCTATGGTTGATCTTCTGCAGAGGCGGTCTTTTGTCACACTGTTATATCATAATGTAACAAAATCTAAAATGAGTATTTTAGGGTAGCTTGGTTTAAATAAAAGTTGTTTTTGGACTAACGAGGAAGTTTTGAGTTCTAAAACTAACATGATTTTTTTTAATAGTACAATGACCTCTTAAATCAAAAGATCAAGGAAAATTTGATTTCTCAATTCATGAGCCCTTTAATTCTTAACAGTTCAATAAAATAATGAGTTAGAACAAACCATAGCTTTTGCTTCTAATTCATTGGTCAACTTGAGAGCACTGCATTGTGGGACACTGTATCTCATGTGGTGCACCATTCTGATTATATTATGAAACTTCCAGTAGCAACACAAAAACATGAAGGCACAAATACAGATATATTCTACAGTTCCTCACCTGTCAGGCCCCACCAAGTGGGGCAGCGGCTGGTCAGTTTGACGACACCTGACGCAAACATCAGCCGAAACAACAGCCAGCGCACCAGCCAGAAAGTCACATTATCATGGAGGCACACCTTTGAAGACCAGGGCATTTTCATGGGAGCGACGAGAATGGCCAAGAAGCCTGTCTCCAACAAGAGGTTATCCCTGGGAACAAGATAGAGAAAAGGAGAGAGACAAGTTTGACACGTATCCAAATTCTGATGTGCTGCTGAGGTCATTTCACATGCATTTCAAAGCAGATCAACATGTGTGACTACAATAAATAATACACTCAAGGTCAAGATTTCAAGGCTGTACAGAGTTAAACAAAGCCAAAGACTGTTACATAACAGATACAATTTAAGGAACAAGAACTTTTGTGAATCAATATAACATCAAGTGCAACAAACACTGACAAAAAGTCTCATACTCACCACTGAAAGTATAAGAATACCTGGCCCACCTAAAAACAACAAGCACATTTCAGTACTTTATACTTTACCTTCTAAAATGAATTATTTTTACCCTTAATAAGTAGTATTCGTAACTGATATGGGAGATTTGCTGTTGTTAAATTGTATTATATTTATATAATAGCATTATATCAGCCATAGGTCACCCTGTTCTCTATACATCACCCATTGAAAAACCCATATTGGTCAGTCAGGATTAGAATCTGATTGTGAAATAAGTTTGAACCTGGTAGAGAGACAGATAGAGTATCCAGAGCACCAGGAAAACTCTGCAATCTCTGAGCGGCGGTAAAGCCAGAGTCATTAAACTGAGCAGAGCTCCGGTCAGACTGAACAGCTCCATGCACTGCTGCGTGTCCAAACTCAGACGAGGACCAAACCACAGCAGGGTGGGAGAATCCTTCAGCTGCTCCATAAGACTCTTACCAGACACTCGCAGATGCCACCGTGCTGGCAGCAATCCCTCATTTCCATACAGACCTAAAGAAAGAGGGCGTTCACATGGTCATAATTGCTGCAGAATCTGAAGTTTACTTTTAGTTTAGTTGGTTTTTATTGTTTGTTTTTTCAGAATCCTAATTTTCAGGTTTAAATCAGATTGTGAATCTCAGATTTTCAATGTGGTCTAAACAAAATTGGACCCCATTGGGTACTGAATTATCACCATATTCCAATCATTCCAATACCATGTGCATGTCCAAAAACAATACTATTATACTTTTAGTTAAATAGACAAAAACAATTTTGTGCAATGCATTTCCTTTTGAGTGAAAATATGGCTGTAATATTCAGACTTCAGGACAGGCATCAACATGCTTATCTGTGATGTTTCCTGCACAAACAGTTCAACCAGACCCATGATGGGCCCTTTAAAATATTTTCATCTCTACTGTGCAAAAGCATTGGAATAAACAACCTGGAGATTTGATCAAACTATTACCTAATGTAATAGATTAGTATGTTTATTAAAAATGCATGCCTAAAAGACTTTTATTGCATGCGTCACAGATAAACTCTTAGTTTAATGCATGCAAGTTGAACTAAAAATCTTCCCAAACTCACCTGGAATCTGCACGTAAAGAGACGCAAATGCAAACAAATAAATAGCAGAAATGCACCACAGGAACATGTGCCTCGGCAGTCTTATATCTCCCATTTTTTGTATAACAAACTTCTAAAGGAAACAGTTGGGGTAACGTTAGGAATCTCCTCAAGATGGAGATCAGGAAGGTTTGAATGCAGAGGACTGACTGAGCGACACGTCTGACACTGCACAGGAAAACAGAAGCGCGCTGGCTGTTTTGCCAACGAATCCTACTATGGCGAAGATTTGGCTTATGAATATTAAGTACGTCACGCTCGGGGAAGTCCAATTGATTGGCTGACAGGTATAAGATAGTAAGTTGACGTTACAGGACTGGCGAATTAAAGGGATAGTTCCCCCAAAAATAAAAATTCTGTCATTCATTATTTACTCACCCTGATGTCGTTCCAAACCTATTTTTTTACAGTCTATGTTCCAAACCCGTAAAACTTCAGCACCTGCCCCTTTGCCCCTTGGTGCCCAAAGTGCCCTTTTGTCAAAGCAAAATTTCCTCAAATTTTTTTTGGTAATTAAAGGCCCTTTTGTGAATGCCTGCCCATGCCCAATCTAAATATTAGTAAAATGTATTCATAATAATTTAGCCGTAAATAAAATGCCCCACATGATGACCTTTCACCTGACGACGACGACCTCATTCGACCGGGACGATTCCTGACGCCGCACGCGCATTTTTTAATTACCAGAAAAGATATCTTCAACACCGCGGCAGCTGGTAAGTGGTGTTTCATTCTCTGCGAAGTGATTTTGATGTTTATTTACTTATTATTATTATTTTACAAGAACGATGTGAAGAGAGCATGCAGATGTTGTTTATATTGCTGTGTGTAGCCTGTAGAAGTAACGTTAGCTTGCTGTTTTAGGGAGAAAAGTTTCACAGGCGTCGAGGGGTCTGGTCTTTTTTTATGGAAGTAAAATAATGTCAAATGTTTTTGAAATAAAAAGCCTGTTGAATTGCACTACTTGAAAAAAAATAGGCATTGCATTAACAATGCTTGCATTTTAATGCATTGTATTTTTAGGGCTTGCATTTTTATGGGCTGAAATTCAACATGGTTGTATATTTAAGCTGTGAATATTTCAATTAAAAACATTTCAAACACATTTTCATTATTAAAAATTCAATAATCCATTTTACTTCCATAGATGGAGTTTTAAAAAAAAAAGTTAAATAAATGCAAGGGTATTTATTGTGTGAAATTGAAAAGTGAAAAAAACAAGTCTAGCTTTGTTGTAGATGAGAAAATATATTTTATGTACTATAACATTTTAGTATAAGTGCATTTTTAATTCTTTCAAATCTTTTTGAAGAACTGATATTCTGTTAATTTTGCTAAGTCTTTATTGTATTGTGAAGTCTTTGATGTATTTACACAAAGAAATACTTTACTGTAAGTTGGAACGAAAGTATTCAAACGTTCATATGTATTTGATATGTATTTACAGAAATGATTAAATTGATGCCATCTTGATGAAGTTGGACTATGAGTTCTTCAATGCTGGTGACGACATCATTCATCAGAGTGCTCAATCTGACAGTATGTTCTTCATTGACTGTGGACGGGTGCTTGTGAAGAACGAGGCTTTCAAAATCGAGCTGTGTGATGGAGATCACTTTGGAGGTGATGTATGAGAAACTTACTGTTGTGTGATTCGGTTGAGAAGTAGTCTCGTGTAGAGTAACGGTCTGGTCCACATTGCAGTGCTAGTCAAGTCAAATTTAGCGCTTTTCAAATACACATTGTTTCAAAGCAGCTTTACAGAAAATCATGTTAATGTTTTTAATATCTATAATATCTTTAATAGGTCCAGTCGTAATTCCACAAACAGAACACACATGAGGCGCCACATCTGCATGAATATTCATGTGTCTTTTCAGGTGTGCTTCCAAAATAAATGTCTTGTCACACTGATCACAGCTGAATGATCTTTTTCCTGAGTGAAACAGCAGATGATTTTTGAGACTAGTTGCCTGTGTGAAGGTCTTTCCACACTGATGGCATGTGAAGGGTTTCTCTCCAGTTTGGATTCTCGTGAGTCTCTTTAGCTGTAAAGCTCTTTCCACACTGAGAGCAGGTGCAAGAACATTTCTCTCCTCTTCTTTAAATGTTTTGTTGAGGTTTCTGAAACTGATGGCGTTTCTCCTCCACTTCACTTTGTTCCATCAGACCTAAAACTAACATATTAAATTAGACAATTCAAGATTGAAATAAAAGTAATCCATAGTCTAATATGTCAGTTTTCATCTTAATGTTCCTCATCAGTCATTAAAGAGAATGAAGAAAAACACCAACCTGTTTGTTCCTCTGTATCTTCATCTCTCGTTCTGCGGGGTTCTTCCTCAAACTCCATCTCAATAGTTTCTCCTGGAGTAATTCCTCCTGCTTGTTAGGAAAAGTTTGTTCACCTGTGGGAGGAGTCAGACATGAATATTCAACAGTATTGAAAGATAAATCTTATCAGCCTGATTTTTCTGTCTCTGTGTCTCCCTCTTTTATTTCGTTCTGGTCTGTAAGGCTGCAGGTGTTAGATATATATGTAACCTCTCCACCCGAGTCCTACTCGCCTCGCTTTGTGCGGGCCTCGAACCCGGGTCACCGGCGTGAGAATCAGGTGTTCTAACAAGGAGGCTAAAGACTGGTTTATGCTGCCTTTGTCTACAGGCATGGTCTGCTGACCTCCTTGTCATCACTCACTTCCTAACAAACTTAGTTGGGTTCCACAACTCTAGTGGTGGACCCACTAACTTTACGAACATCATCTACTGTGTGTTTAATTTCAGAAGACCCTCTGTAATTGCCATGTTTGGGTTTTCCTTGTAGTCTCTGAAACCTTGTTTGACACTACAGTAGTTCATTGCCAGACTATCACACAGCTGCCTCAATTCTTGTTCTCCATACAGCAGTGGCACTGGAGAGGGCCAGGTGTCAGGTAACAGCACATTTATTTGATCAAAAATCTCCAGCTCATGCTCTGGGACAATCCTGGACTGCATGCTACAACTGAGTGCATGAACAAACTTTTTGTGATTTGATTTTTATTTGTCTCCCACCAGTTTTCAATGGAACCCCCTTAAAAACACAATCCTGAACAGCCTGACAGGCAATCTGGTAATGAAGGCCTGGTGTCTCCATCATTGCTAAGAAAACATCAGCCTGCCATTTAACTTTTTTTTAACCGTTCAGAGAGATGAATTTCTCTGTTTTGTAATGCCTCAGACAAGTCTTTAAGCTCGAGAGAGTGACCAAGATGGCGCTCTGACTATACATGCTCCGCAAATTCAAACTAATAATTTGATTTGTAGTGCGGTAAGAAAGACTGTCTATCTATCTTTTGTAGAGTTAGGGTACTCGAACTTGGACTCGAGTCCAATTTTGAATGAACTCGGACTTGTCACGCCCTCGGGTGAATTTGTACTCTGACTTGACACGGACTTGGACATTTTGGACTCGGAAAATATACCGAGTACAGTCGAGTCTGCGTCATGTGTGTAACAATAAAACCATCATAAAATTGGGATGAGAAATTAATTAATGTCTCCCCGCCTGTCATTTTACTGCACAACACCGGCAGGCAGCAGTAGCATCATCTTATGCTTGCAGACAAAACACACACATCACTCACTGGACATCAATGTGTGGCTAGGACGATGTCTTCAAAGTAAGCAATAATTTGTTTTGCTTACGAAAAACATTTTAGTAAGGAAATTAACATATCACCACAGAAATGCAGGGACTGTAAATATAGTCCTTTTAAATTTAAAATGATTTGCTTTTAATGTAATGTAATTATTTTCAATCAATGACTTAATGTGATCTGAATTGCAATAACTAGTTAAATAACTTAAACAAAACTTTGAAAAAAAAAATGTTTTAGGCACATTAGACAAATGCCTTTGTTTTACATTTACCTTCTGTTTTTGAATTAGCAAGAATTGCTAAAATTTTCTTTTTTTGTCCCAGAATAAGAGAGTACCAAAGACAGCAGCAACCAACAGACGATGCACAGCCCAGCATTGCAGGATTTCCAAGACCAGAATTGACCAAACAAGCAGTGCAACTTTATGATGCAAGTTCTCCAAGACAACAAGAAATTCATAATGCCCCCATTAAGGATCTGCTCATTGGCTGCACTTTACCTCTGTCAATTGTTGAAAATCAGCATTTCTTGAAAGTAATGGACAACAAATACACTCCCATTGCAAGAAAAAAAAAATCACTGAAAAACACATTCCTTTGTTGGTTGATCAGGTGAAGGATTCAATTAAGAGGAAGCTCCAGACCCAATCATCTGTGTCCATAACTGCTGACATATGGTCTGATCGAACCATGCGGTCCTTCTTCGGTGTTACAGCTCATGGATTAAACCAAGATGGAAATCAGCTGGAGTCCTTTCTTTTAGACTGTAGGAGGTTTTGTGGTAGACACAGTGGAGACAACATAGCCATGGCATTTGATGAGATCATTGATGAATATAACATAGCAAGTAAAGTCAGGTACATTATCACTGATAATGCAGCCAATATGAAGTGTGCATTCAAAGCCAAGCTACCACAGGAAGAGCAGCACAGTGATGCAGAAGAGGAAAACTTAGATGATGAGAGTCTTTGGGAGGATGTGACCTGGGAAGACGAGACTATCATGGTGAGAACAAGACAAAGGCTGTCATGTTTTGCACATTCTCTGTAATTAGTTGTACATGATGGAATGAAAGAAGCCAAGGCATTTTCTTCAGCACTTGCCAAAATGTCAAAATTAACCTCATTACTTTACATTACTTCACACAAGTACTACATTTAAAGAGCGATTTGAGGCTACATCCACACGCTGGAACAGTACATTCAAGCAGCTACAGGCCCTTACAGCACTTGACCATAGGGATCTCGCACAAATTTGCAGTTCAGACTTTCAACATGTTCTTTTTTCAGTTCGTGAATGGAATCAACTGAAGGATTTAGGTTCTGTCTCTCTTTGCTTGGAAGCAACAGACCTTACAGAGGGTGAGAAAATGGTCACTATTAGTATGGTGGTCCCCACTGTACTTGATTTAAACACTCATCTGCTCCAAATATCAGAGTCAAGAAGTCATTGCCAGCCACAGCCCTTCGGCAATCGCTTTTAAAGAGATTCTCTGGGATCTTTGTGAGAAGCAAAATGGTTGAGCAAAATGGGAAAGAGGACCAGTTCAACCATAATGTCTATTTCTTGGCTACAATGCTTGATCCTCAGTTTGGCCTGAAGTGGGTTGATCTAGATGTAACCAACAATGAGAGTCCAGATTCGGTGAAGAAATCCAGAGAGGATCTGAAAAGAACACTCATTTTATTCTGAAGCAAACTTCTTATTTGTCTACCATATACTGTATACTCCAGAGCATAAAAACATGCAGTAGGCATACAATAATGGTCCTTAGGTCCCTAAAACCAAATAATGCATTTTAACGTGTGTTATTTGTGCATGTTTCATATTTTTCAGATACTTTGACTGCAGAAGTTGAGGCCACAGATTCTCCTGGCAAATGCCCATGACTTCTAGCTCGCTATCGAGCCCACAAGCACCTGAGCCACTCAGCTAAGGATACATGCATTTCAGCTCAGATACACAAGTACTTTGATGCCATTCAAGACACAGACACAAATACAGCACTTGAATTGTGGTCGACAAACAGGGAGAGATTCCCACAATTCTACTCTCTGGTTGTAAAAGTGCTGTCTATACCAGCATCCTCTGCACCAGTAGAGCGTGTCTTTAGCAAAGGTGGCCTCATCGTGAGACCACATCGTGCACGCTTAACTCATAAATTAGTCACAGCGCTTGTATTTCTGAAAAGCAATATGGCCCTGGTTTAGTGCTTGACTGTGCACTATAGTACATTTCATGTTCAGTGTTCATTACAACTCATGTTACAAGACCAGAGAGCTGTGTTCAGAAAGGAGTTTGTTGTTGATTAAGCACAGTAATAAAGCTTTAAGTTTATTGTTATGACTAGCTGAAAGATTTAAACTCTAGTCTGAGTATTTCCTCAGCCTATTTAAATGTGGGGGAGAGGCATTAAATAACTGAAATGTCAGCTTTAACTGGAGGACAATATAGTGTGATACAATAATAAAACAGGTTCATTTGTATTTTCATGCACTTGTAATATAATAAAAGTTCTACATATACCTCTATATCCCTTCTTTTCTATTACATTTTTATATTGCCATTGGTTTAATGGGTTGAAAGGTTAAAATATTAATAGAATGTAAAAATGTCCTTTAAGAACTCGGACTTGAGTCCAACTCGGCCCCTTTTGGACTCGGACTTGATGTTTAAGGACTTGGTCTTGACTCGTACTCGACAAAGGTGGGCTCGGACCCAAATGTTGTATAAAGATATTGATAGCTGTATAATTTTAAATTCACGAACATCACCAAGGTTTCCTATTCTTCGCGGAATACGACAGGGTTGCCCTTTAAGCCCATTTTTATTTTTATTGGTTGTCGAAACATTATCCATTGATTTTTTTTTTTGATTTTTTTTTTTTGATGAAATGTAAGTACTCCACTGGTAAATTACCCATTAAATTGGCTAGATTTCATCAACAAGCTCTGTTAGCCTGGAAATTGGTTTACAACCACAACTTTTCCCCCCATAAAACCATCTTATGGAATAATTCAGATATTAACCCTTAAACAGGCAAGAGTAGAAAAAAAGCAACAAATAATTTCATGTCATTTTTATATCATCTGAAGTAAATCATATCCAAAAGAATTTTTGAAAAATGTTATGTATTTTGGATTTTATGAGTTGTGACTCCCAGATCACATTGCCTGTTTAGGGTATAAAAAAAGGACCAAATCTATAACTGTAACTGCCATTGCATGTTTAAAACAATTATATCCTATACTTCAACTCATATAAGGTTGAAATATATCATTGGAAAGCTTACAAACTCAAGATTCAGCCTGTGAAAACCGTTTTGAAATCGGACCTTGCGTTACCATAAAAATGGTAAAACATTTTTGGTAAAAAGGTTAAAAAAAATTGGATTTAGGTCAGGCTGACTAATTGATCACAGATAACTTGAAGCAAATCATGTGACCAGCATACTCAAGACAGACAGGCTGTATCAGTTTAACCTGTAAATTTTATAGTTTGTAAAAAATTATACCTTTACCTTAGAATACAAAGATTGTTACAAAAATGAATACAAAGTTAATCCCTTTTTTATACCCAAAAGTGGCAATGTGACTCAGGTGTAACATATTTTAAAACGTGCTAGGCTAAATAACAACATGAACAACATTTTTATACATTTTCTTTTTCAGCACCTTAAGACAATGTTCATAATTAATGTTAGCACTAGCAGTGTTAGTATTATTTTTTCAAAAGAAAAGTAAGTTTAATATATATTTACTTATCTCAAAATCTGAATGTCCTGCACCACTGGCAGCCATGTTGGATTTAGGTCAGGCTCACTAATTAATCACAAAAAATCTTAAACAAATCATGTGACCAGCATACTCAAGACAGACCAGGCTGTGATAAATTATAAAAGGATTTCCCCAAAAAAGACAACAAAAGCTATGTTACACCCAGATCACATTGCCAGTTTTAGGGTTAAAATTAGAAATGGATCAATCTTTCTTGATAAATGGTTTAATAAAAACATATTGTTTTATTGCTGATCTATTCAACTCTAATGGTGATCTGATATCTTATGAGAGTTTTATGAATATATACCAATATCCTGTCCCGTTTAAAGAATTTAACTCTGTTATTTGGGCTATTCCAGGGGGCGGGGGAGCAATCGAACTCGGGTTCGGAACAGGCAATTGAACCAAGTGTGAAAGCACTTTGTTTATGTGAACAGTAGATCTAGATGTGGTACGTCCATTTTATAGCCTACTTATATAACGTTAGGCCTATACAAAAAAATAATTTACCTCAGTAAAACTCTCAGTCCAGCGATGACCTCTCATGCAAAGGGGAGTCCGGCTTTGCACGCGTTTTTTTAGCGGGCTTTGCACTTGGTGTGACATAGTAACGTTTATTTATTATTATTATTATTATATTATAAGCAAAGTCCTGTGGATTTTTTCTTTCAACATGGTGAAGATAATTGCTCCTAGCCTACCCCATATAAGTTCATCGTGCTATTCCATGATATAATTATATATGTAAGGGATAATGTAGAGCGAGGCGGTTGTTATAGCGAATACAACCCCGACAGGCTGATCAGGAGTCAGGACCCCGACGCGAAGCGAGGGATCTTGAATCCGCCTGAAGGGGTTGTATTCAACCGCCTCGCTCTACATTCGCCCTTGCTCCCGCTTATTACATAGCTACCTACCAAATAAATCAATAATTTGACTCAAGAGTTTATTGATTTAAAAACGATTGTATTGCTTCCGCTAAAGAAAATAGTCCATTCCGTCTCTACGGTTAGAATCCTGCGTGTCCATGGCAATGCTCTGCTTTGCATGGCAGCGGTCTGTTATCAAGAAATAACAGACCGCATTCTACATTAGAATTCAACCAAGCCATGTAACACACACACACGTATATATAAAATGATCAATTCTTCAAATGAACAAAATCAAGTAATTTTCAGAACTACAGTCTGACATCTGATTCATGAAACAACAGGGAAGAACTTAACAAGGAAGAACACACCAGAGCCATAATAGTTTTATTCAATTATATCTTATAATGTACAATTTAGATTTGTCCTCAGGCAAACACATATACAAAATAATAGCAATAAAAGTCAGTCGACACAGGAACAGAGCAGCCCACCTCATATCCAGACCAGTCATCTGTACATTCAAGTGTCAGTCCACGGTGAGCACGCCTCTGCCCTGAAATATCTCTTTCTCTTTATGATTAACTGGCATTGCACATGCAAGATAACTGGACCGGCCTCACAGAAGTCCGATCCAAACATTTGGATTAAAAATCATACATTGTGGCACATGAAAGCAAACAAACGTTTCCAGCATTTGACATGATTGTAAAGAGATCAGTAGGACATGACAGGAAGTGCCTAATTTGAAACCAGTATTTAAAATCCTGAACTGCATGTCGGTGTGAGTGCATCAGTAGTTCATTCCTTTATTTAAATATAAAACATGGCCATTTAGAGTGATTGACACGTTTACACACTCTTTGAGAACACAAAACGCATTTCATAGACCTTCTTAATTTTGTAGCTGCCTTTGCCACATGGACAAAATGGAATGTGACACATAGAAACATGGCAGACGACCTTTCTGAAAGGCTTCCGATGGAGGGATTTAAAAAAAATAATTCTGAAATAAAAGAAAATATTGGCCATTTACAGGGGCTAAAATATAACACAAGGGAGAACTAACCAATCAGGTCATGTTATGCGTGTCTAGATTTGAACTTCTTGGAGATTTGGTTGGTAGTTATAGCGTGACATCGCTTCAAATGGCATGGTTCACATTAAGACTCATTTACTTGAGTTTGTTGGTGTGTGTATGTTGGTTCACGTTCCTTCACCGTTGGAAGTCTGTGTGGTGGCTGACTGTGGCTGTACCGAAGCCGCCTCGACTTCAGATTCTCGAACAAAGATGACGGCATCCCCACTGACGTTGATTAGGCACTGCGCCTGTAAAGTATGTGCAACACCAGCATAAATTAACAAACATGATTGGTTGTGTGTATGGACGAGTCTGTGTGTGTGCCTGTGTATGTATTAACCTGGTTCTTGTTAGGGTTCTCCATAAACACACACTCCTTCATGCTGTAGGAGACGACAGCATTCCCTCCAAGAGCAGCGACGTGGGCGCGAACCATCGCAAACACTTCAGCTATGAACGTATGCAGAAACCCGCTCACACCTCCCTCCTAAAACACAATAATAATACTAAGACAATATACAACAATAAATTATAGATTTATTTATAAAAATAATAATTGATTACTATTAATGTTAATATTTGTAACATTTAATTCATTTTAATTAACTTTAATAATTTTTATATTATACAAAATATTTAATATTATTATATTATATTACTTATTATTTTAATAATAAATAATTTTATAATATTAATACTATGAAAAGTGATTATTTCTAATGCTAATAAAACAAACAATAAATATTAACAATTTTATTTTCTAATGCTCATAATAAAACAATTAACATTAATAAAAAAATATTTTACATTTCATTCTATTAATGTTAATAATTGTAATTTAATTATATTAACATTATCCTAAATGTATTTATATTTTATGTATTTATATATTTAATATTAATCATTTTAACTGTGTAATATTTTATAGTTACTTTTGAAAGCAATATTATAAAAATATTTAATATTAATATGTAATATAACAATACAATAATAACAATACTTGTTAGTTATCACTATTTATAATTTCACTATTATATACTATATACACTCACCTAAAGGATTATTAGGAACACCATACTAATACTGTGTTTGACCCCCTTTCACCTTCAGAACTGCCTTAATTCTACATGGCATTGATTCAACAAGGTGCTGAAAGCATTCTTTAGAAATGTTGGCCCATATTGATAGGATGGCATCTTGCAGTTGATGGAGATTTGTGGGATGCACATCCAGGGCATGAAGCTCCCGTTCCACCACATCCCAAAGATGCTCTATTGGGTTGAGATCTGGTGACTGTGGGGGCCATTTTAGTACAGTGAACTCATTGTCATGTTCAAGAAACCAGTTTGAAATGATTCGAGCTTTGTGACATGGTGCATTATCCTGCTGGAAGTAGCCATCAGAGGATGGGTACATGGTGGTCATAAAGGGATGGACATGGTCAGAAACAATGCTCAGGTAGGCCGTGGCATTTAAACGATGCCCAATTGGCACTAAGGGGCCTAAAGTGTGCCAAGAAAACATCCCCCACACCATTACACCACCACCACCAGCCTGCACAGTGGTAACAAGGCATGATGGATCCATGTTCTCATTCTGTTTACGCCAAATTCTGACTCTACCATCTGAATGTCTCAACAGAAATCGAGACTCATCAGACCAGGCAACATTTTTCCAGTCTTCAACTGTCCAATTTTGGTGAGCTCGTGCAAATTGTAGCCTCTTTTTCCTATTTGTAGTGGAGATGAGTGGTACCCAGTGGGGTCTTCTGCTGTTGTAGCCCATCCGCCTCAAGGTTGTGCGTGTTGTGGCTTCACAAATGCTTTGCTGCATACCTCGGTTGTAACGAGTGGTTATTTCAGTCAAAGTTGCTCTTCTATTAGCTTGAATCAGTCGGCCCATTCTCCTCTGACCTCTAGCATCAACAAGGCATTTTCGCCCACAGGACTGCCGCATACTGGATGTTTTTCCCTTTTCACACCATTCTTTGTAAACCCTAGAAATGGTTGTGCGTGAAAATCCCAGTAACTGAGCAGATTGTGAAATACTCAGACCGGCACGTCTGGCACCAACAACCATGCCACGCTCAAAACTGCTTAAATCACCTTTCTTTCCCATTCTGACATTCAGTTTGGAGTTCAGGAGATTGTCTTGACCAGGACCACACCCCTAAATGCATTGAAGCAACTGCCATGTGATTGGTTGATTAGATAATTGCATTAATGAGAAATTGAACAGGTGTTCCTAATAATCCTTTAGGTGAGTGTGTGTATATATATATATATATATATATATATATATATATATATATATATATATATATATATATATATATATATATATATATATATATATACACACACACACACACATATATATATATATATATATATATATATATCACTATTTGTCAATAATTGTAATTTTAAAAGCATTAATATAAAATATTTAATATTAATAATATTTATTATTGTAATGATTATTAATTTTATATTAAAATATATGAATTAATTTAAATAGCATTCATATTATACATATAGGGGCTTTCGCACCAGAGGAACCTTTTCATAGTTTAACTAGTTTTAAACTAGTTCAACTAGTTTAGCTCCTACTTCAGAGTAGGGTCTAAACCAGCACTATAGGAACTATCCGTGACGTTAGTGTTCGCTGATTGGCTGAAACGCACACGAAACACCAGCACCCGCCATTTAAAAAAAAAAAAGCTGTGTAAACACAGATTATAGCCTATATATTTACTCCAGAAACTAACTCTACGAACATGGTAAACGGTGACAGATGGGCCTCTTAACCTTTACGCGAAGGAGAAAATCCAACGCAACTTTGAGAGGACCAAACCAAACATGATTATGTGTTTCTGCTCAGCTAGCAACACTGGACATCATCCACACGGCATACTCTGCCTTTTCATTTACTGTCTACTTTCTATGTATAACAGTTCTATCTAATAACGTATTAGACAGGACTGTTAGACAGATCGTAAACTAATGAACACGGAGAATGCGAGCACGGTGTGCTCAGGCTCTGGGGTTCTCATCGCCGTCAAAATAAATGTCCGCCGCGTCGTCAAAATAAAAGTCACAACAACAAGCGCGGCTTACGTCACTTCAGAGTTCCTACTGGAGGTGCGAATGCAACCAGGAAAATGTTCCTAAGGGAACCATTAGTTCTCGGGGAACCACCCTGGTGGCTAGTTCCTAGAACTACTCTGTGCGAAAGCCCCTAATAACAGTAATACTAGTAATAGTAATAATAATCTTCATCATCATAACCAAATTTCTCAATACGGGTGAAGTGGGTAGTAAAAACAGAGAGACTGCTACCTCTCTCAGTGAGGTGGTCTCTCTAATGAAGAACATGTTGATGATGCCGAGGTATTTTATGATCTTTGCGCCAGGAATGAAAGAGAGCGGGGTCATTCTGACCACTGCGACAGAACTGCCCGAGTAGGAGCGATTCGACCGAAGAGAACGAGAGCGACCTTCGGGCAACGGGCTGGCCTTCTCCAGAGATGACGCTGTTGAGAGTGAGAGAGCGAGAGAGAAAGAGGGGTAGAGAGAAAGAGAGAAAAGAAAGAGGGGGGTGGGAAGATACCAGACATGGCCTTCAGAGGGCGCTGTACAAGACCAACGCATGTGACGAGACAAACATAGTGTGACCGAGGAAAAAAGACATATGTGTATTTGTGTGTTGCTGATCAGCGGCGTGCGATCAAAGCAAAGCAAAGGCACTGCACCATGCAAATAAACACCATGCAAATACAGAGAGACAGAGGAGGAGAGAAAGAATGAATGTACGCATGTTGATTCTGCCTTGATAAATCAGAAAAAGATTAGCTTTGAGAAGGGAGGACACTTTTTGTTCCCCATCAAGAGTGTGAAAGAGCTCGAAATCTCAAAGCTGTAAAACATCATACATGACGCTGCATCATCACAACTGTTATACAGGGCACTAGTGTGCATGCAGCTCCAAGACATTGCTCAAACTATCGGTCAGTGGATTCAATTAGGGCTGGGCGATATATATTGAATATTCATGCGATTTTGGTGGTGATATTCAATAAAACAATATAGAAAACACAGCATTGATTTTATGAATGCATTAAGACAGAATTGTTTTAATAGCATCGCTGATTAGAACAGTCAGTTCTGTCCCATTCATTTTTGAGAATCAGATCAAAATGCCAGAAGAACTGATTTAAAATTCGAACTCAATGATTTCATTAAAAATATTTGTCATTTTTCATGAATCAAAAATAATGTATGTATGCATGTATGTATATGTAATAACTAACCGATGAATTTTCATAATTTTGTCATGACTTGGATCATTCGAAGTGGGTATTTTATAAAAATCACAAAGATCAACTTTTTTTTTTAGATTTTAGAATGAAGCATAACAACAAATTTAGGACTACAGAAATTTTCATGACTACATCATGACTATTTTTGATATTAAGATTTTGATAATGTCTATGATTTTTCCAGGCTAGGAAATCACACTGGAGTTAGCTGATATTTACAAGTTTACCAGGGCTGTGAGAATCCTGTGATGTAACAGTCTATAAAATTAAACATGAAATGATACACACACATAATAGTTGTGTTCATTTAGTGAAAAAAAGTGTGTAAAACATGCCTTGATTATTTTACACTAAATGTGCTTTAGTTTTTACATTAAACATTTTGTATCTTCTTGACTTCAGTAGCTTTTGAGTTGCCATTTCAGAGCATCTATCTATATATATATATATATATATATATATATATATATATATATATATATATATATATATATATATACACACACACATATATACATATACATACACATACATATATATCATCAGAATAAACCGATTTTTCTAGTTATAACGCCCAACCCTAAACTGTACAAACTTTAAAGCCAAACTTATGATGCATTTATGCATCATATGCGACAGAGGCAGTCTGTGATGTGCTTTTATTCATACACATCTCATCAGCCAGCTCAAATATGAAATCACTGAGGCAAAACTGAAAGAATGATGGTCTTCTTCATCACGGTTGCTTACTAGGACTCAACCTCAACTTTCACACTCTGTCAGTCAAGTTCAGATACGATTGGATCGGCGTATGGCAGCAAGACTCGTCCTCTTTTAGATGCAGGGCATGGGAGTATGTGTGTAAGGATGCGTGTAGGAGTATAGACTGTAGCCAGAGTAGATGCCATTTTATATAAACATAAAATATAAATTTGTTTTTTAAAAGCGTGGCTTTGGATCAATATATCATACAGCGTTGTGCCTTGGTCTTGATCATAGCTGGTGAAACATTGTAAAAACATCTTTAAACAAATTGTCCACATGATTAAATACACTGCCTGGCCAACGAAACAAAAAAAAGTTGCTATTTGGATTTAAATAGGCAAATGCTCAAGTGTCTATGATTCGATCAATTTCGCAGTTATTATGTTTCTATCATGTTATATGTTTGTACAGTTCTTCTAACCCTAATTGATGGAGTGTGTAGCTTTTCATTTTTTTAAACAACCATGTAGGAAGACACTGCATGACAATGTCAAGATTCATCAGGCTCAAATTGTGAAAGAATGGTTGGGAGGGAGAATGAAGAATCATTTTCACACATGAATTGAGTCCAGACCTTAAATTTGCCTTTGGGATGTGCTGGAGTAGACTTTACAGTGTGCTTGACTCAATTCAAGATCTTGACCAAAGATTGATGCACCTCTTGATGGAGATACATGTTGTGATGTTGTTTCCACAGTAGGGCTTGCATAGACTAGTCGAGTAGTCGATAGATCGACTACTTCAACCACTAGTCGACGCTGTCGGAAACAATCGACTACTCGAGCGTCCATTAACCATAAATGAATTAAAAATGGCGAACGTCACCATCAGATGTGTGGAAATATTTCATCAAGCATGACAAAAATATAGTAATTGGCCAACTCTGCAAGAGGCCGTTCACATATTGCGTCTAAAAACGTGTGGAAAGCGCGGCCGTGCCGCTGTCTCCTACAAGCGCTTGCGCTCCCGTCTGTCGTTGCTATGCAACCAACCATGAACTGCGCTCTCCATGATGACGACGAAGAAGTATCAGCAAAGGATTAATTGATTTCTAGCCCTTGCATTAGCTTTACTACTAGATATATTTCTGGAGATGAGAAGGAAAAACTCGCCTGGAAAAACTAGCGCACCATGTTGCTTCCATTATGAGCGCGCTCGCCGCGCGCCTACATTTGAAATGTCGACCTTGAGCGCGAAAAAGACGCGATATGTGAACGGCCCGTCTGAAATGAAAGGCAAGAACGGCTATTTATTTGGCTTGAGACTGTTACATGAAAATTTTAAAATGAAATGTCATAATTATAATGTTTTGAGAGTTTACTTATGTAATTGTTGCATTAGGCTATGAATAAATAATGTTTATTGATAAGATCTAGCTTATGTCTTTTCATTTACAGTAGCATGAACCACGAGTAGTCGAGTAACTCGAGTATTGTTTTGATAAGAAATCGACTAGCAGAAATCAGTAGTCGTGCAACCCCTATTCCACAGTGAGGCGAGGCAGGTGTGTGTCAATTCGCTGGTATACAGATGGTGGTCAACCAGAATGCCTATTACCGCCGCGCCAGCCGCCGCGGCGAAATTACCGCGGCGAAAATAAACCAGCCGCATTTCAAAGTCGTTCCCGAAATGACCGCCAGGTGGCGCAAAGGGACATTGTGCAAAACAGCAGCAATTGCCGTATTTTAAAATGTAAGTGGGTTAAATAATAGGCATATTTTTCATATATATAAATAGGCCTATTAGGCTACAACAGAATAGAACCAAAGATAGAATCAATTTTACAGCTGAAAAAATAGAATCAAAAGTTAAAAATAGAGACGATGTTAGGAGCAATGACGCTGAATATTTTTACTATTCTATTGAGGAATTAGATAAACGAAGAGCTCTCGTGAGCGATACAATTTATAGTGATTTCAAAAGCAGTCCTTAAAAAAAAAAAAAAATTACATGGAGTAGTGTGGCATAATTTTTGAGAGATTACGCGGAACACGTTTTAGTTAAGATCCTGGTTTCAATGCCCTTAATGTATATAGGCTAGGCTTTAAAAAAAATTCACAACGCGTTTTGAGATTGTTTTGAATTAAACATTGAAGTTTAAAATGTAGTGTTTTGGCACACCAGGCCGAGTGGCGTTACGCATTGTTCAAAAATCAGGTTTTATTCTGGCATGTTGAATTGGCGTTAATATTTTTTTTTTTTATTTATTAGATTTAGATTTTAGGTTTTGTTAGATTTATTTTTCTCATAACAGCTAAAATAACTTAATATATGCCTTGTCTTCATATGATTTTTTATCAATGAACTAGTGTTTTCTGACAGTGTCGACTGCAAAGATGAAGTTGACGATCGCCATATTTGTAGTGAACGCACCTAGAGAGAAATGCACAAAGACATAATCAGAGAGTAGCCTTTTTCTTTTTCGTTTTGAATTATTTCGTTTGAAGACATTTCAAGCTTTGTGTATTTGATGTATTTATCATGTCTGTGTGAGGCATACGCTGAGTTTCGTTAAATTAGGAGGATGAGATGCGCTCCAGCTGACGTGCAATGCAAGTGACCTCACGGGCGCCTCTATGATTAGTGTCTGTTTGCTTCTCTTACTTATTGAATCCAGACAATCGGGTGATGAAAAAATGATTAAAATTAAGATACAATTTATAGAAAACGAAATTCACTTTAAAAAAAGGTTTCTACTAAACAAAACTTAATGAAGTGGTCAAAATCATGTCTGACCCACTCCATATCCATCTCTCGATATAATGCATCCTATCTTACTCGTGCTGTTCACTTTTCATATTCAACATAGATTGAAAAAACAACATTATAATATTTTAACAAATATGATACTAAATGAGATTATTTAATGGCTACAACAGTATAGTAGGCCTATAGACTCTATTTGTACAAATTGCTGCACGTTAATGTAATTAAATGAAACCTTGTAACGAATTCACACTGTAGGGTAGACTGTGTACAGTTGAGACACCTTAAATAACTTGCGTTCGCAGCAAGCACAAGTTGTGATTTTTGCTGTGCACTTGCATATAAGTGTCAGCAGGGAAGGAAATATAGAGACCAGACCTCTTGGAACTTTAATTGAATACATAGCGTTGGTAAAGCATACTGAAATTACATCCCTACAAATGTATTAGGCCCTACTGAAAATAAATGTATCGAATTTAAGCAAAGTAGCCTAAATGTTAAGACTGTAAGCCCTTTGCTTTTTTATAGCCTAAAGGACTCTTATAGCCGACTTTGGGTTAATTTAATTTGTAGAGGATTTTTTAACTCAAACATTAACACTGAAATAAATTAAACTAAATTATTGTAATTTTTTGGCACACCACGACGAGTGGCGCTATGCATTGTTCTAAAGCCAGGTTTTATTCTGGCATGTTGAATTAGTGTTCAACAAATGCGGCGGCGCGTTCATTTGAATGAAGAGCGTTTCTCGCTCGTGCGAGCGAACACACACTGGAACGTTAGGCCGTATCGCAACGAGTGAATAGTGGCCGAGTGGTTGAACGTACGTTACGATCATTTAGATGACACGGGTTCGAATCCCGAACTAACTTGGACTACTGGTGTTTTTATATTAGCCTATTAATGCATTTTATAGTCTATTGTTGATGCAGAGAGATTTGTCTTCTAAAACTTTTTTTTTTTGCCTATTTACAAAATAAAATCGCCATGCATTTCCATTTTACACTAAGGAACAAATATTATACAATGACTTTACTTCTGTAGCCTATAATAATTCATATGACGTTTAAACGACAAACAATAAAATCAGAACCAGTATTCTGTTGCGTTCATGGTTCCAGTGGCAGTAATGCATCCACGGCTTTTCAAAATGTCATAAAGCGTTTTGAGATTGTTTTGAATTAAATATTGAAGTTTATAATTTGTTTGGCACGACGAGTGGCAAACTCTTTGTTTTGTTTTGCAAACTCAGATAGCCTGTGGGGGGTTTGGAGAAGGCAATACTTTGCTTTATCGTGGGGGTGGAGGACAGAGGTGTTAATGTTCCGTCTTTCATATGGAGAGTGTCGGAGCCAGCCTGATGAGGCAAAGGCAAAATTCTTTTAAGGATTAATCTCAAAATCTCTAGATGGTGGTCAACCAGAATGAGACTTTTACCGCCGCCGTTCCCGCGGCGGCAAAATTGGGATGTGTATTTGCTGCCTTTTACCGCTGAGTGGCGCTGTAATCACAGACTTTGAAAAGTGTCAGTTTATTCTCTTTATGACGTAATCTGCCGCGGCAGTAATTTGAGCTGAGGTCACAGATAAATTCAAGATAAATATTGTGGTTAAACGAATTCAAATTCATTAAATTTAAACAAAGTAGACACACGTTAACATTGTGTGCCCAGTTTTTCTATAATTTAGAAAGGCTATGTCAATAGGTTACTTGTCATTTTCTTCATGTTATTTTAATGTGTTTGCAGATTTATTAACTGAAACATAACAGTGAAATAAGTAAGGAATAATTGACGACAGGCCGTTGAATTATTATAAAAATAATGCACACCCGAGGTGGTAATGCGGTCACGACGCGAAGCGGAGTTCTAAAATTCTAAAATTCTTTTAGAATTCTAAAAAGATTTCTGTAGGTGTATCGATAAAGCAGAAAAGGAGCATTGGAACGGTTTCAGATATTTCAGTATCGATACATATAGAAATATCGATATTTTTGACAACACTAAAATAGGTCTGGAAGGTATTATTTTGGTGAAAGATTACAAAGACAAACATTCATTTATTTGAAAAATTGTGCACTGATGGAATGTGAATAGATTAGAAGTAGATGTTCATGCAAATTGCATTAACAGAGTATATTATGCAAATTTGGCCCATTTTAATTGCATCTTGAAGTTAAAGATCCCTTTAAATATGCAGTCTACTCTGACTAGGGTCTATGAGAGTTGGAATGTGTCCGTGTATGTAAGCGAGTTTGCATGTACTCCTACTTGTTTTAACTGATCCGCGTCTTATGGTGTGAGCTTTCAGTCTAAGCTGCTCTATCCAGGAGCTGCATCTGTCTGCAAAGGAACTGTAATCAACTGAGGGGGCTGGACAAACACACACACACACACACACACACACGCACACGCACACACACACACACAGACAGACGAACATTCAGACACAAACACAGATAGACACACACACAAATATGTGCACATGCGGTCACAAACCCCACAGACACATACATACAACGACACAACAGAGGGACAAAGAGAAGAGGAAACAAGACACAGAAAGAAAGAAAGAAAAAAAAGAAAAAGGGGTAAAATGGATGATGCTGGGGTGTGTGCTGCAGCACTTCAAACTGTCAGACACAAAAGGAGCAGAAATGAAAAGAAAAAAACACCCTGCTGCCTCCAGAACTCTCAGCAATGAATCAGGTACTGACCTTTGGCCGACGGATGGCTGCCAACCTCTGATAGACCTGTGACACAAAGGAAACCAATGCAATGAAAGCATTGAACACATTAGTAGTATTTAAACACCAGGGCTCAATACTATAAACAATAATATTTTTTACAATAATTCATCAAAGAGCTACTTTGACATGGGCCAAATTGTTCTGGCAAGGTGACTGGGTCAGAGTATCTCTGAAATGGCAAGGCTCGTGTGTCGCTCCCGGTCAGCAGTGGTGAAAATTTACCAACAGTGGTCCGAGGAGAGGGACAAACCACAAACAGGGTGTTGGGCGCCCAAGGCTCATTGATGCATGAGGGCAACGAAAGCTATCCCGTCTGATCAGAGCCAACAGAAGGTCTTACTGTGGCACAAGTCACTCAAAATATGAATGATGGTTATGAGAGGAATGTGTCACAACACAGTGCATCGCACTCTGCTGCGTATGGGGCCGTGAAGCCGTAGACCAATCAGAGTGCCCGTCCACCGTCGAAAGCACCTACAATGGGCATGCAAGCGTCGGAACAGCGGAAGATTGAAGGTCACTCTTAAAGTGACAGCAGCCTAATACACCTGATTTGACCTGCATGTCTAATCAATCAAAAGAGAAAATAACTTACTGATCTTGACTGAACAACTTTTTGTAGATTTAATAAAAATAAATTAATATTTAATTCATACAATGAGGACTATATGAAGTATTTTATTTTTACATTTGATTATTCCATTCGGTTCCATTTCTAACTACATGTTAAATAAATTGCACTTTAATTGTTATTGTGAAATAAAATTTCTCATAGCATGAAACATTTTTTGGTCATATCGCCCACCCCTTGATGGAAGGCTGGATGGATGGATTATGGCAAACATTTAAAGAGCTATAAAGAACTGACTGGGGCATCTGGTGAAGTTTGGATTCACCCGGGTTACCTTTGGGGGAGCTAAGAGGGTTGGAAGACAACATTTCAGCATTGAGCTCCAGGTTGAACTGAAGCTGTTCGTCATTTTCTGCAAAAGACAATCAACAGGAGACCATGCAGATCAGCTTTTCAGAGAGGTGTTTCCTACATGAAGGTACATAGACCGCATGCTCACCCTTTTTTAGCGACTTATCCCCACTTTGTTTGCCATTTTCCAGAGTCAGCTCTTTGTCAAAGCTCATTGCCACAGCTGTCACCGCCACCTGTAAATTAAACAACACTGACAGATAATGCTGGACAGAGGTAAAAGGGTAAGAAAAGAAACCCAAGAGGATAAACAGATCTTGAGGGATCCATTATTACTTGCTTTATGTTTCATAACAGTATCAAGACTGCAAACTGAAAGTTGAATGTTTATTTGACAAAAAAGTAAGGTCAGGTGTGCTCTCACCTGGATGAGCTCATCTTCAGGTATGGCCACGGTGAAGTTCAGGTGACAAAGACAGCAGGGGACCAATGACCGCAGTTTAAAGTACAAACTCTACAGAGCACACATATATTCCAGTAAGAACAGTGATATCCAAGCACGTATTAATCATTTAACTTGGTTTAGCTGGTCTATATTAGACCATGACAGAAATAAGATATAGGAAATATAGGGGGAAAAAAATGATTCACCTTAAGCAGGTTCTCACAGAGGTCACTGAAAACCTTATTCAGTCCCTGATTGGTCAAGTTGACGTTGTTAAGGCGAAAGACCCTCACAGAGGTAAACATCTGAAAGCACACAAAAATCTATGTTTGATTCTACACCAAACATTGAAAACCTCCTCATGTCAACTCACTCTGAAGAAACAAATGTGAATTACATCCAAATATAATATGCAAACATGATAGAAAATAAATTTGTTTTCTGGAGTGCGCATATCTCAAACTAGCTTCATTTATTAATTGTCTGCAAATATTAGGGCGATGGTATGGTCTTCATGGACCTTTTTCACATTTCACAAGCAGAAGTTGTCATAGTTGAGTAAACTTCTATAGTGGTGAACGGGTGTGAACTACGGCCAACACAATTTTTACTTTCCAATTTGCTCCAACAGCAAAAGAAAAAAAAATCATGATAGTGTTTCTATGAATTTCCCAATTTTTTTGAGAGATCGACCGTGTTGGTCAGAAGTGAGGAAAATGTAAATTTTTCCATCACTTCCTCATCGTTGTATTAGAAAGTAGTGTTATAAATGTACATTTCAATTTTTTTTAAAAGATTTATGATGTTAATAACTGTGAAAATGCATCATCACACTCCGTGAAAAGGGTCCATTGTAAATAAACAAATATTTCTCAAAAAATCCTTTGATATCTGTGTTGCGGTTTGAAATGGCTCTTGCGCATCCTGTCTTTATTAAAATATTGTTGGTTTTTGTTAAGTCAAAAAGTTGCACGTCAACAAATTGTGAGTGTTGTAAAAACACACCAACATTCTATCTGCAATTTTCAGGAAATGGAAAGGTTCACTATAGGCTTGCTGCGATAGTCGGTGTTGCCGATGTCCAGCTGCAACACTGGTTACATTACTTGCCCATCTCCGCACCGTCCCCACCGTCATTTAGATTTTTTATAGTAATAAAAGTAATTTAGTTCAGTTAGAGCTCACTCTTGACTGACAAGACGACGGCGAAAGATTTGGTTTCAAAGCGAAACGTAAAAGTGCGTATTTAAGCGAGTTTGTCATTGTACTGTTTTGTTGTGTTTTTCATTAAGAATAATAATGAACCCACCATTCAAGCAACTGCTGCCCCTGAATTGGTGCTAATTCAAAAGCGAAAGTAAAATGCACACGGGCATTCATAATGGTGCGTGTCCACTGGAGCGAAGCGAGTGTGTTCGCGCTCAACTTCCATAGAAATTAATTGAAAACGCTTGCTCTTCTCCGCGCCTTTATGAATGCCCGTGCGGCCGTGCACATTTTACTTTCGCTTTTGAATTAGCGATTTAAAAGCGAGGGTACAAAAGAGGGAAAAACTCCAATGCCCCGCCCCCCGGTGATACCGATATTACTGGTGTTGTCACACGTCGATTAACCAGTGGGAAAATTTCCTCACAGTCACATCCCTAGTTCACTATGGTGAAAGATACCTGTATAGCTGAAGTCCAGTTCTGAATCCCAGGCATGATTTCAGTGTTGCAGCTGTAGAATCCTGAACAGAAGACAACGTACAAACACACATCTGAATATACAGTCCAGTAAAAACATAATAGAGTCCAACAATGGTCTAGCAGAGGTTTGTACCAGCTGGGGTGGGAGAATCAGTCAGAAGTGCATGAATATCTTCCACAGCATCTGTGTCATCAATCTAGAAGTGTATTAAAACATCAGACAGATCTTTCACTCCACAAAAAAAGTCCAGTATCTCCAAGTTTAAGTTCAACCCCTAGTACAAAGCCAGTTTACCTCCAACACAAAGGCATCCTTCTTCCCATGGGACAGGTCTATTTCTGACACCTCATCTGAGCTCTCTGAGTGAGAACGAAAGAGACGGGACCTCTGACGAGGCTCAGGAATAGGCGAACCAATGATCTCTTCGATAACTTCCTACGATGGGGAAAAAAGAAAGAAAATGTTTTGATTTTTATTTTTATTATGATTTAAATACTATCTCACAAAGTGCCTTGACGTGTATGTGTACTTACAGGAGGGTTGATTTCATACACTTCTTTATTTTTAGCGATGGTGTCATTGATTTTCTTCTGCATATTGGAGATGTGCTGTTCGTATGTGATGTCACTGGGAGTTTTTCCCAATACCTGGATTCCTCCAGGACTGGGTAACGCTGTCAGATAGACTCCTGTTGCAGACTGGATGCAACAAACAACAGATATTAACAGGACAACCGGTAATAATTAATTAAGTAAACGCACTGAGCATAATTGGTAATAGCACACTGACCGCCAGTCCTAGCAGCATGGTCTCTCCCACGCTGATTTGGATACGCAGACCAAACAAAGCGTTCATGCCCCGTAGCTTCAATTTGTTCATCAGCTGTGTGTGGAGCTCGTACTCGAGAAACGGCAGAAGATTGCTGATGGCCATGGCGTTCCCCTCGCCCTGGGCCTTCTTTTTAGTCCGACACAGCCTACAGTGGGGTGGAGATGCAAAGAATACCCAGATGACCTATCACATTTGCCAAAACGCACAGTATTCACCTTATTCCGCCCCGCCCACTTTTACTTCTGTCCAGTACTTTCGTTGTAAACCAACTTCCGGTTTAGCGGACCCTCATTCAATTTCAAGGAGAACTGCAGAGAAGTCTCACTGATAAAATGTCACATAAGATAAGCTAATTTGTGCCAAATGTGCTATGTACGTGTGTACCAACAGCACAGCAATGCACTGTTTCTCGGGGTAATTTTTAAACGACTTTTAGGTGTTTATATGACCCGTCTGCCTGTCTGATCGCAGCCCGGCCGATGTGTAGTGTTTAGCCTACATTAGCCACAAACATCTAATGTTGTAATGGTCTCACTACAGGACACATACACATGCTATACCTTGTTTGAAAGCTATGGTCCTCTAGAATTCAGTCGCTGGATTTATTTTACAGCCATTACTTGTGTTAGAGATCAAACCATAAGAAATTGCAGCTAGCAGTTAGCTAAGCTAACGTTACCCTCTTGTTCATCTAGTTGAGGCTCTACTTTCTTTCTACACCAGTTCGTGGCTATTTTTTTCTCATCTGTTGGCAAATGCAAATGTATCTGGTGATTAAGCAAACAAACTGTGGTGTAATAATGTTTCAAACTTTACATGTAGTAGTGTTTGTGCACATCTTCATAACTAAGTAATAGCTATTAGAAAGACACAGCTATTAAATAATTTGATTGTGGCATTGTTTCAAAAGCTTCAAGTGAAATGTACTTTAGTACGTTGCAGCAGTTGTTAATAACCATAGGCCAACGCATTTGGCTATAATATTATAGTCTATCTACTTATATCAAGACAGATAACAGATTGGACCAGGGCAAACAAAGCGCTAAGTAGCTAAACCAGGAAGTGAGATTACGCGGATGGCGCCACCCAGTGCTACTTCCGGAATAAGGTGAATACCACCAGAACATACTGCCTATGTTTACATGCACACTTTTAGTTTCAGTCGGAATGAATTCAAATTGAATTGACGTGCGACTGTACGAATATACAGAGTTTCCCGCTGTTTGTGCATACTATTCTCTTACATTGCTTCTTTTCTTTGTTTTAAAGAGCAGTTAACTTAAAGGAGAACTTGGCAACTTTTTTAACTTAATAAAACTGTCTAGAATTCATTTGGATGGTTAAACAACCTGTTTTGGTGATATTGTTGACTTTCCCCGCTCCCCCCAGCGTTCCCAGGCGGAAAACCAACCTTGCAACTTGGGGACTACCGTCCCGGCAAGATAAAAATTGGAAGTCTCGTGAGAAGAGAGAACGAGAACGAGCGCAAAACACGAATTGCTTTACGGCAATTCGACATAACCACACACGCATGTATGATGTATTACCAGATTACCCACCTCGGTAGACATAGCTCCACACAATACTGTTGGCTTGCTCCGATCAAAACAAACGCACATGAGCAGCGGTAGAGAGGGGGAGGAGGCCGCCGCAAGTGAGTTTTTTACGACCGTGTTGTGAAATATACGCCCCCCCACAGCTGTAGGGGGAGCTCGTGGGGAAAACATGCGACAACAAAAGGAAAAATCAGCGAAGAAGTGACTAGAGTTCGCTATAGTTGCCGAGTTCTCCTTTAATATTTATTTATTTTAGGTCCTGATTAAGAGACGTCAAGCACATGAACCGTTGTGCCGTACTGTTTATATATAAAACAGTAAAAACGCCCCTTCCCGCAACCAAAATAAAGTGTCTGTGGATGAGACTATGAAGTGATGGGGATTAATGGAACGTTGTATTTTATTTTATTATTTTATTTACATTTTATTTAACAACAAATGCAGCTCGTTCCGCACGTCATAACGCCATTTCTACATCATTGCATATGCCCAGTCCTTTCCAGTTTCGGTTTTCAATCCGATCAAGTGTTTATATGTTCTCTCGATCGGATAAGAAAAGGAATAAACCACCCCTTTCAAACCGATCAAAATTTTATTCAGATTGAGCTCAATCGGATCGATTAAGGTGTTTAAAGGAAGGCTATTCAGTCTGACTGAGCCATCAATCCGATTACTAATGAATTACTTGGTTGCATGTAAACGTAGCCACTGTATCCCACAATGTAATACATTTGACCTGAACTCTTCCCCCAAAATCTGAACTAATTGTTCACTTGGGACACATTAAAAAAGTAAAATGTCTTCTTTCTTTTTTTTGCAACATTGTAAAAAAAATATAGCAAATTACTAAGGCTGCAAGATTTGGGGAAAAATCTAATAGTGATATTTCCTATAAAATCTTTTATAATAAAAAGGTTTTGCTTTGCTTAATTTGGCCAAAAATGTAGTGATAACATCAATATGATATACTGTATAAGATAAAAAATTGTTTTATTATTATTATTATTATTATTATTAATAAATATTAAACAATATTAATATTGTAATATTTCACTGTAAAATAAATGAACTGTAAATCAACTATTTAAGAAAATAATAATAATAATGACTTAAAGCCCTTTAAAGATTTTTTTCTTGACAATTTAGTTTATAAAATGCTTCTCATTATAAGTTTGTGAAAATGGTTGGCACATGTTGCACATAATAAGCGACACAAACTCAGAGCATACATTTGTGTGGAGGGCCATTTACTGCAAACCGAGCTGCTCATGCATGAACAGTGAAACACACAGCACATATTTGTTCGATTACATAGCAGCCGTTGCAATTTGATGATCACACTAAGACATAACGTGATTTAGGTTTTAATTCAATTCACTGTGCAGCCCTACACACTGCTATTTATTATTAATTGCTTCAGATACTACTTGCACTATACTGTGTTCCATTTGGACAGGATGTTATGTGCAGTTTCTACCTGGCCTGAATCAGGCAGCCCTTCCCGGTGATGTTGGCTTCAGTAGGCAGGTCGATCGTGGTAAAGAGGACATCGGGCACTTTGTAACGGCGACAGCAGCAGCAATAGGTGAGTTGAGCAGGAAATGGTATATTCAACTCATCGTACGGTATGTGACAGAACTCACAGCCAGGGGGCGCCACCTCCTCAAATCTAACAGAAATAAAAATTCCAATTAGTACATAAACCATAACACAAGGGCACACACAGACCCAACCAGCCATAAACAGAATAAAACTATCTTTACATAAGCGTACACATTTGTAAAGATTTTTTTTTTTTTACATAAAACACGTACATATTCAGACAAAGCCAAGTTTTAGCCCCTTTGTTATGAAGTCCTTAAGACTTAATTTGGTTAGTAGCTGTAAAAACTGTCCCCAGCAAACATACACAGACACGCACACACACACACCAATTTAATTAGTACTGTTTAGTATTGAGATTAAAGGAAAAGTTCACCCAAAATTAAATTTAAGTCATGATTTACTTCATGTTGTTCCAAACCTGTTTGACTTCTAAACTCAGTATGAAATCAAAAACAATGGGCAAAATGAAGTCACACCTTACATTTTTTCAAGTCACAATTTAAGTTCCGTGCCCACTTTAAGAGTGATTGAACCAAGGAGAATATTTACCGATTAATTACTTTTTTGTTAAAGTCATGATGAAATGGAAGTAGCGACAGATCTGTGATATTGTGTATTTGAGTGTAACTCTATATATATATATATATAAAAAGAGGCTGTGACTAGGGCTGTTCAATTAGGGCAAAAATCATAATCACGATTATTTTGCTCAATATTGAAATCACTATTTAAAGGTGGGTGAAATGATCAAAGTCTTATTTCATGATATGAGTAATTTTAAATATCAGTGAAATTTCACAATTATCAATACTTCAGCAAAAACTAATACTAGGTTAATTAATGTACTATATGTAAAAGTCCTCAAAACAGTTACAGAAGACAAGAAAACAGTCAGCAATACAATAAGAACAAAGAAACTAAATTACAAACAATACCAACAAAAAACAACAGAACAAAAATACAAATTAAACAAATAGTGCTTTAGGTGTTTCAGGAAGACATGTGCAATAGCTTTGCGCATATATATATATATATATATATATATATATATATATATATATATATATATATATATATATTGGGTAGTGGGTTTAAGCATTAAATTATTAGACTAAAGTATTAGACTAAATTATTTGAGAAGTCCTATATATGTCATCAAAGAGAAGTCTGTCAGTGTTTATTGGAAGGTCCAGTTATGGCATTTTCATTTAACTTAATGAGGTCAAAACATTTTTTTTTTTTTTTTTATGAAACAAGAATAAAATGATGCACTGATGAATTGTTCCCAATAATATCTATAACATTCATTTAGAAAATAGATATGGTGAATTTTCATTTCACACCCTTTTTGCAGTTTGATACAACATGAGGGGGAGAGTGAATGATAAAAAAAAATATTTTGGGTGAACTATTGCTTTAAGAGCCCCTTATATGGTGTTAAATGATGGACAAATCAGCATAAGCATATAAACAGTGAGCAAGTGAATTACAGCAGTGTGAGCACAGTGGAAAAAGCTTGCATGTAAAACGTAAACCTGCAGGTAAAAAACTTGAAAACAAAAAAAATAATCAACACGTTGCGAGGAGAAAAAACAAAAGTGCGAGTCATGACAGCTCTCACACGTGCAGAACTGACCACCGGTGTTTCTCTGATGAGGCGGCTGAGTTTAGCTCCGTGCCTAATCTCTCTGGCCAGTCTTTGACTAGCTTATCTTTGATTAATCCATCTTCTGTCTCTGAGTTAATCTTGAAATCCAACTCTTCATCCTGTCGACTTGCCCCTACTTCTATCCTGAAATTCTGCCACTCTGTCATCTCTGCACCTACTTCTTACTCCATTAATACATCTTACCTCTGCTTCATTTCCTCAGCCACTCAAAACTGCCACAGTTACCCCAGTTCTCAAGAAACCCAACCTTGACTCCTCAGTTCTATCTCATTATCATCCTATTTCAAATCTCTTTTATTGCCAAATTACTGGTTCATTCGGAGAGGGCCAACAAGAACATCACAACAGAACTTGCGCTTATGGTCAGTCCTGCGTGTGCGAGACTTGTTAGGACTTGCGGTTTTGTTATTTCTCCTCACACTGTGTTGATTTGTGTGCACAATTTCATATTTTTTTTGCTAGAGTTTAGGATTTGCAATTTCTTCAGGTTTACATTTTACGTGCAAGCTTTGTCACTGTGCTCACCGTAATTCACTTGCAAGCTGTGTTTATGCGCTTGCGCTTTGTTCATTATTTAATGCCATACCCTTAGCAGGGGGCCAAAGGTGTGTGTGTGTGTGTGTGTGTGTGTATGTGCTTGTGTGTGTCATTAACCTACCCCAATGAGGCTGTACTACCCATATCCCCATCGACCCTCTCTGACCCTGTAGAAAAGACAAGCGGTTGCCGTGACAACCTGTGATCAGTCTCCAGCGGGCCGTCCTGCATGAAACGGGAGCTGAGGATCGCAGCGGTGCCTGAAGCTGATAGAATACACACCTCCTCACTGCAAACACACATAAAAAGCATATTATTAGAGCATTTCATCACAGAACGGGATGAGGAAGCTGTATTTGAGGGTGTTTTCACATGCTTTTGGTAAAGACTCAAATCAGTTTAAAGTCACCCTGTAATCAATCATTTGATCCTATAAAATGACAATATTGAAAATAACCAAAATGACATATTTAAAAAAAAATCCTGTGAAAATAATTTCTTCATGCCTTAAAATAGCTTTAAAGTAACTATAAACCCTTGCTTCATTTAGTATACGCGGATCCATGAATATGCAAATTAGTCCCAGCCTCCACCCCGCATCACACCAGCTCGGATTCCCTGATCCACTCGTTCAACTTTACTGTAGTAAACGCTGCACAATGGCAAGAGGAAATACTGGTTTAATTCACCCATATATGTTTGAAACAGAAACTGATTCAGAAGAAGTGGAAGAGTGAATTATACAGGCTCATCTACAAATTGATGTATCAGAATGGTAATGCTTTTTATGTATCGCTATTTACAACGTAAGACACACAGCGGTAATTAATATGATTAGTCTTTTGCTTAACTACGTTATCAAACAGCTAATAATGTGTTACTAATGTTACACAAACCATGTTCCCGTTCGCCATCTCAGAGTCAGACAGCTGCCTTCTGAAAATCAGTATCCTTAGAAACGCTTGAACAACTTAGAATGTCAGTGGAGAAAGGCAAATAGTTCATCATAGCATCGTAATACACATCATACATAATACAGAGATACATAATTCACCCGCTATATTGCTAAATGTACCTGATTTTATATATCAACAGAAAAATATAGCGGAATAACCTGGCTTCCCTTGATACTCCCCTGCTTCACAGCATAGTTAATGATATGCTACGATTACGACGGCATTTGTGACAGAACAACTGCAATTTCAATCCGCGTTTTTGAGACTGTATCGAGAAAATACTCAGCAATGGTGTTGACTTATGAATTTGCACATGGTTTGTCTTAAAGGTACACTGTGTAGGAATTTCTCACATCTAGCGGTGAAATTGTATTTTGCATTCAAACGAATAGTGCTCTCTAGCGCCTCGCTTTTTAAAATGCGTGTTGCGACTACAATAGCCGTTATGTACCAAGAAGCTATGACAACATGTCTTCCAATAGCACTTCATCGAGTTTTCTTTCGGGTGATGAGGTTCGTGTTTCGCTTTTTTGGCGACGAGGATTCCTTCTCCTGTGGCTCGGCATAAGTATGATCCTGCATTATGAAGTACCGTGCAGTGCAGCCTTTCAAATTTGCCGGGGCAGTGACAAGCGCCTCTCACTGATCTCGTTTCAGTCACGTGACGCTGGCTCTGAACGAAAACGCATTGTGGAAACGCGTTGAGGTAGGCTAGTGCTTTTTGTCCCTCTCAGCTATTACAGTTTTTCAAAATGGCGGAACGACATGGAAGCCTCCTTGGACTTACCCGTCCAATGTAAATAAAGATAAGAAATTCTTCGCTTATGAGGATAAGTCAGATCATTGGTAGAGGTAATTTTACATCAATGAGGACATATTTGTTATGAGGACATAACAAAGATATTTTAGATAATAAAATACTTAAAAAAACTACACAGTGTACCTTTAAATCATATTAAAAACACTTCTGGTTAGTAGGAAGTAGGATCGTTATGAATCCAATATGGATGGAGTCTTTGACAAAATGTTATTTTCTCAGCTTTTTGTTCAAAACTTTGCTTTTTTAATGAAACTTACCCCAATTCAAGTGTTGATAAAAAAAGAATGCATGAAGCTAGAATAAAATGTTTTGTTTTTTTAAAGCAGAGGGTCTGTTCTTTTTTTTTTTTTATGCATTGCATGTTTAGATATTAATACAACAAAATATAAAGGTTTTGTGAAAATGATCAAAAATGCTGGCGCTGGCTGGCAACTTTTATAAAAAGCACTGGTGGGGAAAGAGTTAAAAGACCTTTTCTTTTTTCTTTTTTTACAATGGAAAGTTTCCATGGGTGTTAAATGTTCTTTATGGAACCACAGATGACAATACACTTTTATTTTTGAAAGTGTACTTTACCCACAGTATGTAAGAGATAATGTGCATGTGTTAGTGTGATACACACAAAATAAACACCAACGGGTATTAAAACGCTCAACCAAAGGGCCTAGGCTAATTTTAAATCGAAAGTCTCATTTTAAAATTTTCATTTCTAGATTTCTCTACTTATGCCAAGTTCTAAAAATCAATCCTTATCCAGTAAATCACAAACATCTGAAAATAATGAGGTATTTTCAAATATTGTTGTGGACAATGGGAGGCCTTGGAGTCAAATGAGTTGAGATGCACTGTTTGAAAAGAGTTGTGTCTGTGTGTGTGTTTGTTAAGTACCAGATGCTGGTGGACTCGCTGTACCCCACCACAGCGTGGCAGCCAAGAGCTTTGGTATGAGACTTTATTTCCTGACGGATCTCTTCCCACCACGCATCCCGTGTCTCCGGCTCGTCTGAAACAAACATATTTACAACATCACGTACACCGTTGGCACATTAACACTCCTCTTGCATTAACAGCATACTAGCCATGTTAGCTGGTAATTCGATGCAATCTGGCACAAATCACAATTTTGCACTTTCACGTATTTATTCATTTAATATTATTGTCTATATCAGGGATTCCCAAACTTTTAGTCTAGTATTTACCCTGAGATTTTAAATTAATTTTTCAATAATAACAAAACATTTGCATGTTCATGGTTCATGTCGGTTATTGTTCATATGACATGCAGGTAAACAAAATATTTGATCTTTTTATTAAGTGTTTTGTTTTTTATTAAGTGTTTTCATTATTCATTTATTGTAATTTTTTATTTTTATAATCTAATTATTAGCTTTTTATCAACTTACAAACCCCAGTTTGGGAAACCCTGCTCTATATCAATAATATGTTAAATTTAATGGTTGATTCCCATTCTAGAACGGTGTTTATCCCCCCAAAAAATCTGATTGTCAGAAGCATTAAGGCCCATTCCCACCAATGATGATAACTATATAGTTTAAATAATAATCATTCTAATTTTATGAGAATTGAAGTCCACACCACAACTAACAATAACAATATCGATGGAATGGAATACCGAATGGAATACCGTTGGGAGTGATTTTTTTCTAGCCGAGAAGTGTTAAATTCATTGACAGCCAATCAAATTAGACCCGACTTTAAAGAGCTCAAGCATTTAAAGCAGCAGACTACAAAACTGGAGCATGCGCTTAGAATAAACAAAACTTTACATATGTTTGTGTAGACACTTAAATAGTTATTGTTCTTGGTGTGAATGGGCCTTTAGACCTGTTCCTCACCATTATTATTATTATTATTATTATTACACATAAATATTCGACATAGCATCCTAGAAAATCACTTTATTTTCTGTATAGAGTTTGGTTATGCATCAGGGGAAAAAACAATACGTAATTAAGAAGCTGCTTGAGCATGTGGTGTGAAAAAGGCCTTAAAACAGCTTCAGACATGTTTAATTAATTAAGTTGTGCAAAACTTATATATCAAAATTGTCCTCAGAGCAAACCATGCACTAAAGCTAACAAGGCTAGTACCTGATCTATTCTCTCTCTCACACACTCACACATGGACGCACAGGTGCTCACGCTCTCTGAGAGCAAGGGGTTTTCACCGAAGCAAACTCCCCTGCCTGTTAACCACATACTAGGAGAGGGCAGAGGGAATGAGGAAGACGATGGTGGTGGTGAAGATGAAGAGGACAGTGGTATGATTTGCCATTCTCCTGACTGACAGCTTTAATGAACTAATCAACAACAGTAGGCAGAGCATTCCCCTGCTAGTGCAGTCATGCTTCCCAAAGGAGGACAAACTCCATCATATTCTGGATAAACAGCCCACAGCAGGAGGGAGTTTGAACGGTAACAGTAAAAAGAAAAGTGAACAGCGTATAAGAGATCAGAAGCAAAAGAAAGTGCAAAAAATAAATAATGGTCTGATGCTCACCTTACCACTGCTATAATATGATTCAAATCACTTGCAACCTGACTAGTAACTGAGCATTAAAAATATACATATAGAAGCATTAAAATTATTGCTTTCTTCTAAACTATCCAAGTGTCCAATTGCTTTTGTGACAATATATATATATAAATTGCTCTGTAGTCATTGAAAAAGTGCATCTGCCAGAGCTCCAAAGTAACTTTTTGCCACCTCTGCCAATGGCAGATAAAAACTACTGGCCAATAAATATGCCTTCAGGCCAAGAATTTGATTATATTAAATTATATTATTATATTACTTTATAAATTAATTTAAATTACGTTTTTTTATACCTATGACAATGGCATTATTAAGCGGGGGGGTTTTCCACTCTCTCTATATTTGTGACAAACGGTTTATGCCCCAGTTTCACAGACAAGGTGTAAGCCAAGTCTCAGACTAAAATGCATGTTTACGTGGTTTTAACTGAAAGCAAGTTTTGTCTCAAGATGCACACCAGTACTGTTTTTTTTCTAAGGCATGTTTAAAAAGGCTACTTAAATGTCCTAATTGAACTAAAGGCCTAATCCTGGCTTTATCTAAGCCCTGTCTGTGAAACCAGGCCTATATGTTTTGTGTACATGGTTCGCATAAGGAAGGTCAGACTATTTCTATTTACTCACCAATACCAATTTTTACCAAAAAAATGTATTATAGATTATTCATTTTGGACTCTGCTGCCAGCTGTTCCAGTTCCTGAGCAATATTAAACTTTTGCACAAAAACACCAAAAAATGCATTAATGAAAAATATCAAAATTATTCAGTCAAGAAACTAAACGTCTTTAAATACATTTTAAAAATCCCCTAATGAAAAGTACGAACCCAGACAATAACTACAAATCAATATCATTAGAACACATCAGCTGGCACAATCATAATCCATAATGTATTAATCCTTTTTACTTCAGTACAGGAAGCAACAATGACCACAGAGGAACCAGCACTGCCAAGCACATAGAGGTCATGAGACAATCTCGTTGTCTCATGACTGAAAATAGAACATTGCCTAAATCCACTTCTCTGGATTGGTAGATCAAGTGGTCATGTGAACAGGGAGCAGTGGACGCTGGGTACGGGGTCAGGTGAAGCGCAGTCAGAGCAGATCAAGGAATGATCGGCCAGAGCAGAGAACAGCCACGCATCCAGCTAAAGCATGCAACAGCTGCCCGACACACGTTCATTCAGAAGCACAGCGCATGGCAGCTCATGCAACACTCACTAATGAGAAAAGGCATTAGTTTATATGAATTGAGTCTGTGTATATTTAAGATTTTATGTGTAAAGACTAGAACAAATAAAATGTGTAAAAATAATCATTTATGCTTATTTTAAATGTATTTGTAATCGCTCTTGACAAAAATCAATGAGCAAAGATTTTGAATATGCATGGCATAGAAATATTTAACACATAAATGAAAAGTTCACCTAATTTTAAAACGTTGTCATTTATTTACTCTCATGTTGTTCGAAACGTATGAATTTCCTACAATCTTCTTTTGCATTCAATGGAATAAATCAGTCTAATTCAATAAAAAACTACTGTCTTGGCGGAAGCACCTGCTTTTTGTCGTGTTCGCACCCAGGAACTGGGAACAATTTTAATTATAGGAACATATTTTGGGGGGACTGAATTAGCTCCTACTTCAGAGTAGGGTCAAACCCAGCAAAATAGGAACTACAGTACCAGTGACTTGAGCGAAAGTTACCTTAAACACCAACACACGTTTTTTTCAAGCCTTGTAAATACAAAGTTAACATGTATTTACTCCACGAATGTGAAAAACAGCGAAAGATGTCCAGGCACATTGTGTTATAGTCTTAGCCTCGATGATATGTATCATATAAGCGCATAACTTGTAAGGACTGCCCGATGGCCCGGGGCCAGCGTGAACGATGCTCGGAACTTGTTGAACTTCTTTTAACTTGAGCGCCACGTTTTTAGAATGCAGTGAAATGCGCGAGACGCAGCAAAAGATGCAAGCGCAACATTTAAACTGCGTCTAGCTTGTGTTTACATTGACAAACAATGGAAGAGTAGTGCAGTAGAATAGAAAAACAGTATATTGGATCACTGCATTAGGTCTTAAAGTGACGGCAGCCTAATATTCCTGCTGCTGCCTGCATTTTTAATGTTAAAGGGCCCCTATTATGGATTTTTGAAAATGACCTTTCACGTAGTGTGTAACATAACTCTAAGTGAATGAAAACATCCTGCAAAGTTTTAAATCTGAAAGTACACCGTATATAAAGTTATTGTCTTTCAAAAGTAAGAGTCGACTCTAAGTCAATGAAATGAATTGAAAAACAATTAATTTCATTGACTCGTTTTCAAACGAGTCATAAGCTGTTTTGTTGTGACGTCAAGACGAAACATTAGAATATTGCCCGCCCACTTATCACCAGGGAAAACTTGAACCTCAAACCAACAGCTGAGGTATTCCTGTGGATACTGGATAGCATCATGAAGGTACAATGGTACAATGTGAAGGTAAAGCCAGTTTTTTTCACTGCCCAAGGACGAGCATGTGAAGAATCAGTGGTTAAAATTAATCTTTACCATGATATCACAGCAGTATAATCCTAAACTTTTGCTGTGTTCTCTTTATTTTACTGAAGACTGCTTCTCAAATCTCAACGTTCAATGCAGGATTCACAAACCGTTTTTACTCTTGAAAGATGGTGTTCAAAATATGTGTAACTTAGGTCTCCTGCTGCTAACTGGTTAACTCACATTATTACTGTCTTACTGAAATACTTCTGCTAATCAGTTGTGGACCACGATTACCTATAACTGTGTCTGTTAATGCAGATTGTCTGTCATTCTCACTAAATTGAGGAAATATTTGTTTGACCAACGTTTATGTTACATCAGATCATTCACTCTAGAGCTCGGCTAATGTATATTGTATACATGCACTGTTATTGATATAGTTTCCATGTGTTTACCGCAATATATTAGAAAAATACTCGGTAAATAAATTAATACAAGTAAAATAATCGGTTTGTTGATGGACATGCACTTGTTAATGCTGATGGTGAGGAATTCCAGTTGCAACATCTCATACAATGTACCTCAAACTGAGTAGTGTATCACTGAGAAACACTGAGTCCTACTCGAGTCGTCCTTGCGATGGAGGTTCGGGTTGAATAACACTTCTTCCAATGTTTCATCATCGGGCTTGCGCTCGCATTGATATGGTAAAATCAACGTCATTATTCATTACTGTGTTTAGTTTACGGTGTAGGAAGCCTCAGGACACGCAGAGCTGACGTTGTTATGGCAATGGGTGGTTTTGTTTTCGGCGCGCTGTACACGGTAGGGCCAATCACAACAGACTGAGCTGTCTGGCTAATCAGAGCAGAGTATATCACGGAAAGGCGGGATTTAGAGAGACTGATTCATTTGACGAGTCGTTTGAGAGTCATTGAAAATGTGATGATGTGCAAATGTACCTGGTGCGAAACCTACTGCAATATGTCTTTATATGCCAAGTCTGAAGGATTTTCAGTGAATTCTGGTTACTATTTAATTTTAAGGAGAGCATGGACATTCGGCTGGACAACTCTTTTGGTGTTCCTCAGAAGAAAGAAAATCATATGTGTTTGAAAAACAGGGTGAGTAAATAATGACAGAATTTTCATTATTGAGTAAACTATCAATTTAAGCATTATCACTGTATTATTTACTAATGGAAAATATTCAAAACGCAATACTACATAGAACCTGATAATATATATTCAATCATTAGATTACATAACAGCTGAGCTGCCAGGGGCTGCATATAAGTGTGTGTGTGTGTGTGCGTGTGTGTGTGTGTAAAGCAGGACTGAGGGTAGGGTAGTACCTGCAGTGAAACTATTCCAGTCTAGCAGTTTGTATGATCTGGTGTTACCCAAGGCTGAGCCAAATCGCCACATTAGTAGATCGGTTAAAAGAGTGGAGAGAAAAAGAGAGAAAGAGAGAGAGAGAGAGAGAGAGAGAGAGAGAGAGAGAGAGAGAGAGAGAGAGAGAGAGAGAGAGAGAGAGAGAGAGAGAGAGAGAGAGAAAGAAAGAAAGAAAGAAAGAAAGAAAGAAAGAAAGAAAGAAAGAAAGAAAGAGAGCAGAAAAGAAAAAGAAAACCAAACACCAACTACAAACAAGAACACAACACTGGACAACACCACTCCACAGGAACTGCAAAGTCAGACAAAAGTTATCTGAGAGGGTGGCCACGAGAACGAGAGCAAGAGAGAAGAGATGGACAGAATCACAGAGAGGAATAATATAGAGAATCAAGGGGAAAAGAGGTGAAGGAAGGAGAGAGAGAGAGAGAGAGAGAGAGAGAAGCATGCAGCAGCAGCACTATGTCAGAGGCTCTAAATCAGCACATCTACAATCAAAACTACATGAGAAGCTCCTTCAACCATGCTTTAATTAATGCACACACACACACGCAGTTAAAACTTTCATACACAGATGTAGTTGTAAATGCATTTCAGTTGTATTTTGTTACATGAAAATTGTGGGTGTTTGTGTGTTTGCAGTCATCTGTACATTATAATTAAGAAAATAAAGCAACAGATACCCTTCTGCACTCTAGAGCTTAATTAAAGTTTTCTGCCTCTTAATTACACTCTACTAACAAAATAATAGTTTCTCTGTATGATACCTAATTTGGAAACACGTCAGCATTTGAAATGTAAATTAGTAGGTAATGGCTCAGCTTGGTTAGCTTGAAGCTTGAATACATGCAAGTTTTAAACAAATGCGCTCAGAGATCACTGCAGTGGGCAGCCTTACAAAAGGTACGGTCATACTGATGATAGAGTGAATGAGAATTATGCTATAAAAATAAAAAAAATTGGGTAGATAAAAAAAAAGAAAGAAAGGAGATTATATACAGAAAGTATCATGCAACAAGGATGTAAAAATTCGCCCTGACAAGAATACATTTTTTTATGCAATGCACCATGAATTAAATATTATTATTTTGGTCTGATTCATAATTATGCACTGGAGAAATCATGCGAGTACAACAGCACTAAAGACGTGGTGGTACAAATGGTGGTACACAATTGTTAATTCAGATAGGATTTGCGTTTTCTACAGCTGTGATTAAAGTGCCCAAGAGAACGCAGAGAACCTTGCCAGAACCTTCCTTCAGAGATGGAAATTGAAATATTTTACAAAATATTTTGTAAATTTTGTATTTTGCCAATATTTACATCCTCTATAATGCAACATTAGTACAGATTAGAAAGGGTATGTGCAGGTTTACAAAAAATAATTATTTGTGCATGTGAAAAAACAGGCAAAAATAATGTTCAGGGGATATGGATGTCTCAAAATCTTCTATAAGCAAAGAAGAGTAATAGAGCATTATATGCTGGACAGGGCCTGAATTTCGTCATGGGATTGCCGGTAGTTTTACTCGTTCCCACAGGTTTCACTCTCACAGCGTGGGAACTTCCCGTAAGGTTAGATGAGTAAATTAATCCACACTGAATATCAGATCAAATCAATGATTCAGCAGTTTGGTGTCTTCTTTCTCACCCTCGCTCGCTCTGTCACTCTGTATCTTATGAGGGACAAGTCGCTTCACATAAGCACATTGCATCTGCACTACAAGCCAGCTGCAAGGTGCGATACAACATTTTAGCTCGCATTTCGGGATAGTCGGAATTATTACTTGCCCACATCACATTTTGCCAATTTAAACATTCAAGCGATTTTAAAGTTTTCGGTACTTGTACACTCTCTGAGATGCATCCAAAGTGCGCCCACATAAAGTACAGAGTTCTTTTTCGAAGCTTTTTGCGCTTAAATGACCAAATACACACAAAAATTATGTCAAGATGCCTGTCTTGGTGACCATCCATGTAAACAAAGTCGGTTATGTCTTCAGTGAACGTAAACAGTTGAGAAAGAAGACGTGTAACAGTACATTGGATCTGTGCATTTGAGTGAAGCAAGCAAATAAACCTGCTGCTGTCTGTCATTAATGTTAATCAAACAACAAAAGACAGAGAAAATCATACTGCTCTTGACTGAATAACTTTTGTAACTTTAAATGTAAGGATTAATCAGTATTTAAGTTTACAGTGAAGACTATACAGTGGTATTTTACATTGAATTACTTTATTCAATTTCTTTAGCATTTCTGTACCTGAATACTAACGTTAGACCTAGGGGTGTGCCGGTTTCAGAATTGGTGATGACGGTTATGACGTGAGTCAAATGTGACGGTTCGTAACATAACCGTCGGGGGGGGGTGTTGCGACGTTCGTCTGTATAGGACAACTTAGTTTGAATAAAGGAGCAGACACTTGATCGCCTAAATCCAAAAAAATAATAATAATCAATGTTATCGATAAAGATACGCGGATGGGGTTTTATTCGCACTCATCCACACCGGTTTTTTTTTTTTTATCAAATTTCAAAGCCGCACCCGCCCGTGTGATTGTTTTGCGGTCTATGGATGATGGAATGCTCTGCTGATGCGAGCCGCGAGAAAGCCCTTGTCTGTTCTAGAAAGGATGCAGCAAAGATATTTAATGCTTAATGTATGAGCCATAGGCCTACGCTGAGTTTCATTCATTTACGATGAGATGCGCTCTAGTTCACAATGCAATGCAAGTGAACGCGGCGCACCAGCGCCGGTTATTATATTGTCTACTATATCTGCTTTTTATTTATTAAAAATACATGCAATTGGTTGATGAAACATTTATTAAAATTAAGATACAATTTGTACAAAACGAAATTCGTTTTAAAAAAAGGCTTTTAACAATAAAATACAAGTGAACGCGGCGCGCTGGCGCCTCAATGTCACGGTTATTATATTGTCTGCTATATCTGCTTTTTATTTATTAAATACATGCAATTGGGTGATGAAACATTTATTAAAATTAAGATACAATTTGTACAAAACGAAATTCACTTTAAAGAAAGGCTTTCTACAAAGAAAAACTTAATGAAGTGGTAAAAATCATGTCTGACGATTTACAAAACAAAACTTGCGTTAGTAGGCTACTTGGCAAAGAATCAAATACAGTTGGAAACGACGTAGACCATTAATGACACAGACTGTTAACAATTGTTTTTAATTAGTATTTAAACATTCTCTATGATAAAAAATGTTTGTAAAAAATATTTTGATAACACGGTTTTGGCGGTTAGTGTTCTAATGACGGTGTTCAACTATAACCGTCGGTCTCACGGTTATATACTAACCGTCACACCCCTAGTTAGACCTACCTAAAAAAAACCTTTCTTTATCCTTATTCTATTCTATTGTATTTATTTGTGCTACAGCTTGTGATTTATTTGTTCTTATTGTACTGTTAACTGACTGTTTGTAAAACCAAGCTTACTTGTGCTGTGTGTAAGCTACTGCGTGAAAAATGTACCTCCGTGTAAAAACACAAATTCATTTAGGATTTAGATGAAATAATTCCCCCAACCACCCAACTTCCCCCTCAAATTAAACAATCCCCCCCATAAGTCACCTAAGGGGGGAATTCCCCCCATTTTCCAAAACGAAATTCAGGCCCTGCTAGAGAGGACAAACGTAAGGCCAAGAAAATGGTGCACGTGATGCAGAACATATACTGTACAACGAACTGAAATTGTAAATACAACGAAAGCCATGCACACAACATGCACACTTCCAAACTGCCTCACGAATACACCTGCTGTATGTGTTCTTACTAGGGCTGGGTACTAACACAAATTTCACAATTCAATTTCAATTCACAAGCTTGTGATTCAATTCTGATCTCGATCCGATTTCATTTTATATTAATTTATTTGGATATAGATCAGGTTCAGTATAATGTCAATTGTTCTCAAGGAAAATTCTCTCAACTAATGCAGTAAACTATACAGGAAACCTGGTACATTATTATTAAAGGTTAAAATTAAAGGTATAGTGGAGGATTTTCTTTTTCCGGGTGGATCATCAAGACTATTGGTCCTCCTAGTTGTCAATCATTCTGGTGATATGTTTACGTAAGGCCGTCGTACGTGCTCGTCCCTAGGTAGTTTTCGCTTTCTGCGCATGCGCACTTTCAGGTGTATATGTGTGGTGAGCTACGGTTTCAGCCATTCATTGAAGCTCACCGTTCTCACCGGGTTTTTTCAAAATGTCTGAGGGTCGCAAGAGAAAAAGTGTCTACAAATTGTATGACAAGAGGAGAAAGGCCTCTGAAGAAAGAAACAAGACCAGAGTGTTTTTGGGAGAATATTTCACATGCTGGCGTGCGCTAAAAGCTTCCCACTGATCCCTCAGTCGCGAAGTTTCTACTCGACAGGTAAAGTTTGGCATGCTATTTGGAGAAATCCATTTAAAATCACTGCTAGTAAAAGTTAATGTAAGCTATGATTAGCGATGCTAGCCCTGGCACAAGTCACGCACCGGGCAGACACGGTAAACATCTCAATTTGTCTAAAGTAGCCTTATGACCAAATGGTAAAAGGTATCACGCTGAAATGTTCTAAAACCTTGTGTGTTCATTTTTGTGAAATGGCTAGGTATTTTTTGACTCGGTGGCAAGTCTGACATAGTGGAAAAAGTGCAAATCTTCTTTTGGAAAGTAGGCTTGTATGAGCCATGCCGACAGCAACTTGTAAACAGAGCGTGCACGAGGAGAACTAGGCTCGTGCATGCTCTCTCGTGCACACGTTTAATAGGCGTTCCCTCTCGGGAGCAGGTAAGAGTGTTGCGCATGTGCATTTTTTCAAAAAGTGGAGAGGGCGGTTCTTTTCTAAAATTCGGGAAAATCCTCCACTATACCTTTAATAACTGATTTGTAACGTATATATTCAAATAACGTATAAATAATGTACTTAAATAAATAACGTATTTATTCAAACATACATAGTATGTTATGTGTGTGTGTGTGTAATATAGTGTATATAATAAGTAAAATGCTCCTGTCCAGAGTTATTTTTTCTAGCTGACTAACAAACTATGGACACTGAATGGCTTTTTTGAGGTAAATGCTACATTACAAGACATATTGTTTGTTGTTTTATAGACATCTTTCCACGGTTGAAACACTGAGTGATGCAATATTACAGTGAGTTGCACTGTATTTTTCAACAAACCTTCTGTGTTTATTTCATGCTGTAGGCTAACTAGTAGTAAAGAGGAAGAGACGATTGGTTCACTTAAGATCTGCTGAGTCACTTCACTTAAACTGAAGCTGCTACGGCAATCTGTCACATTAAAGCGTACCAAAGTGGTATTTATTGTTTGAATTTTGTAATTAAATTTACAGAATTTGAAAACTGAGACTGTCTCATATCAAAGTAAAACACAAAGCCTATTGCGATTTATTGGATGGGAGGTGTGCTACAAATAATGTTTAGTGAAGATTTGTTCACGCATAAACTGAAAACAGCATAGACTAAAAAGATTGATTCTAGGGGACTCAAGCATCAATATTGGCTAATCGATTAAAATCGAGAAATCAATATTTTCAACCCAGCCCTAGTACTTACTACAGTAAAGTTTTGTTGTTTGAAATTATGTTAATGTATCATATATTTGGTGTGTTGCAGGTATTTGTTTATGTTTGTGCCTGTGTAATACGAGCCATCTTACCTGGGTTGTGAATTCGATCCAGAAGCTTTACCGAGCGTGCACTGACTACGCCCCCCAAGTGGAGGAGAAATCCAGGTGGGAAGGAGGTCAACGTGAAGAAAGGGTATTCCTGAAACACACAGAACGGTGATGGAGGGGTCATACAGAACGGACCAAGGTGACCCACTGGCATTCTAACAAATGTCATAAAGACAGGTGAACTTCTGTAATGAAATCTTCACACACAACTGAAGATTTTTTACAGCACAGAAATTGAAACCTGCGGGTCGTGCCATTACATTGTCAATATTTAGAAATTACAACACAAGACTCATGCAGAGATACAGAGATTCAGACACTTTAGGCTGTTTAACTGGGTAACAACTCTGCGCAGTGCAATACATCAGGACTTTCAGTAGAAGTGGTTTAAACAGTGGTTCTCAGTTTAGATGCATATAAACGCATATGGAGGCCCTTATATTTACTTAACTTACGTACCACTCAAATGCATAATGAATATTCAAGTCCTGATAATAAGCCTGAACAAAATTGTTACCAGCACCTGTTTTTTTTTCTCATCCATATGAGTGTAAAGACACAGGCTTCAAAAACTCTGGCTCTTCATTTAGGCTACATTAATCATTATTTCACAAGACATTTAACCCCTGGAACAAAATCAGACAAAGATCAGAGCAAAACTGTGACGTACAGGTAAACATGAGAGCTTCCTAGCACCTGTCAGAGGTTCTAGAACATTCTCCATGTAAATGGGTGCATAACCACATAACGCCCAAACCAACTGTCACAATACTAATGTGCCATTGGTTTGATAATGATGTCAATAGGACAGTAGAAGAGATGCAGGTCTTCCAGTTCAAAGTTCTCAAACAGGGAGGAGTATGGGAAACATAAACGAAAGATTCTACAACCAGAAACATTCGGCATGCCCTCTCCAGACATACCCCTGTCCTAACAAATGCTTCAGAGGATGATGAAACCCCCTGGAATCCAAGTGAGAGAGCGAAAGATTGGAGAAACATAATTCTCATAATCACCAGCTTTTGTGATCGTAAATATATAAATACATGTGAATATACTGTCTCTGTCTTACTCTCTGCTCCAGCGCTGATTGGGTCTGCTGCCTCAGAAGAGCTTTAAGAGGCCCCGCCTCCTTCCCTGCACTGCCGCCACTTCCCATTCCTGTTGGTGGAGAAGAGAGCGCAATTCAGGGGAAATGAAAGATGGCAAACAATACTTCACTTCAAAACCAAATAAACAATGTTACAATATCTCATGCACTCACATACTGTACATTCACCTCTTCTGTGTGACTATGACTGTTTACATGCAGAAAAATAATCTTATATGAATTAAAATAGCATTTATTAGTAATTCTAGTAATATTATTCTGAATTCTTGTCATGTAAACAAATTACTCATTTATATCTGTATATGTTATTTAAAAGAGGAAACATTTTTCAAGCGAAAAGGAAATTGATATAGAAAAGAGCCTCATTGCCTACATTTAGTTATTTAACTCTTGTGTGCTGTTGTCAAAGTAGGAAAAGAACATGCATGCAGGAATATTCCAATTGCTGTGGAGCATATATAACTTTTTTATATAATAACCTATTTTTATATATAAATGCTTTACCAGAATACCTGAATAAAAAAATTATGTGCATGCAAAAATGGTTAAACACTACCGTTCAAAAGTTTTGGAATCGACAAGATTTTAGAAAGAAGTCTTTAATGATCACCAAGATTGCATTTATTTAATAATAAAAAAATACAGTAAAACAGTAATATTGTGAAATGCTACAATTTCAAACTGTTTTCTATTGTAATATATTTTAAAATGTGATTTATTCCTGTGACGTTAAAGTGGAGTTTTCAGCACCATTACTCCAGTCTTCAGTGTCACATGATCCTTCAGAAATCATTTTAATATGCTGATTTTCTACTCAAGAAACATTAATATAAATATCATTTCTTTAACTAAATAAATAAATTCGTACTGACCCCAAACTTTTGAATGGTGGTATAATTAATTTGGTGCACATAGCCTTGATAGCCAATTAGTGACTTTCAACACTCTATTAGGTAGAGCAGCGGTCTAATATAAAGAATTGAATATGTTCCCATCCATTTTGAAAACACAAGACAAACTTTACATTTTAAAAATGTAATAATTACATTAGCTGGATTAACACTTAAAGAAACAAATATGAACCCACAGAAAACATTCAGAGACTCTTAAGACATTTAAGATATAACATTCATCACAAGCAGTTTCAACTCATTCACTAGCTGGGAAACTTTATCTAATCATCACATTTGGACAGATTAAAACAATTAACAGTTTCAGACACACAAGCTCAGAGCCCAGGCACTAGGAAATTAGATTTTATGGAACCAGACAGATGACTGAGGGCCAGTGGTTTGCTTTTCTTGTTTGCTCTTCCATTGGCGGAGGAATCTAACTTCCAGTCAGGCTGAAAAAACATGCAAGTGGGGTTTTGTTAAATCAGAGTGCTCAAAAGAAATGAAACCACACTGCTCTATCATAAGCACTCAGAGTGCATTTGTGGAAAATGTGGGCAAATGAGAGACAGGCATGTTATTCTGCCAGGGGGCAGCACAGCGGTTGGTGTGGTCACACTGGATGCAATCCCGGCACCAAGGGTCAAAGGCCATAGGGGCAGCAGTGAGTGTGTCCTACCAGAGGCCGCCAGCAGCAGTTCCTCACTGAAAGACACGCTCTTTCTCAGCATGGCTGTGTCTGATTGGCTGACATGGAGTGGGGGAGGAGCTGAACTCCAGGAGGCCATCCCTGGCCGAAAGTGATGGGGCAGATGGACAGAGGGGAGGGAAGATGATTCAGACTCAAGGGCGGGAGTACTGGGAGACAGAAATATCCTCGCTGACAGAGAAAGAATGAGAGAGAAGGAGAGTTTGGGGAGGATGGTATGAAGACATCACATGAGAAAAAAATAAGGGGGGTGGGGTGACTGAAATGTAAAAAGAAAGAGGAACTCAGAAAGAAAGGGATGCAAACTGATAAGAGGTAAAAAATAAAATAAAATAAAGGTCAGAAAGTCACAGGTTTCCCAGGGGTTTATTTCCAGCAGGTTGTTTTTGACGGTATACACTGTATACAGTTCATCCAAAACTGAAACTTCTGTCAGAATGACTTTTGTAGTCCCTTTCAGATTTTTGACTTGACTTCGACTACCTCTGTGAATTATCATTATTCGGTTTACTCCTCATACAAAGCTGTCAAAGACTTTGATTAGTCATATGGACTACAAAATGTATGCTTTTATGTTTTCTAATGGTGATTTTCTTTTTAGCTTGACAGACATGGTCACTATAAACTAATGTTGAATGGAAACATAGAACGACATGAGGGTGAGAAAATATCATTTTCATATGTGGGTGAATATGAAGTTCAAACCTTTTCAAAACATTTTATTTCAAAATGTAGAAAATATAATTCTACACCTCAGGTAAATCTGCTTAAAGAGATTCTTGTATTTCATACGAAAACACTAAAAGACTAGGATACAGCAACATTTCATAAATTACAATGTTTTTTTATGTAAAACTTATAAAGGATGAACAACAGAGGAGAGAAAATGATGAACATAAAATATACACGATATTTATAACTATACCATGCCCTTTTGTTTCTTGTGCACATTAACAAGTCATTGTTTGCTTACTCTTTCACAGCATGCTTAAAGTGATTTAAGAGGAAAAGTTTGAAAATTTTTTACAATAAAAAATGAAAAGATAGTGTTGAATGAATTTAGATCATCAGGTTTCTGTAAATTAGGGTGTCTGCAAGGAAAATCCGCACCTTATCTTTGCTTTTCAAAAAGTCTCTTATTTAAGTTGTGAAACCTTCAGAAAAACACTCAGCTCATTTACACAGACTATCTGTGCTAGCATTGTTGTAATCAAGCACATGATCACCCAATTATCTACTTCACAAAATACCTCTCTTCAGAGGTCTCATGTTAAAGCAAAAGCCCATCCAAAAATTCTAATTCTGTCATCATTTAAGGCCTCGATACACTCACGGCAAAGTTATTTTTCGTTCTTCGTTTAGGGGTAAAATGAAGTTCGAAATACGTGACCAGCGATATACTGTTAGTGGACATCCGACGCCGCCTAGATTGCTGAGAGAGTTAAGATGAATATGCAAATATGTGCAGCACACTTTCCTCTCAATAACAAAATAAACACAGCAAAATTGAGAAAACGGCAAGCATTTTTTTAATAAAGCATAAGAAAAGCACCTGATCATATCAACATTGATATGTTTGCACGAGCTCTGCAATTCGGCACTCTAGTAAAGTTACGTTATGTTATTTATATAGCACTTTACACAATAGATTGCTTAAAATCAAGCAGCTTTATCATTTTAAACATGAAAAACAGTGTCAGCGTTTCATCAGAAATACAACTTCATTTTCGACTATAAAGCAGTTCTCCAATGTGTTTATGTTTTCACTCACGGACGTCTGACCTCGACCGACTGAACAGGCCAAATGAACTAGAAAAGATTTCAGCGTGAAAGAAGGCGGAGCCTCCGCGCACACCTACCTATTACGTAATCGCCACAGACCAATGGTAGTACAAATGTTTTTTGCAGCCGGAGTTTCAAACTTCCAAAACGAACTTTGTTTCGGCCTGATTATGTTCGAAATGACGTCACATCAGTTCATTCTTCTTTTTCGATTTAAATGTATCGAATTACTTTCTTCTGTGGAACACAAAGGAAGATATTATGAAGAATGTTGGGAAACAAAACAACATTGGACCCCATTGATTTCCATAGTATGGACAAAACTTTTTTTGTGTTACACAGAGGAAATAATGTCATACAGGTTTGGAACGACATGAGGGTGAGTAAATGACAGAACTTAAATTTTTGGTTGACCTATCACTTTTAAAATTTAACCTTACTGTAAAAATATAAGCTCATTGGTTCAGCATGAAACAAATAATAAGTGACCTATTTTGTATAACAAACCGAGGATTTAGCATAAAGGTGAGCAGGTTGCATCCACGGAAAGAATTTTTTTCCAAATAAAATAATTTCTTTTATTTCCAAATGTACAAAATACTAGATCACAACCTTGAGTCAAATAAAAATAAACATTTCACACATGCAGATAAAGAAATAATGGAGGGACAACACAACATACATAAATTAAATAAACACAAAACTAGACCAAAAAAAATGCAGAGACACTGTGCCCTACACCCTCTGCCTCTAGGCCTTGATACTGGGATCAGCACACTGATAGAGATTAAAATCAAGGAGAGAGAGAGTGTCTGGCAGAGTGCCTGAGGTCAGGTGGGGACGGGTATCTTACCGGTTTTGGGGGTTAAGCTGAGCTCGGTGTCAGAGGAGGAGGACTGGCGACTGTAGGACTTGGAGGGGGAGAAGGAGGAGAAGGTTTGTGCTCTCAGAGGGGTGGGGGGTCCTGAGGACAACGGGACGCCTGGACCCTCCTCCCCAAAACCTGGCCTGTCAGAGCAAGGAGTAACACACACCATCAACACACACGGACTCACAGGGTCATACATGAGGACTGTGCCCGTGTGCGTGTGTTTGAGCGTGTGCATGCGTGTGTGTGTGTTTATGTGTGAAGAAGGAATAGAGGTAGAGAAAGAAAGAAGGAAAAGTGATGACTGCTTGCTGCTGAAAGGGTAGAGCGTGAGGATGTCAAGAAGAGACAGGAAAGCACGCGATGTAGTGGGCGGGATAGAACAAAATAAATGGAAAAAAATCCAACACTGTGAAAACCAAAAAAGAGCCAGAATGCAAATGAGATGAACAAGAAGCGTGTTTCAGCCAACCAAAGCACAACGCTTTGATAACAAGGGTCGACTACTGCCTTTACAAGGCCAAAATGTAAAATTCAACAACCCTGCCTGTGAATAAAAGGAACGCACGCACAACTTAAAAACACAGAAGCTAAACCCACACCTTTGATTGGTTATACTCTGTGAGTGACAGCTGAATGCAGCTCACTGATTGGTCAGAGGTGTTTTAAAGCTGTAAACGAGGTTGCTTTGGCAGCTGAAGGGAGGGGGGGGGTCTGGTGATGTCGTAGCTGTCTGCCAATGAAGAACAAGGGGGTGGTGAGAGGTCCGTGGCGGGGTCATGGGGGTCGTGGGGTACCTGCCTACACTGCCTGGCTCTGGGGGCTTCTGAGCTCCTGTGTCTGGGTTTCATACCGGCGAACAGCAGTGTCGGCACAGACACGGAGAAGCCCTGAGAAAGACGACTGCTCGCACTGTGAACTGGACTGCTGTGTGTGGAACGACATCCGAGAGTGGAAGGAGCAGCCTGCGGAGAGCTACACACACATTCACCCATTTTTCATACATTAAACACACATGCACCCACTGTGTACAGTACAATCACAGAGAACTCGGACGCACACACGTAACATTGACATAACAAGAACATGCACGCGCACACATAGGGGTGGGAGACAAAAAAAATCTATTCTCTCAGCATTTCAATGTTTTCATCATTAATGCCATTTGAAATGCAGTATAAATTCGATACATGAAACTCAATTACTGACAGACGTTTGCTTTCAAATGCTCATGTGCGCTTTCTTTGTGTTCGTCCTGCAGGGCGCAAAATTTATGTAAACATTCATGTGGTAAGGACAAAACATCTGATAGTTAGATCTATCTAAAGTAGATCTGCCGCTATCTATGATGGCTATGACTCTGATTGTGTCATATACACCAAGGATGGCTTGAGGGTGAGTATTTTTTGGGTGAACTAACCCTTTAAAGAATCCCACCCCTACGCAAACCCCCAAAGTAGACCGCATCAAAAACCGACAGGTAGGAAATATCGTCTGTTTCTTAAAACCTAGTGAGCTGACTACCTAGACGGCACCCAAAAATGCTGTCTAGTTAGGCAAGTCACTGCCATTCAAATGTTCTTAGCTCCTTAGAGAGCAAGTGGAAAGACAACACAAACACAAAACACAACAGACTCAAGGCAGGACTCCGGATGCAAACCACGGCTAGTTCTGAAATGCACAACTGTACAGCATTTAATCTTTAAGCAGTCTAAAGCAAACGCATGCTAGTGCAAGAGAGATGCAGCATGCAGGAGAACGTCAGAAAAAAGACAGCGAGGGAGAGCAAGAGGGAGAAAGAGGACATGCAGGGGAGGACAAGATTGTGGTGTGTTTGTGTGTTGAGAATGCATTTTTGTAGAAATTATAAAACAGCAACTCATAAAACAAACACACACACCCTCATACTCATTTATAAATATAAATATAAAAACAGAAAACAGTGAGCAATCGTACAGCATTTTTCATGTTGCATTAATACCTGTTTAATAAAACCAAAGGAATGTTAGAACATTTTAATAAATTATTTTGATAAGTTGCTGGGGATAAAAATGTCTGCTAAAATAAATAGATGCAAACATAATCATGATGATACACTAACGTTCAAAAGTTTGGGGTCAATACTTTTTTTTTTTAAAGAAATTAATATTTATTCAGCAAGGTTGTATTAAATTGATCAAAAAATTATATTTAAAATAAATGCTGTTATTTTGAACTTTCTATCTTTAAAACAGAATTAAGAAAAGGTATCGGAGTTTCTACAAAACTAATAAGCAGCACTACTGATTTCAACAGTTTTCTTGAGCAGCAAATCAGCATATTACAATGATTTCTGAATGATCATGTGACACTGAAGACTGGAGTGATGATGCTGAAAATTCAGCTTTGCATCAAAGGAATAAATTACATTTTAAAATATATCCAAAAAGAAAACAGACTTTTAAATTAATTAAACATTAAATTGTAAAACTATTTCACAATATTAATGTTTTTACTGTATTTATGTTTGACTTTTTGGTGAGCATAAGAGACTTAAAGACCCCAAAGTTTTGAATGGCAGTGTACAGTGAGTGAAACTTCAAAACAAACAGCCTCTATTCTTATTTCATTAAAGGGGTGTAAAATTGCATGGATGCGTTTTGATTTCTAAAATAATAACCCATGTACAACACATTCATTTCTAATACAAAATTTAATTCTTGGGTCCCACTTTATATTAAGTGGCTTTAAGTACTATATACTGTCATTGAAATTAATAATTTGATACAATAGACTTATTGTGTAAATACATGTTTTTACATTGTACTTATATTTTAAAAAATACCTGCATGTAATTACAACTGTAATTTATGTATGCAGTTACATTCGTAATTACACTGTTGACCCTTCCCTTACACCTTAACCCACCCTTAAACCTACCCATACCACCACACCTGACCCTAACCTTACCAGTATCACACCTCAATAGCAACAAAAGTGTTTTACAATTCAACATCCACACAATAAGTACATTGTACTTATTTTTCAATGTAAGTACATAGTACTTAAAGCCACTTATTATAAAGTGGGACCAATTCTTGTTTTCATTTTAAAAGAAATCTAGTCAAATGTACTGCAAATGAACTGAGATAGCTGTAAGAAAAGCAAAACAACCACAATTTCCAAATGCAAGACTTGATGCTGACATGCACATACGCATGAACAGTGGCATTATATATTTGATTTGGAAGAGAGGTGGTTTGTGTGTGTTGTGACACTTACTCTTTTATGTCTTTTGAAGGAGAGGAGTTGCTGGGGAGTGTGGCTGTGGCAGGGAATGTGCTGATTTTCTCAAGTGTGCAGGCTGTCCCGATGGCACGAACCACAAGGCCTGATTCCCCTTCCAGATCAAAACACTGCAGGTACCCAACCACTGCATTCCCTCCCATCTCCAGCACCTTCAGACCTATCTTCCTCTGCAATTCACCTACAACAGAAACACGTATGCATTTACACACCCACCACACGAGCCAAGAAAATATTGTCAGGAGTGTCTCAGATTGCACACAGTGACACAGTAAGTTGTCTTTAAGTAAGTTGTGGTGCCTTTTTGTGTGTGTGAAAAAAGGCAAATACTCAATAATATTGGGCAAATCTATAATATGGTTTGTTAAAAATAGCAACGCATAAAACAGACAGTTAGGCTAATGTATGTTTATTGATGGATATGAATTCTTCTTTCCCCTAAACTTTGTTCAATGCGAGTGCCGTATGCTCTAATATGACCAGTCGTTTACGCCGGGTGTTGAGAGCAAACAAGCGCAGGTGAGACCTGAACAGCACATGTTGCTATCTGTGTTTAAACTAAACTCATTTAAGCCTTGCCAATTTAAACATTCAAGAGCAAGAAGACGCAAATGAGAACTCATGCGCACTGTGAGAAGTTTGTGTATGCGTTCATCCGAAGCGCGCGCACAGAAAGTCGCGTCTCAGACGGAGCGCAAATATTGAGTTCTCTTTCAAGTCTTGCACTTAAATGTACAAAATCACACAAAAATTATGTCAACATGCCCACCTTTGTGAAGTTAAACTAGACTCACTTGCTTTCAGGATAATGCTTTACATGAAATGGAAGTACTTGCATGAATTTGTAACATTTACAGGCAAGTATACAACTGTGAGATGTAAGCTGTGCATCTCAAATGCATTAAACAACGCACATCAGACTTTCATAGACATCAGGTTTATGATTTAGCTTGAAGCACATCTCATGTTTAAGACGACTTGAATCGTGCATTTATCCGGCAGCAGCTCACTGTCCCACCCTATGGGGGAAACTCATTTCACACACAGAGAAGTTCCACACTTACAGTGTTTAAAACAACACTGTATTCATTCAGTGCACGTGTACCGAAATGAAAGACCCGTACCAAAATATTTCAGTATGAATGCGTGTACCGTTACACCCCTACTGGCAACTTATGAAAACTATTGGAACAATTCATATCTCCTACATATATCTTTCAGTCTCTCTTGAACACCGTTTGTGTATAGGTACCTGACATGAGAAAGATGAGTCTCTGTCGGGCCTCGTTGGATGCACGAGGGGTTCTGATACGGTCGATCCACTGGTACTCTGGATCCTCATTCACCACAAGCTCTTCCACAAAGCCATGAATGATAACGGCCCGGTAACATCGGGGAATGGAGGTTGCTGAAGAAAAACAGAATGGGTCTCATTCACTAATAACTGCGTGGATTATTTCGTATTTGTATGCACAGGATTCATTACTTCAATGAGCTCATTGTTTCTTCATTAAATTATTCCATTGTTTAAATTAATAAAAATTTTCGCTAACTGTGATTTTGTATATGCAGATTTCTGAAATACATAACTTTGACTGTTACCTCTGATAACAGATCACTCTAAATTGTAATGTGGACTTGTGCATTTTCTATAAAGCTGCTTTGAAACGAACAAGAGAACTTCAAGAGAACAACACGTTTGTACGCACATGAATTTGTTCTTAACATCGTTCTGATGTTAGTGAATTCGGCGTATTCTAAATGAACGGCCGAGTGCATGAGGTTAGTCATTTGCATAAAACACGCCCAAACCATCTCCATATATGGGCTTCGCGCACACGCTTTCCTCACAGCCTTTCGTCACTCTCGTGTCTCGTCAAACTTGCCGCTGTTTGCAGGCGCACTCTCGCACGATCCTCAAGTAATGGCAAGTGTGCCATTTTCACTAGTTCTCACAATAAACACTTTATACAGACCCAGATTGCAGACCTCTTATTAGCCAGCTGTACATACGTGTATATCTGCGTTATTCAGAGAAACCTCGCAGCTGAAGCTAGAACACAGCTTTTCTTACTCTTTTACTGTAGCCTATATGATTAAATGTATTTAAGGATGAAATATAACTTCTTTACATGATTATAAGGCCATACAGAGTAAGTGCTTTTTGCGTACGTGTGGTTTCAGTTGTTCCTATATTTGTTCGTAAATTTAGAATAAATTTTGTGATTTGTTATTAAAATCATTCATACGTGCTTAGTGAATGAGACCCAACGTGAGTAAAAATTCTCAGAGGAAGATAAAAATAAAGAGAGAAAAGTGAGCTGAGCAGGGTAGATAGTGGAGGAAGCAGATTGTCAGATGGATTAAAGGAAGGAAGGACAGGAGGCAATGGAAGCAGATGATGTAGATACTTACTACAGAAGAATTTGACCCCACATGAAGACTGTCTGAAGCGGTTCAAGTCGTTGAAGAGATCCACCTTCACCAGTACATTTATTTCCCCTCTTATACCTGAACACAAGCATGTCATCAACAAAACAATTCACAACTCTTTGATATTACAGACTAAGGGTGTTTTCAGACCTGTAGATTGTTTGCTTGCTTTGTTCCGAAACAGGGATTAAAAATGTTACACTGTTTCAATTTCTTCTTGGTTTTGCTCGCTTTTACAAGGCAACATTTCTAAACGGACCAAAACTTGTTAATACAAGTCACGTGCGAGTAGTAACCGGTCCTCTCATTGGACAGTGTGCACCTGTTTATGTTCCGGGATTCCGCCCATAGCGGTCATCCAATAAACAGCTTCGGAGGCTTATTATGGCTTTTTTTGTAGCTGCCGTTATATTACTTAATCATTTTGAGCAAGGATCAAGGCCTCGTCTGTATTTTTATGTGTTTTGGCCTTCTGAAATATGTTCGTCTGACCAAATTTCAACTTCAGCCCATGATTCATATTGAGAGGCATTAAGGAAGCAAACACTGCTGCTTTTTCACACAACACATGTAATTACTCATCATATATTGTGATCAGAGTCGTCGCATAGACTGTGCGAACTGTGCAACCGCACAGGGCCTCGCGCCACTAGGGGGGCCTCGCAATCCTGCTGTTGTTTTTTTTTTTTTGTCCCCACCACTTTTTAAAACATCTCGCGGCACGAATGTAACAATTCTACAAATAAATAAAACATATCCAGTTAACTGGCAGAGCATTCATTCCGTTCGTTTTTTAAATAAGAGACGATCTAGCGCTGAAATGTGTTAAATCAAGTGATCAAAGTGCTCGTTGCCGCTGCGATCAGTGGTGCGGATACAGTGTTTTCTCGTGTGGCTCGCGCACACGCCGCACTGTCTCGGACACGCGCTTCAATCCGTTTACGGATACTCTATTCGTTCTGGTGAAATCACAAAACATAATGCACACAAACATGTCCCTGCTTGATATACAACCACTGATGAACATAATCGGTTTTGATGAGGAAAAAAAAACTATATGAGAAAAAAAACTATACAAGTGCGGATTAGAACCGAGAACCTCTGACACGCTAGGCGAAAGTTCTACCACTGGACCACTGAGATACACAATGACATAATAGGCGGATCTATGTATGGATCACTAAAATTCTCGAGCTGACTTGATGTAAAGCCACTCGTTAATAGCAAAAAGTCATAGCTGAGACTATGTGCATTATTATGCTGCATTATTCTACTAGATAAAAACGAATTGCTGCGAGATTATGCGTGCAATAGAACTAGAACAGCTACGTCCGTGTGACTGTTATTCATGCGCATTTGAGCATCCACATCAAAGAGCAGGGCTTCGCATTTCAAGTTCGCACAGGGCCTCGCACCCCACCTGCGACGGCACTGATTGTGATACAGACTGGTCTGTTGGGTTCAAGATTGCTGTCTCACCACAAGCGAACCACTCCAGAGTTTGTTTTTAAGCAGGCAGAGACCACCTCGTTCAGGCGATCTCGGACCGATTGTTTTGGTGTGGATCTGAGCGCGATTGCAGTCTTCGTTTATGCCTATTGAACTGAACTATGGGAGAAAATGTGCCAGGTTCCAAAACAAACACTCCAAACGAGCCAGATGTGAAAGAGCCCTAAATTTGCTTATGGATACACACCATGTATAGTGTCATAAATGGGGAGCCAGCCAGAGATGACCGTAGCAGCTTCACTGCAGAGTAATGGATCAATGTCAATGTACACCTTTCCAATAGCATCATTAGCGCTGTATGTGTCATGGTCAAGAACAGTTATCTGCAACGGCTCATCCTGCAAATCTTCATCATCCACCTGAAGGAAAAAGAAAGATAAACATAGGAAATAAACTCCATAAAAGCCCAAACTATAGCAGAAAAAAAGAAGGAAGACCTTACCTCGAATTTGAACCACTCAGAATTCCACTGAGGATTCAGGGACTTGGGGTACACATCCGTTTTAAATGTTGTGTTTCCGAACTTCACCTGTGGAACGAAACTTTATAAGTGCTGATCTGCGACATAACAAGGGCTGTTCCTCAAAACTTGAGCTGGATCAAGCAGCATTTTTGAACTAATGTGCAGAGCAGAGTGACTTTATTAATAGACAGGTGCTCAACTGACCTCCACGAAGGCATCAGTGAGATCGCTGGCACGGTCCATGACGGGCAGGTGCCGCCCTGCAACAATCTTCGCCTTTAACTTCCCAGGCATTATTCCTCTAATCTTCTTATTTAAACACACATAAACACAAACATTCTGTTTCCACACTGGATCAAGGCTAAAAAGGAAAAAATAAACAAATCATAAGCAACCTGACCCACATACATTCATACTTGAAACATGTGAACACAACAGGTGCTTTTGACAGATTAGACTAGAGGACAGACAGAAGGGCCAGGGACTAATGCAGCAGATATATGGTGCGTTCAAATCCTCCTGGGAAATTCATATTTACGAAATGGGAAGTCTTGTTTTTAAGTCAGGTGCGTTCAAGTCACTTTCATCAGAGCAAGATGGTAGTGTACCTTCTATTAATTAATTACACACAAAATACAGCAAGGTTTTTAAACTCTACTTTCAGGAAATGAAGACCAAAATGTGCATCATCAGGAGTGTTTTGCTTTTATAGGTTTCTAAATCATTTATGAAGCCACTGTAAACTTTATCTTTACATATTAGGCTATATTGTTATATTATAATTCTATTATATTTTGTGCAGGGAATTAGGTCATTTTGTTGTAAAAAAAAAAAAAAATACTAATAATAATAACGACGTCATTATGTCACTGCTAAATACCAATAAATATTGTGGTGTTCAGCCACCATATTCTCACTGACACACTCCCAACTCGTAAACCCCGAGTTTCCCACTCGTATTTACGTTGCGTTAATGTGCGTTCAACTCGTAAATACGATATTTTCGACATGACTTGACCGGACCAATATTCTAAAGCGAAGAAGCAATATATAACTACTGCATGCACCTTGTTCATGTAAAAAAGCAGTAACAGTAGTCACGTAAACATGATCTTTGCATAATTTTGAGAAAATAATTAAATAATACAGCTAATCAATATGTACATTTCTAGGTTCACCTCACGGTTAGCAGTCTCATGCACATTATTATTTTAACAAAATCAAAACGTAAAATAAGAACCCCAAAACATTTTATGAAAGACATAAATCGATAATAATTCTTATACAAATCATATATAACGTTATGCATAGCGTTAGCTCTGTATGGTTCAGGCAGTAAGCAGTTTAGCTGCATTCACATTGTCAATATATCACAGCAGCACTATATTTGATACAAAAGCATGTTTCAATACAGATCTGTGGATAAACTACAGATAGATGAGGTTATTTTAGTGTTTTTGATTATGTCAGCTCACCAGAGTTTCACCTTAGCGGTTCAATCTGACATTAAAGTCTCTCCATAGATCCTCGTGCCGATTGAAACGCTTCTTGTATCATGATTAGATCTCAGGAAGGTGCAGCGTCGATTCTGTGTTGCATTTTGGTCGCAATCATACCAAAATGTAGATGTTTATAAGGCTAATTTTCAAAATTAAAATCGTCTGTCAAATGAAACAGCTTTCGCAGATTCTGGCGCATCGCTCACGCAGTTGGGACTGGGAGGCGGGCACGTCAGAGCACATCCGGGTCACGGACATTGATGCCATTTGGGTCAGATGTGTGCTGATTTGAAATATTTTTAAATATTAAAAACTTTCATCCAAAGTTTTTTTTCCATCACGTCTATCTTAGATCTTCACGCTATTAAAATAACTGGACAAATAAGCATTTGACTTTTTACAATCGTCGAGGATTAAAAGTCAGTGTAAATAACGTTAATCCCATTGCATCCAGAGCCAAGTCAGGCAGTGGATTATTAGCCTACTATTATTAAACACTGCGTGCTATCCAACTGGGACCTTCCTACAGTATGTATGTAGGCTAGCATGTGTAAACACACATACTGGTGCTTAATGCAACATAAAACATGTTTAGCTCATGTTCACATGGTTGTAATTTATCAGATAAAGTAGCCTATGAAACTCTAAATTGTTAAAGATGGAAATCATACACAACAAAAAGGCCTACAAGTTAAAAAAAAGATACAGACATTCATTATAAAAAAATATAAAGACATTTTTAATACTATATAGCCTATGGGTGTGCACTGTGCAGTTTATATATATATATATATATATATATATATATATATATATATATATATATATATATCAAATGTAAATTCATTCAGTTCTATTTTGTATTTACACTAACGTTACCGTATGTAATTAATCTTCACATTTTTTTTAAACCAATCATAAATCTCATCAAGTTAGATTTTTTAACGCATTTTTACATTTAGGCTATTCTAAAACAACTAAAGGTGGTAACAATTTAAACAATATATTTTATTTGTGAACTGATGTTCAGCTGTTCTTTTTAATAGTCAACTTATTTTCATCAGTCATCAAGCTCGGTAAACACTGGTCACATGAAGATGTACCTTTAACTTCACCACGCTGATTGCTCACTAAATAAAACCCACAGTCATCATGTTTTCAGGCCGTTTCAAATTTGAATTTGATGTGGCATAACGCAGTGATATCTACGTGGTTGAGTTGTCTTTAATTAGTCTTTTTTTCATAATTTTGTTCATTCAGACTAGAGCATGAGGTATGAGGTCACTTTGTAGGCCAACCGGCAGTTAGCATCACATTGTTTCCCTTGACAAAAAAAGGGGATTTTCCCATAGGCTTGGATTATCACTGAAAACAAGCTCTATGATCAACAACAGTTTGTGATACTTGCACATTTTGTCCATCAGTATAATTATCACAGATGAATACAACTTTTATGAATTTTGAAGCCTCAATGCAGTCGCCAGAAGTAAAAGGCTAAAGGTAGGCTATAAAAAAACTACACCACAGTCCCACGAATTCAACGTCACCATCACTAGCTTCTGACAACTCTTTCAGTTTTTATCTTAAAACATTTTCCCAGAACATTTGAGTTTATAAGAGCAGAGCTCAATTACAAGCATAAAGAAGCTGTGAAAGCGGACTGAGCTTATCTGTTCGGCGTGATGACGTTTAATGTCCCCGACTGCCTCTGTTTTCACATTTAGCCACTTGTTAGCCTTTTTCAAGACACATAACAGCTTCAAAAAATCACGAGTGGGGTAATATTGTTGTATTGTATGTTGTGGAATAAAATGTGAAAGTGTCTTGAACTTGTGTTCGTTACAGACCATTTAACCAAAATCCCATTAAAAAACCCATTGACTTAGGGACGATGGAACCGGAAGTGCTAAAATGCTAACTCGCTTTCATGATTTGGCCTACAAAGTGATGTCATACCTGCACCACTCTGTGCTCACGAAAACAAGAGGCGGGGTCGCAGGAACCAACCATATCCAAACATAACCGATTATATCCAATCATAGCATGATGGAGGCATTGCCCCCTCTCACGTGACTTTTCCCCATTCCCCCATCTGTCAAAAGTCAATGGACTCAGGAGAGGCAAGCCTCCCGCTGTAACTTTACCTGCTGGTGTCGCTGTTGGACCGTGTAACTTTAGAAAAAGGAGTGATTCATTCGCTTGTCAAATTTTGTAATATTTGTGCTGTTTTTTTTGTTGGTAATATCGATTATTTTCTCATCCAGTTTCTTTGAGGAGACACTGCCTCCCTTGCCTCCTCAGAGGAAACGCCCCAGTGTGTGTGTATACAGTGTATATACAGTGTGTGTGTGTGTGTGTATAGGCCCTTTATATATATATATAAAGTTAAATATATACATTAGGCTATTATTAATTTGACCAGAGCTTGATATAATAATCAGGCCTATTTATTATTGAGCTGCACTATTAGATAGCTCTATTAGATTTGATGAATTATTATGAATTATGTGATGTTTGTAATATCAATTGGTTTTTCTCACACTTTAAAACATTCCATCTTGAATGATAAATTACAAAAATTTGTACAATAATAAAATAATAATAATAAAATATATATATATATATATATAATATGTGTGTATGTATATATATGTATATATATATATTCATAATTGTATATATATGGTCCATATTTATATAGCCTATGGTCCTGACAGTGGTCCTTGCTAAGTAATCAAGAGTCAAGGATTAATACTTATCCAAGATGATTAAAAATTATATATTACTTTACTTGACCAGAGCCTATTTTTTACACCCTTTTATTGTTTTATAAAAACCTCCGAACACAAGTAGCCTATATTCATTTTTTTTTATGTTGCAGAGTTAGGCATACTGCAGAGATGACCTAACAATAGGTGTCTAACAATAACCATTACATAAGCAAGCATCATGTTACATAAAATCCATAACTGATATATTGTCATCAAAGACTATTTTTATATGCATGAGTGCATTTGTTGGCATCATTTGTGAGTCTGGAGTTTGTATGTTTGTGTGTTAGGGGGGTAAGTTAAGTAGTTTGGGCTTCTGTTGTAAGGATCAATTCAATACCTCGTAAATATTGGCTTAGTTTCAAATGAACCCTTGGATCAAAGGGTTTTTTCACCTCATTGAGCTGCCTTAGGAGGAAATTAGCTAATTTGAGCTCAAATATGCAAGGGGATGCATGAGAGATATTCCTGACACCCCAAGCTGTCGAAACCATCCGCCTGTATAGAGTCAGTGCCAGTCATGCCTCCTCTATCCATATAGAAAAGTGAACTGAATGAATGAAAAAGTTTTTTCTCACTGAATCCAAAAGGACTTTTTGGTCAAGAACAAAAAAAATTTGATAAATAAATGATCAGCATTTAAAGTTTTGCCAGATCTGATGACCTGAACGTCCAAATGGTCTTAATCAAGAGTCAAGTATTTATATCACTAAGAATACACCAATACAAAAACTATGTGGTCATATAAACACTTGTTCTTGGTTTCAAACGCACTACAAAATGCATTAAAGAACAATAGGTGTTTAAAACACAGTGAGATCATATTTTAGGTCCAGGGTTGGTGGGCAAATGGTGTTTAAAATGAGTATTTATGGAAGTGAGGTTTGCTTTTGTGAGAGTGAGCAGGTGCTGATTGTTCTGTCCTATGACTAATGGATGAAAACCTTTGCTTTATGCTATGTCTTGTTATTTGACTGTAACGTATTCGAGGTGAAGAGTTAACAACCTGTAATTTACAGATGTGTCAGGCAGTCATTTTTAGTCGAAGGACTTTTCCTTATACTGTTCCTGTTTGAATTTTTATAGGATATGCCATTTTTGTCTGCTATATTGTATTAAAGATGCATATTAAAATTATTTGAGTCACATAGTAGGCTTTGAATTGCTTTGTCCTTGTGGCGTAGGACACACAAACACACGCCCAGGCTCTGATATGTTGAGGACAGCTGCCCATTCATTCTCATTCCTGTCTCTGGGAGCTAAAATTACAAAGCTGTTGCCTGTCACACATAAAAACAATTGTCTCTGTCCATTGTGCTTTCAGAAGCTGGTTTGACCCAACAGGCAACACCTCAGGTAACACACACATCTCTTTGTGTCAGCTACCACTTTCCTAGACATCTCTCAACACTGGATCAACAAGATTTATTTAGTTTAGTATTGTGATTGCAACTATACATCATTGTTTATTTTTTTATTTCCGATATCACAGGTTTCACGATGGCAGACGAGTAAGTAGTTTTTATGCACTGTTTTTGCGTTACTCTGTGAAACATGAACACACATCTTTGTATTTATTATTTTCTTCTTTTTCTCTTTGCAACCACCAACAAACATACAAATCCGCAGCGATGTAAGTAAATTGTGTTAGTTAAACATAATTAGTTAAAGGGTTAAAACCTTTAAACCTTAATTATATTATACAATAATTTTCTGATATGGACAATGTGATTTATACTATGTATTTTTACTTTATTTGAATTTTCATCAAAAGGCACCTGGTCCATTGGCCCCTCGGGGAGTACAAGCCAAGGTATTCACCAGCATATTCAACAGTATATTGTGATTATGATAATTGTGACTTATACATTCATCTATACATTGTTGAATGACAGAACATATTGCATAAAACTTGGGATTAACTAGTCATTCACTTTAATCACTTTCTTTCCCCCCTTTTTAGCCAAAGTCTAAGATCTCTGCATCTCGAAAACTCTCCCTGAAGGTATGGTGTGTGTGTGTGTGTGTGGGTTGGGGGAGGAAGGGGGGTCCTGGTAAACCCTACATTATGGGGCAATATCCAAAATCCTTGTGGTGACATTTTTGGTCCTCATGAGGAAAACAGCTGATAAATCATACTAAGTGAAGTGTTTTGAAAATGTAAAAATGCAGAAAGTTTTCTGTGATGGGTAGGTTAAGGCTAGCCTGGTAATACCAGACTCTGCTACTTTGCTTTGCTTCGTAGACAGAGTCTGGAATGGCATAATAGAGAAGTGTTTTCTCTCTTGCTAGGGGGCGCTTGTCTTAAGTTTAAAATCATTGGTTACCCGTAAGCCAATCACATGACGTTTGGTTATGGCGTGTGTTATGCGCATGCTCAGCCGCATCTAACTTCCACTGTAAACACATGTATGATGCGAAAACAAAACCATCGAGCGAAATACCGGAGTGAACCACAGTCTATGGAGTGAACATGGCTGTGAACGACTTTTGCACATTATGTGAAGTAAATCTACGCATCCACGGTACAATCAGCGTCTACGTCACGGCTCTCAGCCCGCCCTCTGTTCGTTGATTGGCCCGGCTGTTTCCAGACCGGTGTAAAACAGAAAGCTCTGACGCTGTATCAGACTGAGTACAGAAGCGAAATGAAATTGAGCGGAAGTACGAAGTCTGACGTAGTCAGGCTAGGTTAAGGCTTAAGTATGGAAGCTTGTTTCCGCCACTGAATAATAAATAAATAGTAATAATTGCGACTTTTTATCTCACAATTCTGACTTTTTTTCTCACAATTGCGATATATCAAGTCAGAATTGTGACTTTTTTTCTCAGAATTACGAGATATGAAGTCAGAATTGTGAGAAATAAAGTCGCAATTCTGAGAAATAAAGTCGCAATTGCGAGATATAAAGTCGCAATTCTGAGAAATAAAGTCGCAATTGCGAGATATAAAGTCGCAATTCTGAGAAATAAAGTCGCAATTAGGAGATATAAAGTCAGAACTGCATGATATAAAGTAGCAATTGCGTGTTATAAAGTCAGAATTGTGAGATATAAAGTCGCAATTGCGAGAAAAAAAGTCAGAATTCCGACTTTATAACACGCAATTCTGACTTTATATCTCGCAATTCTGACTTTATAACACGCAATTGCGACTTTATTTCACGCAATTCTGACTTTATATCTCGCAATTCTGAGAAATAAAGTCAGAATTGCGAGATGTAAACTCGCAATTGTGAGATAAAAAGTCGCAATTATTATTATTTATTTATTATTCAGTGGCGGAAACAAGCCTCCATACTTAGGGGATAGAATATACAGATTGTACAGTATAAAAATCATTATGTCTATGGAAAGTCCCCATAAAACATGAAAACACAACATTTTATTTATTTATTTTTAACTACAGAATGTCTGTTTGTGTTCTGTTTTCCAAGATCCTTTTGCTTCAAAGAGCAATGGAGGAGTTGGAACAGGAAACGGCCAATCGTGACGACGAGAAGGTGAAATATCTGAGTGAGAAGCTTCCACCTCTTCAAATAACCGGTCTCCAAATGGAGGAGTTGCAGGTTAGTGAAAGATATGTTAAGATATGTTAAGATTATGTTTCTCATGAAGTTTGAATCTAGACGGAATCGAAGCTTAAAAACAAGATAGTTCGGATTTATTCATTAATATTTTTCAGTCACCTCACAATTTGCATATTTCCAATTGTGTTCTTTTAATTTGATATATTATAAAATACTATTATTATATAATATAATTTAAAAACACGAGAAGCAGTAATAATTAAGAATGAGTATTTTTACACATCCAGAAACTGTGTCGGCAACTTCATGCCCAAGTCGACACAGTGGACGAGGAGAGATACGACTTTGAGGCCAAAGTCAATAAAAACAACAAAGAAGTGAGTATAAATGAATGTACCATTTCTAATCTCACACTAAATGTTTCTGTAACGAACAGAGTGTGTATGTGTGTGTAAAAGATCCATGAGCTGAAGCTGAAGGTGCAAGATTTAGGAGGGAAGTTTAAGAAACCTGCCCTGAGGAAGGTGCGCGTGTCTGCGGATGAGATGATGAGAGCGCTTCTGGGCTCCAAACACAAGGGCTCCATGGACCTCAGAGGCAACCTCAAATCTGTGAAGAAAGAAGACATTAAACAAGAGAAGGTACACACACAGAACACAACAAGCATACTGTATAAAACTTCATAGAATAGAACTTTTGCATTACATTAATGGGGCAAATGCTGCAGAAATTTGTCATTTTAAGTGTCCTTGACAGGTTTTTAGAGATTCACCTGCATAAAGGAAACACGTTTTCAGTTTCTGGACATAACTGCATTTCTGTTTTGTCAGGTTATGTCGACAGAGGTGGGCGACTGGCGTAAGAACGTTGAGGCCATGTCTGGTATGGAGGGCAGGAAGAAGATGTTTGATGCTGCTGGTGGAGGACAGTGATAGGAGTGTATATAAGAGTGTATAATTGTGTATATGTATGCGTGTGCATTTGTTATTAGTGACCGGTAAAGTCCAAAATGAAGAAAATCACCAATAAAAAAACAAAACAATATGTATTAATACAAATCTCTAAAGAAAGCTTGTAACTCTATGAATATGGAATGTTTCATATGACTTTAATTTAAGGTTATTAAACCTTTGATTATGCTAATTATGTGTGATTCATTATGACAATAGACTGTCATGATATTTTTAGCACACACTGGATGGATAGAACTTCACGACCTTGTGTGACTGACAGCCGGTTACATATCAGGGCTGTGAGGTCAGGTCACAATCACCACTGACGGATTGACAATTGACTCACTCAGAATATTCACACTGTGTGACTGGCTGTGTTTGTGCTCAAGGACATGAGAAGTTAGTGTCTCTGGCAGTGATTTATTTGGTCAACACCTGTCTGAGACTGACAAAAGAGATGAGTTGTGGACATGTAATGTGGCCTGGTTTGGCAGGCATACTGTATGAACAACGGCGGGGATGTAGAGTGGAAAGAATAGTTTATCACCTCAAAATAGCACGACTATGACAGGGATTAACACTCTTATTATTCTCATCATACACATTCAGTGAATGTGTGAATCTCCAAGACACAATACCCCAAAATCAAAACAAAAATGAATGCAAAATACTTTGTAGCCTATGTAGAATAAAAAATAAAGTATATTTTGATTTTTTTTGCTGTTGCATTGTGACATTGCTTTCATGACATTTTTTTTTGTGTTTATTTTAGACATTTAACTTTTTTTTATTCCTGTTATTCTGGTGATTATCACTAGATTCACCAGAATTTAAAATGTTTTATAAAAAAATAGAACTTAATGTAGCCTAATATTAAAGAATTTTTGCACAAATGGGAAAAATATGCAGAAATGCTGCAGAAAATCCTTTATTTGGGGTCAGTAAAAGCATAGTATTGTGAAATAACATTATAATTTAAAATACTGTTTTCCACTTAAATATATTTTTAAAATGTAATTTATTCCTGTGATGCAAAGCAGAATTTTCCGCATCATTACTCCAATCTTCAGTGTCACATGATCCTTTAGGGGAGAGTTGTAATGTATGAACATTGCCATTATGTTAAGACTGTGTCTTAAAAACTATGAGCAACTAGCAGTTAGTTAGGGGTAATCGGTCTTTATTTTCGGTATCAAATTAGACCAATCTACGTTTTTATGTAACTGACTTATGAACAGTCTTAAAGAAAATAAATTAATGACTAAAGACCTAGCAGTTTATCCCCAGAAATCATTCTAATATGCTGTATTTTTAAGGAAACCCTGATGCATTTTTTTCAGGTTTCTTTAATAAATAGGAAGCTCAAAAGAACAACACTTATTTTAAATATATATATTTTGTAACAATGTAGGCTAAAAGTATTTACTGTTGAAATAATCAAATAAATCAAAGGCTGTAGTAGTGCGTACTATGCAGTGTGCTAACACTCTCACACTTAAATAAGATTACAAACCTCTTTTGAACATGTCAAAGTTTAAACAATTGAGTTAGATAATGAGTGTGAGCATTGTACTTTGCACTATGGTGAGTTCAGCTGTCAGCAGACGTGAATGTGCACGTATATAGAACTCCAAATAAATGCACAGACGTGAGCCTTCACTAAATATAACCCAACGTATAAAATTAAAAGGCATTTGCAGAATTTAAACATGGCAATTAGAAGTCAGAGTCTCATTTTAACCCTTCACAAGCTCATACCAGCAGGTGGGGGGTATGCTACAGTAGGCCTATATATAACTTTCTAGAATAGATGCTCTGGAATTAGGTAAGCTATTGTATTTACTTTTACTATTCGAGCGGAACGAATAGGGAACCTATTTTTGGTGGATTGTTTCAGAATTTGAAATTGAAAGCGCTATATATTAAAGTCAGCAAAAAAAAACAGAAGTTGAAATACTCTTTTCTTCACCACTGTGACTTACATCCGAGTGATGAAACAGCTTCTTGAACAACCAAATAAAATGTAGGGCGGGACTTGATTTTGTCCACTGGTAACTGACTGGATTGTTGAATGCCGCCGTCGCGCCAGTAAACGCATCATCAGAGAAGAGACGTTCTTTTAATTAAAGGTTATGAGGGCAAGAACATTTTTAATAATAATAATGTTCATGGATAAATCATTAATGCAAATAAATAATGCAATATTCCATAAAAAAAATAAAATAAGAACGGTCGTTTCTGATTTCATGGTGATTTAATTTCAGCTGCAGTGTTTCTCTCAGGGTTCTGTCACTTCTGTCTGTATTTCTTGGTTCTGTGACAGAGCTCTGACATTCCTGTTTTGTCATGTTTGGTGTGAGCACATAGCTTGTCATGTGTTTCCTTGTGCCATGTGCTCTCCTGTCTATTGTCTAACCCCACCCACCTTGTTGCCTGACTATTGATTGATTTGCCCCACCTGTCCTCCCTCCTTACCTGCTTTGTTTGCTCTCCCTATTTATGCAGTCCTGTGCTGGTTCCTTGTCATATGTTTACCCTTGTGTGTTCTTCCTGTAGTCAAGTCATGTTTTCCCCCTCGGTGTAGTAGGCTTATTGTTTGTATTTTGTTTTATTTTTTGCTTAATAAAAGCCATACTTCTTCTGTGTTTGAGTCCTCGCCTCATCTCCTCAACCCCAAACCGTGACAGTTTCATTTTAAGTGGTGAGTTTTACTTTTAAAACTAACAAAATGTATAACTTCTGTACAAGACTTGTCAAATAGAATGCCGAATGTTTATCCAAGTGACCATTTTTTTCCCCATGACACAGCATTTTTCCACTTTTAGGAAGTGCCCAGTAAGTGGAAATTGTACTGATGGAGCATTACTGCAGTTCAAGCATTAAAAAAGGATGTTACTTTTTTTTTTTTTTTAAAACAAACCTGTTTTTTTCCCAAAACAAGTACCTGCTTCCACTTTCAACAAATCATTTACATTTGGAGTAGCATATGCTGAGAATTTTACTGCGGTAGCCTACTGAGAAATGTTCTTTGAGGTCTTGGTCTAGTTATTTATTACAACAATGATGCACATTTAGATGCAAGCAGCTATTTTTAGAGTTTGGCACAACAAACAGGGGTTACGTAACAGAAGAATGATGAAACTAACATATGGTTGCCACATATGTGTTGGACAGAAGAACAAATATCAGGAAGTTTATTTTTAGCCATAATGAAGTAAAATATGTCAGTCAGACAGTAAAATAAGGAATATTTGATTAAAGGCCATAAACAGGTGATGCACTGCTGACGTTGATCGTATACCAAATAAAACTCACCACCTGGCAAAGCTTTGTCTGCTGTGCCACGTTTTTAAACCATTACGGACTCGCCAATTCAGATGTAGTTTATAGCTCTTGTTTTAGCTTCTCTCTATATGATGATGTCAATCCAATGATGTTGTCAAAAATGTCACCTTGGCAAAAAGCATTTGCGAAATGTCCCAGGAGCCTTGACTAACATCTGAGGTACAGATCCAACCGAAAATTAATGTTGACATCTTCCAGGTTTGGAATCTGCTGAAAAATGTGAGATCTTTCAGTCTCATGTACATGAATTGCTCATTAATGTCTTCAGGGAAGAAGACTCTATTTTTCTCTTCATCTTCACTGTTTTCAAATCTTCAAGATTTTATGGAAACAGTCTGAGTCAGATGGTCATCTTGCGCATCAGCTTCAACAGATCTAAAAGCTGGGAAAGAGATCAGACTGGTTTTCCAGTGAACTCCAAACACCTAAGGTGTTTCAATGTGGTTCAACAAATAAATTCTGAATGTTGAATCAACAAATCCTGCATTTTGAGGAGATGGTGGCACTTCAACCATGGACTAGCAGCAAAACCAGGAAGAAAAAAAAAAAAGCGTCGACATAATTTTTCCTCATCACTTTTCTCATATTTTTTTCCATCACCATGTCCCTTTAGGGGCTACGTAGCTGTATGATCTAAATGTTTTTCTAGCTTATTTTCATGTTTGATTTTCATTCATCAGACCTTAAAGGCACACTACAGTGCCCTCCACAATTATTGAACCCCCTGGTAAATATGATCAAAATTGGCTGTAAAAAATAAATCTGCATCGATTATCCTTGTGATCTTTCATTCAAAAAATGTGCAAAAATCTAACCTTTCATTGAAGTAAAAGAATTGAAAGTGGGGGGAAATCACATTATGAAATAAATGTTTTTCTCCAAAACATGTTGGCCACAATTATTGAAACCCCTAGAATTTTTTACGAGTAAAATATCTCTGAAGTATATTCCCATTAATATTTACCTTTTTTAGTACACCAGGGTGACTAGGAACATGAAACTGTCCAGCTATGACTTCGTGTTTCACAGGAGTTTAAATATGAGGAAACACAAAGGCCAAATCCCCTTAATCATCCATCACAATGAGTAAAACCACAGAATACAGTTCTGATGCGTAGCAAAAGATTGTTGAGCATCACAAACTAGAAAGTGGCTGTAAGACAATAGCTAAAGAATTGAAAATCCCCATTTTGACCATCAGGGCAATAATTAAGAAGTTATAACCAACTAAAGATGTTATGAATCTGCCAGGAAAAGGACGTGTGTCTATACTGTCTTAATGCACGGCGAGTATGAAAGTTTGAGTGGCCAAAGACTCTCCAAGGATCACAGATGGAGAATTGCAGAGATTAGTTGAGTCTTAGGGTCAGAAAGCCTAAAAAAAAAATTATCAAACAACCCCTACATCCCCACATGTTGTTTGGGAGGGTTTAAAAAAAAAACCACCTCGCTCATCCAAAAACAAATTCCAGCAAATTTAATTGTCAGACACGACTGGATCTTCAAACAACACAGGGTTCTGTGGTCAGATGAGACTAAAACAGAGCTTTTTGGCAGCAAACACACTAGATGGGTTTGGTGAACACAAGGATAAAAAGTACCCCATGTGTACAATTTAATATACCATTGGATCTTTAATGTTGTGGGCATATTTTTCTGCTGGAGGTCCTGGACTTCTTGTTCAGATACATGGCATTGTGGATTCTATCAAATATCAACAGATAAAAAATCAAAACCTGACGCCTTCTGCTAGAAATCTTATAATGGGCCGTGGTTGGATCTTCCATCAGGACAACGATCCAAAACAAACATCAAAATCAAAACAAAAATTTGTTTGTGGAGCACAAAATGAAGCTTCTGCCATGACCGTCTCAGTCCCCTGACTTGATGAGTGGGCTGAACTGAAGAGGAGAAGCACCAACATGGATCTGGGAATCTGAAGGATCTGGAGAGATTCTGTGTGGAGGAATGGTCTCTGATCTCTTGTCAGTTATTCTCCAAACTCATCAGGCATTATAGGAGAAGACTCAGAGCTGGTATCTTGGCAAAAGGAGATTGCAAAAAGTATTTAATGAAAGGGTTTCAATAATTGTGGCCAACGTGTTTTGGAGAAAAACATTTATTTCATAATGTGATTTTCCCCCCACTTTCAATTCTTTTACTTCAATGAAAGGTTAGAATTTTGCACATTTTTTGAATGAAAGATCACAAGGATAATCGATGCAGATTTATTTTTTACAGCCAATTTTGATCATATTTACCAGGGGGTTCAATAATTGTGGAGGGCACTGTATATGCAAGATTTGTACCTTAATATAACAGCTTCGAAATCATTTCTATGGTGAACGAACTCGTAAGGCGAATCATCCCGATAGCAAATCAGGGGGGACGCCGCTGGCAAAACCAGCAATGCAGGTTTGAGCAGTGGCGCCCCACCAAATCTCGCGAGAATCACGACTTGCGTTACGGCACAACGTCACATACATCAACAACACTTGAAGCAGCCTCTATGGAAAACACTAACACACATTTCAGACGTGAATCATGGCGAAGAGTCATGGAAAAGAAAATGAGAAACTATTTACAACAATAACATTAAATACAAGTACTCCACAGTGACTCTAGGGGTCGCTGTTTGACAAAAACGGAAACTGCATAGTGTGCCTTTAATGGCCTCATTGCATATTTTTCATCTGAAATGGTAAAAAGCTAGCCTGGAAATCCAGACCTAAATCTAAAAGATTAATGGTCTGGCGTCGACTAATGAAAATTGCCCAGCTCGAGGGGCGGCACCAAGCGTGCGTTTGAAAATCTCACTGCACGCAATTGGATAACACTATGACCAATCACAACAATAAACCCCAGCTACCAGCGGAGCTAACTGGTAGCAGAGAAAGTCTAATGAGGGGAGAAGTGCCACTCAATAAACTTCCGGTTGCAGTTCCACTCTTGCTCCATATGAGGGCGCACACAGGATGAGTGCAGAATGAATGGAGGTCTGGAGCTATACCGCTCAAAATCCACTTTTCTTAGGATATAATTTGTTTAGTAATTTGAATGTTGTTTTCGAAAGGGGATGCAAAGAAATTACACATTGCTTGGTGTTAGATTTTTTAGAGTCACTTATTTGCTTTAAAAAGTATTTCAAAATGTCAATGACGTCAGAATGCTGACGTCATTAGCAGAATGCTAACGTGTTATGGGCAACAACTCAACCTGTAAGAAATCGAAAAGAAATAAGTACTCGTTCATTCAACTTTCGATCTATAACCCATGTTGAACTTGCAAAACCTACAATCAAATCTGGGATTTCGCAACGGCAATCGGGTGAGGGAGACAAATTTAGCCGTCTAGCCCCATTGACTCCCATTCATTTTGCACTCATGGCGAGCGCCCCCAATGGAACTCTGATTGGAACTACAACCAATAGGACTTAATAGTGCGTTGGAGTGAACAGGCTTTCCGTAGACGGGCTTTGCTGGTAGATTATACTCTTACCGTATCCGGTCGGCAAAACAGCAAAAACGTCCTTCTTGCAAAGGAACGATTCGAGCGGCGTCTTCTGTTCCTGTTTTAGATAAAAAGCCAAGTCTAACTCGTTCATTGTAGCGGCCAAAGCCGTTTCAAACAACTGGTGTTCATCCATAGCCATCTTGCAATGTTTACTAATGACTTCAACTTCACAGCGCTGTCGTCATCTGTTTAGCTCGCCTCTGGCCCGCCTATATCAGATAACCCGATGTGATTGGTGCAGCTCAGATCGAGGGGCATATTTAATGAGCATCATTACTCGACACCAGAGTAACTCGCTGAGCAAATTCAACTTGTGCTCTTGCGAGAACTCTGGATTACATGGGTAGTAAATAGCATTTAAAAAGGAACCACCTACAAATGAATATTTTGTCATTATTCACTCAGCTTCATGTCATTCCAATCCAAACACTCCAATCCAAACACAAATTTTTTAATAAAAGACAAGGCACAAACTGTATAAACGTCTAGCATCAGAGAAACCATGTTGAAGGTTCTTCATCAATGAATTTTCACTGCCAATCACAAACATGACTCCACTTTTGACCGAACAATTGATAAGGCTGGTCATAAATACACACCTCAACAAAACAAAACCTGGAGACTTTTTATTTTAAGGTTGTTGGTGATCTGCGTCAACGAGACATTTTAACTTTGCCTCCTACAAGAAGATCCTTCATATAAAAATATATGGAAAAAATTAAAAACAATGACACTATTGACTGTCAGATCTACAATTCATTACATCTATTTTTTGTTTGTTTAAAAAAAAAAAAAAAAAAAGGAAACCCAGCAAGGCAGTAACATTTAGAGAATGTATAACCATTGAAAATAATCTCTGGAAAACCAGCACCAAATCCCCACAAAAAGAAGTGTACAGTAGATTTCCATCTGAAATGAAACAACATAAGGCACTTATAGATGACCATGGCTTAGGTCAGCTTTCACTGGGCAGTTATTCATCACAATACACACTCATAAACCAAATGATAACCCACAGAATAAAAACAAGAAACCACATCACTGTCTTTATGTGTGTGTTTGATGAATATTATTAAGATCTAATTTGTTTTAAGTAATACTGCACATGGTTGAATCAGTCTGAATCAACATGAGCCGGGTTTAATGGCTGGAATGTGTCATGAACACAGAAGAACTTGCATGGAAATCAGGAAAATCCCTTTCTTTTGTACAAAAAAAAAGGCATTTATCATCATCAAAACACCTTGAATTTCACTATAAAATGGCAAATATCACAAAGACAAGGCTATTTCATACCCAATACCTCCCCCTCCCCCAAAAAATTACATTTTGGATAAAAAAAAAATGAAGCCTTCAATGAAGGTACTGTGACAGTAGGTTTAATGACAATTAAGCACATCTGTACAGTTCTCATTAATAGAATGAATGTTTGAAACTTTTAGTTTTCCTGTACTGTATTACAGTAACAAAATATGATTTTTGTTTTAAATCAGCATAGATTTAACGCATCACAACAACTACTGGCATGATGTAAACAGACGTTCAATTTAATAATGTGTCTTTATTTTTCAACATTACAGTAATGAGAATTTGGAATTAAAATGTGCTTAATTTTCATGTATATTACGGGAAAATAAAATGTCTTCTTTCTTTTGTATTTTGGGGACGAAATATGGCACAGACGTGTTCTTGACAGGCTTTATGCGATTGACCTGAAAAACGGATCGGCATTTCTAACCTGAATTAATTCACTATTCAAAAACACGCTCTGTGCCTCTGGGAATATTGCACATCTCTTTGGTTTTGTCCACAGATTCCTTCAGTCCCTAAGAGGTCACACAGCATAAAACACATAACAAGTGTGAAAAGCCAAACCCCTCACCCAAGACACTCATCTACCTGAATAAATACACATTTTCTCAGTATATACATCTCATTGTACGTCACAGTGAGAACAGAATATTTAGCCAGACGCAGCTGAAGGCATATTATTGACCTGGAAGTGATGCCAACACCAAAGTAATGCTGAAACCTTCAATGACCTCAAAATGTTCGTTTAGCTCAGTTTACATTTTTTTTTTCCTTGACAGTGTAGTTGGCATTAGAGAAACATTTCAACTCTGGAAATGATCCCATAGCAGCTGGAGATGTTGCATAACTCATCTTCAAACAAAACATCACCTTTTCCTGAGTCTCAGTGTTTGTTTCCACTAATTTGCACCTCAAAATCACCTTCAATCAGATGCGATCTGGAACGCACATCTGGAATGTCCTGAGGTTCACCAAACGTTTAAAGTGCCGTGGTAACCGTTGCTCAGCAGCGGCGAGACTGTTGACTCGGTTACGTGTTGCGCAGCATCTGGCGATTCCACATTCCACGCTTTGAATGAAAGTGATGGAAGAAGTTCCTCAGGTACAGACGCTCCACCTCCAGCCCACCCTGAAGGATCCTACAGACCACAGATAACACAAGGCACTTCACACACCAAATAATGTTTGTTATACATTAAGGATGCACTGATATTACATTTCTATCTAACACGATAAGCTGAATTACTTTCAATGTTATAGGTAACGATAAATAGCCGATATTAATATTATAGGAAAGGCAAGGCTTAGGCAAGTTTATGTACATAGCACATTCCATACATGATGGTAATTCAAAGATCTTTATGTAAAAAAAATACAAAAATTTTTTTTTTTTTAATTCTATACTATTTTAGTAAAAATTTTATACTATAAAAAAATATATAATATATATAGTTTTATTTTTATATAAATAAAAGTCAAAAACTAAAAGCAATCACTTTATATGAAATCCCAACATCATAATGCACAGTATGAAAAATGGATACTGATACTGACTCTAATAAAAACCATAATCACAGCTTTTTAGTGTGTGTATTGTCTCACGACTGACCTGTCCAGTAGTTCCCAGTCCTCTCCGCCCCAGCGGTCACTGAATTCTCTGGTGTTCATGCCCCCAATAAAGTCCAGGTCTGATTTATAAATTCCCAGAAGTCCAAAGCCATTGACCTCCCAGTAACCTGCACATTAAACACACACTGTGAATCTGGTATTCAGCGGTTCTGCTGTGAATTTAAACATCTACATTACTGTTAAAAAAAAACTTTCATTGAGCAAGGACCCATTAAATTGATCAAAAGTGACAGTAATGACATAAATGTAGCACAAATGTTTTCAACATTGATAATAAATGTTTCTTGAGCAGCAAATCAGCATATTAGAAAGATTTCTGAAGGATCATGTGACACTGAAGACTGGAGTAATGATGCTAAAAATTCAGCTTTACATCACAGGAATAAATAAAACTAAAATAGAAAACAGTTATTGTGTATTGTAATACTACTTTACAATATTCCTGTTTTTAATGTATTTTTGACACACATAAATGCAGCCTTGTTGACTTCTTCAAATATATTAGTCTTAAAGACCACAAACTTTTGAAAGGTATTGTACTTGTTGAATCTAATTCTCTCGGATGTATTTGACAGTGTTATTAGGTAAAAGACTGTACCATCAGGCTCCAGAGGTGTAGCGCCACAGTTCAGTCTCATGACTATGGGAGCAAAGGCCATGTGTCTCTCCACACAGTGTTTTCTCACAGTGTCGATGAAGCCAGGAGGAAAATGGATGTGCAGATCACAAAGAAACACAATGCTATGATCGTCCTGACAGAGAGACAGACAGACCTTAATTGAGTGACATTCATCAGCTTGCATAAGCGAAGATCAGGCATTCATGGCACGTTTTGAACACAAGTTTTAGAAATTCAAGCATATTTTGTGCAAGTGTGGTGCATGTGAGTGATTGTGTGCGTTAATCTTACAGTAATGAGGTCAATTCCTGCTTGCAGTCCTGCTGATCTCTCAAAGTTTCCACTCAGCCGGAGGTACTGATACCTGAAATAGAGGACACACAATAGAAAAGGAGTCAAAGTGAGGTCTCATTTTACAAGGTTTGAAGTACATGAATTATTAAAACAGTGTCTTTAAAGGAATAGTTCACCCAATTTTTTTTATTCATTTACTCAAGTTTCTTTCCTCTGTTGAACGCAAAAGAAGATATTTTAAAGAATGTTGGTAATCGAACAGTTGATGGGCCCCATTGAGTTTCATAGAAGGGAAAAAATACTATGGAAGTCAATTGCTACCGTCAACGGTCTGGTTACCAACATTCTTTAAAATATCTTTTGTGTTCAACAGAAGAAAGAAACTCATACAGGTTTGGAACAACTTGAGGGTAAGTTCACCCAAACATGTCCATTTTTGGGTGAACTACCCTTTAACACTGTTTTAGAAGAACCAGGCAAAATAAAAATATATAATTATAATAATGATAGCTACAGAAGCATGAAATGGCAATGTGCCAAATGATCAAGGAATCAAACTCGTGAAGTTCAGTGGTTCACTCTACTATGCGTATAATTATAAACCTGTAAATGTACCTGGGTAAATAAGAGTTTTGTAGTGCTTTTTCTACGTTGATATCAGTGCTTTCATAGTCGGTAATGATGACGTTGAAGTTCTGATCTCCAGTGGTGCGGTATAACTCCTCCATGTCAGAAATAAACTGCTGTACCCAACGGGCCTGGTTCTTCACTGCAGACACACAAACACACACAGTGTCTTGTTAAGATATTTCATGCAGCGGACAGTAAACGTGTACATAACCCAGCCAACACTGAGCATCCCCTCAAAATTATGGTATGGTTCTGGTTTGGTTATTTTTTTAGAAGCCAATGTTCTAAGAACATTCTTTTTAGGTTTAATTTTTTATAACCATAAACTCCCTAAAATGTTGCAGTTTTTACATATATAAATATATAATACAACAATAAATAAATACACTACTGTTCAAATGTTTGAGGTCAGGAAGATCTGAAAAGTATATTAAGTAATCTGAAACCATATTTAACAGAACTGTTTTCTAAATGTTTCTTGAGCAGCAAATCAGCATATTAGAATTATTTTTAAAGGGTCATGTGACACTGAAGATGCTGTAATAGTGCTGAAAATTCAGCTTTTTATCACAGAAAATATATTCAAATAGAAAACAGGTATTTTAAATTGTTTTTACTGTATTTTTGATCAAATAAATGCAGCCTGGGTGAGCATAAGATACTTCTTTTGAAAACATTAAGATAACTGTATATATGTGTGTGTATATATTTATATATTTACATACAGTGAGGAAAATAAGTATTTGAACACCCTGCTATTTTGCAAGTTCTCCCACTTGGAAATCATGGAGGGGTCTGAAATTGTCATCGTAGGTGCATGTCCACTGTGAGAGACATAATCTAAAAAAAAAAAATCCAGAAATCACAATATATGATTTTTTAACTATTTATTTGTATGATACAGCTGCAAATAAGTATTTGAACACCTGTCTATCAGCTAGAATTCTGACCCTCAAAGACCTGTTAGTCTGCCTTTAAAATGTCCACCTCCACGCCATTTATTATCCTAAATTAGATGCACCTGTTTGAGGTCGTTAGCTGCATAAAGACACCTGTCCACCCCATACAATCAGTAAGAATCCAACTACTAATATGGCCAAGACCAAAGAGCTGTCCAAAGACACTAGAGACAAAATTGTACACCTCCACAAGGCTGGAAAGGGCTACGGAAATTGCCAAGCAGCTTGGTGAAAAAAGGTCCACTGTTGGAGCAATCATTAGAAAATGGAAGAAGCTAAACATGACTGTCAATCTCCCTCGGACTGGGGCTCCATGCAAGATCTCACCTCGTGGGGTCTCAATGATCCTAAGAAAGGTGAGAAATCAGCCCAGAACTACACGGGAGGAGCTGGTCAATGACCTGAAAAGAGCTGGGACCACCGTTTCCAAGGTTACTGTTGGTAATACACTAAGACGTCATGGTTTGAAATCATGCATGGCACGGAAGGTTCCCCTGCTTAAACCAGCACATGTCAAGGCCCGTCTTAAGTTTGCCAATGACCATTTGGATGATCCAGAGGAGTCATGGGAGAAAGTCATGTGGTCAGATGAGACCAAAATATAACTTTTTGGTCATAATTCCACTAAACGTGTTTGGAGGAAGAAGAATGATGAGTACCATCCCAAGAACACCATCCCTACTGTGAAGCATGGGGGTGGTAGCATCATGCTTTGGGGGTGTTTTTCTGCACATGGGACAGGGCGACTGCACTGTATTAAGGAGAGGATGACCGGGGCCATGTATTGCGAGATTTTGGGGAACAACCTCCTTCCCTCAGTTAGAGCATTGAAGATGGGTCAAGGCTGGGTCTTCCAACATGACAATGACCCGAAGCACACAGCCAGGATAACCAAGGAGTGGCTCTGTAAGAAGCATATCAAGGTTCTGGCGTGGCCTAGCCAGTCTCCAGACCTAAACCCAATAGAGAATCTTTGGAGGGAGCTCAAACTCCGTGTTTCTCAGTGACAGCCCAGAAACCTGACTGATCTAGAGAAGATCTGTGTGGAGGAGTGGGCCAAAATCCCTCCTGCAGTGTGTGCAAACCTGGTGAAAAACTACAGGAAACGTTTGACCTCTGTAATTGCAAACAAAGGCTACTGTACCAAATATTAACATTGATTTTCTCAGGTGTTCAAATACTTATTTGCAGCTGTATCATACAAATAAATAGTTAAAAAATCATACATTGTGATTTCTGGATTTTTTTTTTTAGATTATGTCTCTCACAGTGGACATGCACCTACGATGACAATTTCAGACCCCTCCATGATTTCTAAGTGGGAGAACTTGCAAAATAGCAGGGTGTTCAAATACTTATTTTCCTCACTGTATATATACACATACATACACACACACACACACACACAGTATATATATTTATAAACCAAATTTATATCAAATCAAATTTATAAACCTAAAAAAAGTTACAGAATGTAGCAGAGAGGATTTTTAAATAGACAATTATGCATAACGATATAAAATCAAAGCTGTTTCAATGTGCTGGTGTAACTTCTGCTAAACCATCCAACTTTTGTGTAATGACCATTTAAAATGATCTTACTGCTGGTTACCAATATAAAGGTGTTTGGTTTGTGCTAGTAATAGACCAGAACAACCCATCTTTCTTAGTAAGAAAGCGTCTTGAATAAAATTCAGAAAATCTGGTTCTTCACCCTTCTCTATTTGAGAGAGTTTTACCTGGGATGATGAAGTGGACAGTAGCTGTCGGGTTCCAGTAGAAGTTATATGGATTGCAAAGCTTAAGTTCTTCATCCTTAACCTTTTGTTTTTTATGAGAACCCCAATCTTCAGTTCTTTTCACAAAGATGTACTGAACCAGGCGCAAGTGGTTTCCTGAAGCCTCCAGCAGGTCCAGTTCCAGGAGATATCTACTGCCCCGATTATAATCAGGCTTCTTCTCAATGTTCACGATACGATCTAGAGAGAACTGCCTACACACACACACACACACACACCAATTTATGTCTGAGATTAATTAAAATGTTCAGAATGGCATATTACCATACTACTCATACTATTGTTACTGTTCAGAGATTTTCTGTATGCAATCAGTGCTACAGGACCAGAGCATACTGTAGTGTATTCCAAAATGCAATGCGCTTGACTAGATCTTCCAATTTTCACTATGACGAATGAACCAGAAATAATCAACTAATATTTTTGATGTTTTGTTTGATCAGAATCCCAAAAGATCACACACAAACTGCATAGTGCATACAATTTAAAATGCTATATTCATTAAACAATAAAATAATACACAGTATATACTACCATTCAAAAGTTGGGTTTGATAAGATTTTTTAATGTTTTTGGAAGAAGTCTCTTATTCTCATCAAGGCTGCATTTATTTGATACAGTACTGAGAAATTTTATTACATTTTAAATCAACAGCTTACTATTTAAATATATTATAAGACCTCATTTATTCCTGTGATGCAAGGTGGAATTTTCAGCATAATGTCTCCAATCTTCAGGGTCACATGATCCTTCAGAAATCATTCTAATTTGGTGCTCAAAACCAGTTCTTATTATTAGTAATGTTGAAATCAGTTGTGCTGCTTCAAATTTTTGTGGAAACTGTTACACATTTAATTTTTGGGATTATTTGATGAATAGAAAGTTCAAAAGAACAGCGTTTATTTAAAATGGACATTATAAAATGTATTTACTGTCACTTTTGACCAATTTAATGTGTCCTCGCTGAATAAAAGTAGTAATGTTAAAAATAAAATAAAATAAAAAGTTTTTTTTATTTTTTTTTTACTGTGCCCAAACTTTTGAACGATAGTGTATAATTTGCAATATTTACGGAACATGTTACTTTCTGAACAAACCAATACAAAGAAATGTGACCCTGTTGATGCAGGTTTCACATAATATTTTTAATAAAATGGCAGGCAGTATACTGTATAAAATGTGTGGTATACAATATGCTAGTATTCCATTCCAAACACCATTTTGCATATTGTATTAATCGGATATGTATTTGATTCAAAATAATTGTAACAGTCAGCCTACCTTGGATATTTCTTGTTTAGTTCCTTCATAAAAGCTTCGACTACAGACAGCGCTTCTGATTCGTCGAGCAGCAGGTTTCCAGACACATTACACTTCAGATCGATCCAATCGGAGCGCATGGCATACAGATCTAGGGGTTTAGCCTGGAACGTCTGAGACCACTTGACTTCCACGTCAAACACAGCTTTATTGATGAGGTCGTAGTCTTCTTCATCAGAGAAACCATGATCCACCAAAGCATCTTCTTCACCTCGTCCATCGTCAATCTCTTCCATATGTATCGCACTATCCTGTATCTCATTTCCCCTTCTGGCATCATTTACAGCACCCCAGTGCTTATGTTCTTCTGTGGAGAGGACCCACGTCTTGTGCTCATTGCCCTTTTTATATGATGTGTTTTGCTGTGGATTTTGGGTGATTTGGAGATGATGTGCCACTTTTGTATGCTTGATGATATTGTTGTCATCTACTACAGCCTTTTCAGGGTTGTCCTTCAAAACATGCACAGCTTTTTCTGCTTTACGTTTTGGGTGTTTGGGCCTCATCGTTGCTTCTGCTTTGACTTCGTCCCCATCCAAAGATGGTCGTTCATCTGTCCTGTTGTTCTTCTTTACTTCTACCACATCTAATGAGTTCTTGGGTGCTTTGTCCACATGTTCTCCCAGAAAGACTTTTCGATTACCCATCCGATTTACAAGGTCATGACGTTCATTCTGGACCTCATCAAACATGGCAGGGTTGGTCACTGACCTTTCCTTCAACTCATCGACTTCTCGTATGTTCTCCAAGGGAATATCTCTGTCTCTGACTGCAACAGGGTTTGGATTTCCATCGCTACTATTGCCGTGTTGGGCTTTAAGTGGGTGGAGCTCAATTCCACCATCCTGATGGAGCGAATTGGCCATTTGATGTTTCACCTCTGACCTCCAGCGGCCTTCTTTCTGAGCTGGTCCTGGATTCTGCTGATCAGGTATCTTCTCCATGATGTTATTCTGAATCGGTTGAGCAACCACAAAGTCTTTTTCTTTTCCCTGGTCATAGGTCTTCACTTCAGAAGGTTTATTTTCGAGGTAGTGTTGGTCCTTCGGGTGTTTTTGAGAGCGTCTCTTTTTCTTCCTTCTCGGTTGGTGCTGTGGTTCTTCTGGGAGGTTCTGTGGTTCTTCAGGCGGTTTTTGGATTTCCTTAGCTTGGTTATCTTGGTCTATCTGTTCAAATCTGACATACATTTTCCCGTCTTGCCTATTTTTTCTGTTTATGCCACTTTTCTGGACAGAGAACAGTTTGCGGCGCATCTGCATTGAGTAATCGTAATATTCACCATAATCTTGGAGAACCTTGTTCCTCTCCATACCTTCCTCTTGCTGCTGCTTATCATAATTTCTATCTCCTACAGGGAGATAAAGACAAGCATGAGGTGTCTTGAAATGGGGAATAAATAAACATTTTTACCTTCCTATTAAAATGTTTTATGTTCTAAACCATCATGCGGATTGCAACACAAAAGTTAAAGATAACAAAACTGACCCCATTTAAAAAATGTACCTGATCTTATTACACACAATTCATTATATGTTATTATTAATAAGACAAACATGTTTTTTTCCCCATAATTTCATAAAATGAAGTCCTGCTCATTTCCTGCTAAATATTCTTGTCGCATTAAGGAAGTTAAATGCATTGAGAATGTTGTTTTAATGTTGTCTTTCAATGTAAATAAACCACTAAAGCACTATGTGTTTGCTGTACCTTTGTATTTGATGAACTCTTCGTTTTCAGGCAGATCAAGTTGAATGTATTTTGAGAAGCCATATCTGAAAATATATGATTTGATTTGAGATCATAATACACAAGGTGCATGTGATGATGAACCAGGTCAATGACATCATCGATAACACACTACAGACAGTGCACCAAAGAGAGCTAGATTGGTGTGTGTGTGTGTGTGTGTTTTCACTCATGTACAGATAGTACACAGCCATTCAAATGTTAGAGTTTTTTTTTTTTTAATTAATACTTTTAATCATGTTAAAAAAATATTTAATTTAAAATAAATGCTGTTCAAATTAATCAGCGTATTAGGATGATTTCTAAAGGATCATGTGACACCGAAGACTTGAGTAATGATGCTAAAAATTCAGCTTTGCATCACAGGAATAAATTACATTTGAAATAAATTCAAATACTTAAAATTGTAATAATACTTCACAATATTACTTTTTACAATATTTCTGATCAAATAAATGCAGCCTTGTTGAGCATAAACATAAACGGTAGTGAAGTTGTGTGTGTCTACCTGTCCAGGTAGTATGGATTTGCAAGGTAGAAACATTTGTTATCGCTCTCCATGTGTGTGAGCCGTGTGTAGTCATTGGGATACACATACGTCAGGTGCACCTGCATCAGATTAGATTGCTCAAGATCATGCTCACATAGGCACAACATTCATCGCTTTACAAAAAAAATGTGTTTAAGCACTTACAAACTGCAGGCCCTGGTAGCGCACTAGAGGATATCCCTTTATGATGTAACTGGGGTTATAGATGCAGTCAGGTAAAACTCCCTGCAAACGCATCCTGTCCAGTAATGGAACTACACATACAAATACACACAAACAAGAATTAACTCTATTATTATTATTAACATACACATTCACATACTTTAATGTGTTAATTCTACAAAATGAAGGCTCTAATGCAGTAGTTCAACCAGAAGGTCAGAGCAAACATTCAAAGCTCTGATAATCTCTAAACTCTAAATAAACAAACTCAATAACTATTGTTTCTACTGAAGAACATACAGTTCCTAAAACTTCAGAAATCACAAAATGGATTATGATTAATTAAATTTAATATATCAAGATTCTCAGTTTCCATTAATAGGGCCCTCCAGTCGAAATAATGTGGAAATGTCTCTTTTGCCACAAGGTGGCGCTGAATTCATGTTCTGAATATTATGTTCTAGTTTGCCTTGCACACATGCAACTTTAAGAAGTCAATCCATCACAAAATTTAAGAAACAAGCAAACAACTAGAAACAAGAAGCAAATATAAAGTGATGGATCATTATCATAATCGTAATACAAAGTGCAGAGGACAATGATTTATTTATTATACTGTAATAGAATTTTTCTAAATCTGCCAGGTCCACTTTATTTTTTAAAATTCTGTTAATATTCACTCACTCATGTTTTAAGTTTAGTGTTGAATGGCTCATCAGGTCTGAGTTATTAGTGTATTATGTTTGACTATAAAAATTGTATTAAGTGGGCGCGAGTTTGTCTGAATTTCTCACCCTGATGAAACGAGTCTCGTGGATCTGCTCTCAGCATATCTGCTCCATGGGGCGGAGTCTGAGATGACCTCTGGGGCGGAGTCACATGACTGGCAGTGGTCTGAGGAATGTGATTGACATCTTCAGCCTTCAGAGTGGACTCATCTGGACACACAAACAATCAGGTATATAGTGTTTGAAACTGTTATCGATATAATAAAAATAATATACTGCTTAAAACACTGTTTTTACAACGTATTATACTATTAATATAATACACTATTTAAAAAGAATAGTATGCACTTCCATTCCATTCTAAACATGGTCCGCATCATTTGACATACCTACAATATTTACAGAAAAACGTAAACATACACGCATGCGATGCAGTTATTCTTGTATTATTTATATACAATTACAGTATTTATTAATATCTTGAATTAGCTTTTATTTGCATATTTTTAGTTTTCATTTTAGTATTAGCAAGTTTGCAATTCACTTGTCTTTTTTTAAGACCCCCTGTGGTGAAAATCAAGTTTTTAATGTTGTTTATATGTCTCTTTGTTGTTTTTAATATGCTTTCAGACAAACCATGTGCAAATTCATCATTCTCCATAAAACTGCAGTGAACCAAAGACGCGGTTTGAAATCACCATTGTTCTCTACAATGTGCGGGCGGGCTTTAGCATATCATTAACTGCTGTGAAGCAGGGGAGTCTCAAGAGAAGCCAGGTTATCCTGGTGTATTTTTCTGTCAATAAAAAAAACAATTTAAAAAAACTTTCTCCACTGACGTTCTAAGTTGTTCAAACGGTTTCTAGGATACTGATTTTCAGAAGGCAGCTGTCTGACTCTAAAATGGCGAACGGGAACATGGTTTGTGTAACATTAGTAACACATTATTAGCTGTTTGTGTCAAGCAAAAGGCTAATCATATTAATTACTGTTAAGTGTCCGACGTTGTAGAGAGCGATACATAAAAAGCATTACCATTCTAATACATCGACTTGTAGACGAGCCTGTATAATACACTCTTCCACTTCTTCTGAATCAGTTTCTGTTTCAAACATATATCGGTGAATTAAACCAGTATTTCCTCTTGCCATTGTGCAGCGTTTACAACAGTAAAGTTGACCTAGTGGATCAGGTATACCGAGCTGCTGTGAGTGAGTGGAGGCAGAGACTAATTTGCATATTCATATAACTGTGTACACTAAATGAAGCACTAAATAATTTTATTTCAGCTTCATTTCAATTGACATTTTTTTTTTTAAATAGTTTTACTTTGTATCAGTAGAAACCCGGTAGTATTTTCAAATGACCGTGCTTCCCTCCCTCATGCCCCCCTGAGACGAGAGATTTCTGTATTGTGTGTCTGGAAAAAAACCTCTGATGACGCAAAAATCGCCATTTTGCGTCATCGGAGGCTTTTTTGGCCAGAGGCTCGAGACTACAGCCAGTAGTAGGAGCTAGTTCCTCGTGTTTTCAACCCACCGATAGGGGGTGGGATCTCACGATAAAACGCCGTCTTTTCAGTTTCGAGTCAAATGATCGATATCATTTCTTCCAATACTGCCCTTGGGAGTGGCTTCTAGGGCAGCGAAGCAAGTGCATTCTGGGAGTTGTTGTCTTTCATCCACATGAGCCAAAAATACATTTTCTGGCTTTCTCAGTCTAGAAGGCACCAACTTCTAAAATAATTTCATATTTCTACTACATAAATGACCCAATTTAAATACACATTCATCTTTCCAGAGGTGAAATATCCCTTTAACAATAAAAACAGTGATGCAGTGACAGACGGATATTGACAAAATAGCAATCTGAAGTACACCAAAAACACAGTTTTTACCTAAAGCTACATAAGTACTGTATACATTTACATAGAAATGAACGCAAAGAGCAGCTGAAGCAATAAGACGACAACACACACACACGCACTTTGTACCCCATCATTAGCTCTATTTTAGGGCGTGTGTGTGGACAGGAGCAGCTATTCCAGGCATCCTAACACTACCCTGGCATTTCTGCAACCACAGCCCAAAATAACACACACACACTCACTGATATAGAGGGAGATGAACTTGGAATCGATGATTGAAAATCCGTGTCCAGCCTGTTTGAGCTGCCACTGTAAGTAAATACAGGCAGTGTCATAACATTGTACAACAATCACAGCAACACACTCAGTAAACACACTCACCGCAACCTCTACATGGTCCGTTCCTTGATTGTTCTGTTTATGAATGAGCTCAAAGAAATATTTACTGGTCTTCTGAAGACTGTAAAACACAACAACAAAATGTGAAACATTCCTCATTTTGTAAGAACTATGTGCGAGAATTTTCTCTTAGAGAATTTGAAGATTTTTTTATATAAAGCTTTTCAACAGTTTTAAATATATGAAATTGACCATGTTTTATTAATGATACTGAATAATTAATATAGATTATGCATATAATATACACAATGATATAGAATAATTAATTAATAGAAACCTCCCATGTTTGTATTCAATTTAGATTATACATTTTTAACATACACACAATTTTTAAAAAAGAAATGAAAGCTCTTATTCAGCAAGGATACATTAAATTGATCAAAAGTGACAGTAAATACATTTCTAATGTTACAAAATATTTATACTTCAAATAAATGCCGTTCTTTTAAACTTTCTATTCGACTCCTGAAAAAAAAGATCAGTTTCACAACTGTTTTCAACATTGATAATAATAAGAAATGTTCTTTAATAATTCTTGAGAATCAAATCAGCATATTAGAATGATTTCTGAAGAGTCATGTGACACTGAAGACTGGATCAATTGCGTGTTTGTTTCCCATTGGAGATTAGCTGGATCAGCACTGTTTGTGTGATTGAGCTCAGGAAGCACAACTGATTTACCCATTTTTGTTTGATTTGAAGTATGTTACTGAAATGTAACCTTGACCAACATTTGTTTCTCACACACACACACACTACAAGTGATGGTTTATGAGACGAATCCCTTCTAATGACTTCCCGCCTTGTGCCATGACCAGAATTAGGACACAAGCAGCAGCTTGTGAATCTACACATGCTGAGTCTAAAAATAGTTCTTCATCATTGAGGTATGTATGTGGTCATAACATGGAGAGGTGTGTGAGCATTTCCCTCAAGCATTATGAAACACAAACGGCGCATTCACTTACGGAATAAGATCTGATTTCTGACTGGCGTATTTCCCATATTCCCCTGGGGCGGTCCATTCTCTACCTGTCTAAAAATGGAGTAACCACACAAAATTAAGTGTATCTATTTCACGCACCAGCGCAAAAGTAATTGTAAAGTCAACACTCACAAACCTTTCCAACGTAAGCACGGAGCTTCAGATTTACGGGATTCTCATCGTCGCTGAGCCAGAACTCACTGTTATCATCAGACGCCACTGCAAACAGAAAGTCACCTGTCGAACACAGGGAAGGATTAACAGTGAGACAATAGCACACAATCTGAATGTGTGTGCGTGAGAAAGAGATGTACAGACCATCACTATAAGGATGTATGTAGCCAAATATCCTGAGTCCATAATTGGTCCAACTGGGCGACACAGCAAGTTTCTTCACAGTTGAACGATTCTACAGAGGTTAAAAAAAACAGTGTTTCAAATGTAATACTGCAAGAAAAGTATGTTGCTAACAGTGTTTTATTGTTAACTAACACATTTTGTTAGCTGAAATAAAATAAGTATTACATGAAAACATAAAATTAGAAATAACTAAGCAGAAGTACTAAAATTAAAATAGTTTTAGTTAAAACTATAAAAATAAAACTCAAGACTTTTTTTAAACCAATAAAATGACAAAAGCACAAAATTCAATTCAAAATATTAATATACTAAAATAACAATGTGATGTCAACATGTTTGATCTTGTTTTATAGTAGAGTATTTAGATCAATTTTCAATTCATTTATATAACCTAGGTGTATTCTAGTACCATTTAGTGTAAATGTATGATCAAATTGATTATAATCCTTTTTAAATTAGATTGCAGTCTTATATCAGAAATTCTGTACATCCCATTTGCTATCATATTTTCAAAAGTTGAGGCCAGTTGCAGTATGTGGTCCACCAATAACAGTAGGTTATCCAGCAGCAGAAACGCCCGTTTAGATCAGCGGCTGGTGGTGTTCATAATTTAGAGATGTTCTTATTATAGAAAGCATTTTATTGCTCCTCCTGCACAGGAGATGATGTCATCAATATTCCTGGTGCTTTTTTTTTGTCAGAAAGAGAAAGAGTTTTAAATGTGTATATGCGCTAAAAAAAGTTTATTTTCTTAACTTTTAGGAACACACTCGTACAGTATTTCGATTTCCTCAGTAAAACCTATTATATAAAAAAAAAAAACACATGACCCTTTGAAAATGCTCAAGAAACTTTGGGTCTCATTCGCTAACCATGTGTACGCACGTAATTTGTGCGTGAAATCCGAACTTTTTCACGAACTTTCGTTCTAAATTTTATTCTAAATTTACTAAAGAATTGTACGAACTGAAACCACACGTACGCAAAAATCATATATCTGGGTGGTCTTGTAAAGGTGAGTTACTTTTACCAAGATTAAATTTTATACATACACATTTCATCATATATATATATATTGTGTGTTCGAACTTGTTTTGAGGTTGGCACACTTGGCATCAATAGAGGATCTTTCTGCGCGTCCTTTTTTATTTTATTGGTTTTAAAGAATCACAACTACAGTCAGTGGGGTACACTGAATAAAAAAAAAAAATAAAGACAAATACGTAAATAAAAAAACAGTAACAAACTTAAAAGTTAATTTAAAATATGAAAATGTTTACAAATGGAAACACATTTTACAGCTTTATTATTTTTTAAACATAACATTGTGTTTAGGTATTGTTGAACTTCTGATTTAAAAAAGGCTTATTATCCTCCAAATTTTCATCGATGAATAGTAAATTTAGCTAAAAAAAATAGCTGATTAATTAAGTAATATTCCTTATGATAAGATTTGTCATAGGAGAAAAAAATTAAATAAACAAAACATTTTTAAAGCACAGTTGAAAACTGGGTATGATGTGAGCCTTAATAAAATAACAGAAATCTGACCAAAAACAAACTGAATGAGGAAAACTCTTTCAACATGTAAACCACAAAATGTACAAAATATATCAATATAACAATTAAATCTGCTCACAAGATAATAATTAAAAGGGTAATATTTATAAATGAGTTTAAGAGAAATTTCTTTGAATGCTGCGTGTGCTTTCAGACGAGAACGCGTCCTAGAGAGTGTCATGTTTGCTAAGAGCAGCGAAAGGAAAGGGTATGCGGAAAGCCCTTATATGGAGATGGTTTTGGAGTGTTTTATGCAATAGAGTGGTGCAGGCATGACGTCACTTTGTAGGCCAACCGGCAGTTAGTATCACACTGGTTCCCTCGACAAAAACCCAATTGGATTTTCCCATAGGCTTTTTAATTAACGCTAAAAACAAGCTCTGTGATCAACAAAAGTTTATGATGTTGATTCAGCCAGCTCACATACCTGTATTTTCTTCCTGTTTTCGGTCGAAGTCCACAGTAATCGATTGTCGAGTTCATGCGCGTGATCATAGGTAACTAAACCTATGCGCGTGAACTCGACAATCGACTACTGTGGACTTCGACCGAAAACAGGAAGAAAATACAGGTATGTGCGCTGGCTGAATTAACATCACTTTTATTAATATCTTTCACATCTACTGCAGTCAGATTCACCCGTGTTCACTCTAAAGGAATCACTCACATGGCTGGGCACTTGTAATGACACATCAAGGATGTTAAGAGGCTAAAAGCAGGTTTAAAACTTGCCCCATTGAAGTCAACAGGGTGCAAATTTAAAAAAGAGGATAACAAGGTGTAGGCAACACAGATTTTTGTCGTTGTTCTCTGTATTGACAGCACTCCAAATTTACAAAAAAATGAGCTCAATGTTAAAATTGACCGGAGTTCTCCTTTAACGTAGATCAATTCGTAAGAACAATTCCATGTGCGTACACGTTGTGTAAATTAGGCTGAAATTTTTCATGAGAAGTTCTCCTGTGCATATGAATACCAATAATTTATGCAATTATTATTGAATGAGACTCATTGCAGTGTTGTGCAGCTTAATATTTTGGTGGAAATTGTGCTTTTTTTCAGGATTCTTTGATGAATAGAGTTCAGAAGAACAGTGTTTATATGAAACTAGTCTTTACTGTCACTTATGAACAATTTAATTCATCCTTGTTGAAAGGTTTTCTTTCAAAAAAGAAAATATCACTGACCTCACACGTTTGAATGGTAGTGTATATTTGACAGCTATATAACTTACATGAGGATATAGTGGATAATGTAGATTCTTCCGTAGTTGAGCTATAGATGAGCCACACCAGTCCTCAAAGATGTGAAGATTAGCCTGTCCTTTATACTGCAGCAAACACACACAAACACACTCATATATATTAAATGAACAGATTTTTACTTTACAATAGTCTATACAATTAAAATAAATTCTTTGGATAATTTGATCCATCAGACTGTAAAAACAAGCGGGAGGGAAACATGTTTACATTAATACTGATTAATGGAAGTCTATGGGGAAAGACTCTGCACTGGAATAAACATTAAAATACTGTTTCAAAAGTAGAGCTACAAGACCTAAACATCATACGTATCAGCATGAGACGGGTCACGGTTGTGATAAAAACTCTCTGTGCAAAGGTATTTGAACTAATAAAGTTGCACAATATGATATGATAAGTGACTGTCTGTACGATTTACATTCATTGGGCCTCATTCGACAACCGTTCTTACAAAGAAATGTGTTCTTAAACCCCACTTATGCACTTTTTATATTCACTAATGTTTTCTTATCTTGGATTTGTTCTTAGCTAACAAAATCTACGCACACTCAAGAGCACACTTACGCACATTTGATTGATGACAGTTTGCTCCAAATAATTGGTTACTGCATTTTATTTAATTCTACAGTCGTTTACAATGATAGTATTTTACTGTAATGTATTTCTGATCATTTGTTGAAAAAAACAAGTAATAAAAACTCAGTGAGTGTTTTAGCGCAATTTTCTGACGTCATGGGATCACAACACTAAGAGATAGTAAATCTTTTCCTGGATTTTTTTTGTGCGTTCCCGAGATTAGACCTTCCTTAACATAATGCCGAAAACCCGAAGTCTCTAGGTGGTCTGGTTGAGGAGTAGATAGAAGTGCAAGATTGGTGCGCACAGACAGAACAGAAATCATGAGTTAACAATCGCAATTTTGTCCGGTGGAAAATTGCGCTAAAAATCATATTATGCAAAGAAACACTAACACTGCAATTTACATCAGCAATTAAGCTGATTAAATCAAATATTATGCCTCGTTTGGCATTTACCAGTTGCAGTAGAATTTCTATTTCAGAATTACTGAAGTTCTTTTTTCATTTGGTGATCGGTGGACCACCACCATCTTTTGGACATTCTCCAACTTTTCATGCACACGGCCCTGAAGTGTCATGTCCTTATATGGGTATTTGCTGGGCGTTTTCTTATGCTAATTAGGAACAACTGGAACACGCTTTCAATCACGAAGACGTGGGATTCATCAATCCTAAGAACACAGGTGCGAACAATTCTGTTGTTTAAGAACATGTCACGAATCCGACGTAGACTTTTCTTAGGAAGTTCAAGAAAATTTTTAGGACGATATTGGTGAATAAGGCCCATTCATCTTTATAGCTCAAATAATACACATTTTTGCAAATAAGAATTAAACAAAAATGAAAATTCTGTCATTATTACCTCAAGTTGTTCCAAATCTGTATTAGTTTCTTTCTTCCATTAACCAGACAGTTAATGGTGGCCATTGACTTCCATAATATTTTTTTTCCTACTATGGAAGTCAATTGCTACCGTCAACTGTCTGGTTACCGACATCCTTTAAAATATCTTCTTTTGTGTACAACAGAAGAGAGAAACTCATACAGGTTTGGAACAACTTGAGGGTGAGTAAATAATGACAAATTTTTCATTTTTTTGGGTGAACTATTCCTTTAATAAAAAATAAAAGCTGCTCAGTTCTCCTGTTAAAGCTTAAATTACTATGAAGCACATATATTATTTTAAATCCCCAACTAACATACAGAAAGAACAAAAAATGTACAGCTCATGTGTCATGTTTAAAATAGTGCAGTGACACCAGAGACACACAGAGTCATGCTAAATTTAACAAGACAGCAAAAGTCTTGCCAAAGACACACAGAAAGAGCCATGGCCAACGTAGAGGCAAATGTTCTTGTGGTTTAATACCATCATCCTTACAGCATATGCACATCAACACATATGCATACAAAGCTCTGAGTAAGAGAAATATCACAAACTATTACACTTACAAAGTACCAAAAATATCAGAGTATTAGGGATTTTTGGGTACATACCAAGGTAATACGATGCTTTTTTGAAAATGTACAATGGCAATACCATGTTTTTGGACATGCATCACCGTTAAACCATATTTTTGGACACCATGGTAAACACCGTGGCCGTGTGGCCGTGTCTTTACCTCCATCCTCCATGTCTGTTGAGTGTTTTTTGGTATCCAGATCTCTCTCTCACGATTATTATCAGAGATGTGATCATCTTGAGCCTGTGAAACACAAATATTGCATCCCACAATGCAATGTACTCAACTTTTATTTTATATGTTATCTGCCATTTCACAAATGAACCAGAAGAAATATCAGCCATGATTTTTTCATCTTTTTTTTGTGACTTATAATATTTAACTGGGTGCTGAGAGTCATGTTTTTACACAAAACTGAATTTAATAATCATTGACCTGAATTTAATAATCAATAATCATGTAAAATAATAATTTCCAAGATTATAACTAGACTCTAGATGAATGAAACATGCAACATGATGGAGTGTAACTGAGTTTTTACCACTCGTCGAGCAGTAGCTTTTGGCCCGGCAATGCTGCGGACGGTTACGTCTGAAAGAGAAACAGAGTAAATGTTTAGTCAAGTAGCCAATCAATGAATTAAACCTGACTGACCAGGTGTGTGTGTTTGATCCATGACAGTATCATTAGTTTGCCATTGATGGTTTGGGGTTTCTCCAGATAAGAGTGAAACTGATTCCATGTTCACATAAATCTTTAAAAAGGAAAAAGCATTAACTTTACTTAAGTCACTCACTCTCTCCATTAAAACACTTTCAAATTTGATCCAAAATTAGATTAAATCAAAAATATGAATTCTATAGGCAATCACAGAGTTTAAACTGGGTTTCCAGCGACTATGCTGATCCATTTATAGAATGCAACGCTGCTTTCAGAGTTTCCCAAAATGCAAAGTAGACATGTCATTAGATTTTCCTTTTTCTTTTCCTTATTCATTATCTAATGTCATGCATAAAGCATACTGATTTCCTGGTGCTGATTTCCCATAAACTGTCCTGCTGGGGGGGGGGGGCAGTTTAAGATGTGCATAAAGTATATATATATATAAAGTAAAGTATATATATATTAATGTTTCTATCTGACATTAACAACCTAACCCTAATCCCAGTTTTAAAAGAAAACTTTATGCAGTTTAAGATATATACAGTGAGGAAAATAAGTATTTGAACACCCTGCTATTTTGCAAGTTCTCCCACTTGGAAATCATGGAGGGGTCTGAAATTATCATCGTAGGTGCATGTCCATTGTGAGAGACATAATCTAAAAAAAAAATCCAGAAATCACAATATATGATTTTTTAACTATTTATTTGTATGATACAGCTGCAAATAATTATTTGAACACCTGTCTATCAGCTAGAATTCTGACCCTCAAAGACCTGTTAGTCTGCCTTTAAAATGTCCACCTCCACTCCATTTATTATCCTAAATTAGATGCACCTGTTTGAGGTTGTTAGCTGCATAAAGACACCTGTCCACCCCATACAATCAGTAAGAATCCAACTACTAACATGGCCAAGACCAAAGAGCTGTCCAAAGACACTAGAGACAAAATTGTACACCTCCACAAAGGCTGGAAAGGGCTACGGGGAAATTGCCAAGCAGCTTGGTGAAAAAAGGTCCACTGTTGGAGCAATCATTAGAAAATGGAAGAAGCTAAACATGACTGTCAATCTCCCTCGGACTGGGGCTCCATGCAAGATCTCACCTCGTGAGGTCTCAATGATCCTAAGAAAGGTGAGAAATCAGCCCAGAACTACACGGGAGGAGCTGGTCAATGACCTGAAAAGAGCTGGGACCACCGTTTCCAAGGTTACTGTTGGTAATACACTAAGACGTCATGGTTTGAAATCATGCATGGCACGGAAGGTTCCCCTGCTTAAACCAGCACATGTCAAGGCCCGTCTTAAGTTTGCCAATGACCATTTGGATGATCCAGAGGAGTCATGGGAGAAAGTCATGTGGTCAGATGAGACCAAACTAGAACTTTTTGGTCATAATTCCACTAAACGTGTTTGGAGGAAGAAGAATGATGAGTACCAGCCCAAGAACACCATCCCTACTGTGAAGCATGGGGGTGGTAGCATCATGCTTTGGGGGTGTTTTTCTGCACATGGGACAGGACGACTGCACTGTATTAAGGAGAGGATGACCGGGGCCATGTATTGCGAGATTTTGGGGAACAACCTCCTTCCCTCAGTTAGAGCATTGAAGATGGGTCGAGGCTGGGTCTTCCAACATGACAATGACCCGAAGCACACAGCCAGGAAAACTAAGGAGTGGCTCTGTAAGAAGCATATCAAGGTTCTGGCGTGGCCTAGCCAGTCTCCAGACCTAAACCCAATAGAGAATCTTTGGAGGGAGCTCAAACTCCGTGTTTCTCAGCGACAGCCCAGAAACCTGACTGATCTAGAGAAGATCTGTGTGGAGGAGTGGGCCAAAATCCCTCCTGCAGTGTGTGCAAACCTGGTGAAAAACTACAGGAAACGTTTGACCTCTGTAATTGCAAACAAAGGCTACTGTACCAAATATTAACATTGATTTTCTCAGGTGTTCAAATACTTACTTGCAGCTGTATCATACAAATAAATAGTTAAAAAATCATACATTGTGATTTCTGGATTTTTTTTTTTAGATTATGTCTCTCACAGTGGACATGCACCTACGATGACAATTTCAGACCCCTCCATGATTTCTAAGTGGGAGAACTTGCAAAATAGCAGGGTGTTCAAATACTTATTTTCCTCACTGTATATATATCCACTAGTGAATTCTTTATGAGTGAGTCATTGAATCATTCATTCAAACAAGAGGTGGGACCAAGTCATTGTTTTGCAAGTCACAAGTCAGTTTTGAATCTTTGAATTCAAGTCCCGAGTCAAGACAGGCAAGTCCAAGTCAAGTTGCAAGCCCTCGAGTTTAAGCTTCAAGTCTTAAACAAGTCATTAGTGCTTTTTGCACAAATTAGTGTCTCAGTGTTAATTACTATAGTGATTCTCAATTTATCCAAAATCATGCAGATCTACTATAAACTAACCCTACCCATATAAGAATAACTTGTAAGAAAAAAACATTTATTCATTTATGAATCAGCTTGAGGACATCACCGAAAGGACATAAAAACAGACTCCTGTTACATTGTTTGGACACCTGTATGTGCCTTGTATGCACATTGTCCCTTCAGTCACATTATACAGTAGGTAAGCGAAAACCAGTTATTCAAGTTTCACTTAAGTTTTTAGATATGAAGAATGGAGATTTTGACGTGGCGTTCATCAAACAACTACTGACTTTTGGCTGACAAACATCCTGCTATGTTGCAAGCTTTTCAAATAGACAGTTAAAAATGCATGCACACAATACATAAAAAACCTTGTATAGTTAATTTACACATAAGCTATCTGCAAATATTTTCAGCAAATATAGCTAAATGTCTAGAGGTAAAAGAAAATACATGAACTCCCAGCAAAAAGACAGAGAGAGTGTGCGTGTACAGAGAAGAGCAAGTGTGCTTAACCTTGCACATTGGTGCTATAGCAACAAGGAACACAGGAAATGCTTAAAGAAGAAAGGGTCACCTGACCCCCAGCGCCACTGAACACACACTGCGGGGAGGGCCGGGGCGGACAGGCTATTATGGTCTGTGTCTTCAGGTGTATTTGCACACTGGGTGGTGTGTGCACTTTCCTTAGTGTGTGAGCGAGAACAAATGAGTTTAAAGAAGTGACCCTAAGGATCTGATGTGCATGTTCAAAGTGTTTTTTTAGTGTTTTTACCACAATTTCCTTCTTTGCCTTTCCCCATCATCCAAATCCTTTCTTTCACTGTTCACCCAAGAAATAACTGGTAGCCCCCGGAGGAATGTCGAGTTTGTTTAAAAGAGGGTAGAAGCCCCAGGGCTCAGTGCAGGACAGAGGAGAGAGAGAAAGAGAGAGAGATGGTGTGTGAGAGAGAGCGAGCAACAGAAATGGAACGAGACTACAGTAATGCATGTCTCACCCTACATGCATTGCTTTAGTCTCGTTCCATTTCTGCTCCGTGCACCTGGTCTTTGATGATTCCCCACAAAAAAATAACAAAGAAATCATGAACTAAAAGTCCAGGACTGGGTCCACTGGTGCAAAAATAATCAAAGGTCAAGGGTCAGTCACAAGGGTGTGTCACTTCACACTGACTTACAATGTCGCCCCAGTGTGTCTAAACTGACACACACATAAAATGTAGGGTTTGGAAACATGGATGAACTACAGTCCTTCAAAGAGCAAGTTGAACACAGTAGCTCGCTGTCAACAATCAAAACAACAGAATTATGCTTGATTTATACTCGCCGAGTCCGCAAGGGTGCACACGGAAAAAATTAGCGGTGTTGGCGGTTGTGCGCGTTGAGAGACCCCATTTTGCGTGGCGGTCTGCATGCCGTTTTTTGTAACACGGCTCCGCTTCCGAAGATGCATGACTTCGAGGCGATTCTGGCCGACCAGGTACATCTGTTACTGGCATCTTACCGGCACCCAGTTTGTGCTTATCTAAATTAATTGCTTACATTTACAAAATGAGCCTTCACTTGCACAAATAAGCCCTTTTAAGGAAAATAAAGGTCTATGTTTAATAAAAATGTTCATGAAATTAAATGAAAACGTTTAAATTGTCACAATGTCACAATTAATAATCTCAAGGTTTACTAGGTTTTACATGATTCTTTGGTTGTTTTGTTGCAGGGGTTTGGTGAAGTGTAATAAAAACAAACATTGTCACGTGTGTACCTTACTTCTTACCGCTACTTCCTGGTGATTTAGAGAACAATTACTCAGAGTCGCCACCTGTCATTTCAAAGAATAATACAAATGGCAAGGATGTGTCAAGTATAAACGCCTCGTCTGTTTGGAAAAACGTCAGTGGAGGCTCGTGGTGCGGAGCCAGCTGAAAGTATAAACAATGAGAACAAATAACTGTGCATCTTCTCCTGAAGATATTACACTAATTTAGCTACATAAAATTCACTGATTGGCACTACAATCAGGTTTATTGGCAAAATGTACAGACTTTCAGCTGTTTGCAATGCACAAATCAAACAAAAGTAATTGAAATAGCTCAACACGACAAATGTTTCAAGTGGTTTCCCCAAATTCAACTGAAAATGCAACTTTTAATGACTTCTGCAGTCTCAAAATTATTCAACCCCTTCATGGCTAGCAACTTTAGTACTTAGTAGAACACCCTTTTGGTGTTATGACCTGCTGCAAACTAGATGTATAACCAGACACCAGCTTCTGGTAGCGTTTCTGAGGAATCTTAGCCCATTCCTCATGAGCAATGGCCTCCAGTTAAGTAATATTCTTGGGTTTGCGTGCTGCAGCCGCCTTCTTCAAATCCCACCTGAGATTTTCAATGGGGTTCAAGTCAGGTGACTGTGATGGCCACTGTAGAATCTTCCAGGACTTCTTCTGCAACCAAGTCTTGGTGGAATTTGAGGTATGCTTGGAATCATTGTCGTGTTGGAAGGTCCAGTGACACCCAAGCTTCAGCTTCCTCACTGATGGCAGGATGTTTTCAAGGCCAGAGGATGCAAAGCAGCCTCAGATATTCACTGAGCACCACCATGCTTAACTGTAGGCAAAGTGTTCTTTTCAGCATATGCTTCATTCTTCTTCCTCCAGACATACCGCTGATCCATAGGGCCGAAAAAGTTCCAGTTTTGATTCATCGCTCCACAGAACAGAATCCTAAAACTTCTTTGGCTTATTTATATGATTTTGAGCAAATTGGAGCAGACTTTTCTTGTGCTTTTGGGTCAGTGAGGTACATCTTGGAGTTCTGGCATGAGTTTAGTACGAGCCTTACTGTGCAAGCTGAAACCTCAGTGCTTGTTGCCATCAAGTCTTTTGCAGTCACTCAAGGGTTTCTGAACCTGCCTTCTCAGAAATCTGGTTGCAGCCGTTGATACCTACTTTTTCTGCCCCATCCAGGAAGTGTAACCACTGTTCCTTTAACTTTGAACTTGCAAACTATGCTTCCAACGGTGTCTCCAGAAACATTTAGTGCCCTCGCTATCTTTTTGTGTCCTGTTCCTTGTTTGTGAAGGGCGATGATATCTTCTCTTAACTATTTGGACCATTCTTTTGACTTAGCCATATTTCTAACATAGAGTCAAAACGTGACACTCAACAAACCTAGCCAGTTCAGATATTTCATGTGTTCTAGCTCAAGCACACCTGGTGCAGCTAATGAAGCCCTTGATCAGGTGTGCTTGAGACAACAACTGTTTTGCAGATTTGTGCTGTTGTGAGGGATTATATTCAGGGGGTTGAATAATTTTGTGACTGCGGAAGTCATTAAAAGTTGCATTTTTAGTTAAATTTGGGGAAACCACTTTTGTTGTGTTGAGTTATTTCAATTAGTTTTGTTTGATTTGTTCATTGCAAACAGCTGAAAGTCTTTAAATTTTGCCAATAAACCTGATTTGCAATGGGGGTTGAATAATTTTGATGAAAACTGTAACTCTGGGTTAAGCAACATTATATGTAATATTGAGCGAATTAGCACTGATTTTAAAGGGATAGTTCACCAAAAAATAAAAATGCTTCATGTTATTCAAAACCTGAAAGACTTTATTTATAGTGGATTTGTTTATTATATTTGTTAATTCTTGTCTATACAAAGGAAATCAATGAGATCTAGTGTTGTTTGGACTCCGCTGACTTTCAACATTTCTTCTTTTGTGTTCTGCAGTAGAAAGAAATTCATTCAGGATGGGAGTGACATGATGGTGTCTAAAAGATGACAGAATTTTCATTTTTGGGTGAATATTTGGCAACTATATTTTGGTCATTTTCAGCCAAAAACCAAATCTGCGTGACTGATTGTATTAGCTTCAATACCAAAAATCTATGTACAGATTTGACAACCGATAATAAACAAATTTAGTTTGAATTTTGAGTAAATATTGTGTAAAATGTTTGAATTTCATTTCAGCAATTTTATATCTCATCTGCAGTCATTAACTCTCTGGATATCATCCATTGAAAAAAACAAAACATTGCTGACAATTAGTGACATTTTGCAGTGATAACTCATAATTGCATTGCAGTACAAAACAATTCAAAAAACACTTTACACAGAGTTGTTTAGCCAACAACCACCAATCATTAACTAAGCAACACTCATTAATTACTGTCATTAATTATTAGCCTCATTATTATTCTTGCACTTTTAACAAAAACATGCCGGGTCACAAAAACATGCCGTTTATTTTCAGAGTTGGAGGGAAAAACATAATGTATTAAAAGTTTATTTAATAGACTGACAAGGTGATGTTTGACAGAAGTTGAGTGCATTCTTGTTTTTTTTGTGTTGTGCATGTCCATTTTATTGTTATTAACCTCTCATACATACTGTATGCAAACAACGTTAATTTACAGTGTGAGGTTTAACAAGCATGCAAAATATATGCAGGTTCACAGAGGAATGGCATGCATGAGCAATGGACTCCTAAGTGCTTATCAATGCCATGTTGTCACGAAACCAAAATTATGCCAGTGTGCCTGCAGGGAGTGTAAGCAAAGCACTGCCCACACACTACCCTGCTGCCATTTTTAAAGTACCGGGACCAGTAAAATAAGGAATCGCACCGTTTTTAAATGCAGGGTATCATGACACGTTTCTATTACCGGTATTCGTGCAACACTTATGGTGATTTCAAGTCATGTCAGAAAGATCATATTTACGAGTTGAACGCACATGAACAGCATGTCAAAGTGAATTGGAGGTGTATCAGAGACAAATGTGGCAGATAACCACATTATCAGTGACATTGTCAGGCTTTTTTTATTTACAACAAAATAAGTTAATTGCCTGAACTAAATATAATAGCATTTTAATAAGAATATAATATGTAACAAAGTTTACAGTGGCTTCATAAATCAGTAAAAAACATAAAGCAAAATACACTTGATGCACATTCTTTGTTCTTCATTTTCTAGAAATAGTTTAAAAACCTTGCTGTATTTTTGTGTAGTTAATTAAAGGGTTGGTTCACCCAAAACATTTCAGAACACAAATTAAGTTATTTTTTGATGAAATCGGAGAGCTTTCTGACTCTGAATTAAAGACAGAAATTTAATTTTTGGGTGAACTAAGCCTTAAGAGAAGGTACACCACCATTTTGCTCACTTACTTGAACAGACCTGACGTCGTAAACACAACTTGTAAATACGAACTTCCAGGAGGACTCGAACGCATCATAATTCCATGTGCAGATCAAACATTCACCTCTGGATTTCTTTTGGAAATACAGGAGGAACAAGGAATTCGGATCGCATTCAAGCGTCCTCCACCCAATCAGAATTAGAATGAGTGCAAGCAAATCGCAACTGGACAGCTGTTGTTTATAATCTGATTTTGTGCAGGTCAGTGTGAGTTTACTATTCAAATGTAATTTTAGATGCACATTAGCAGATCGCTGATGTCCAGGTGGTGAGACATTGGTGTTGCTCCTCTAGTCTGACACTGACCTCAAACAAGATGACAAACCCCTTCTGGAGGTCAGAGCTCACCTGACATCTCTCAGGTTTCCGCAATCACATAAGCTTCTCTTTGTACAGACTTTGCAATATAGGACCAATAAGAAAACATGATTAAAACTGCTATAAGTTTCAAGGTGCCTGAGTCAGAAGGAAAGCAGAGGAGACACTGTGAGTCACAATGGGAATTGGGAAGAAACACCCTGTTTTTAAGCTGGTGTGTCAAAAAAAAAAAAAAAAAACAACTAGACCAGCAGGGCAGAAACAAGCAGCCTGATGTTCTCGTGTTTCCATGCACATAACACAATGTATTCTGCCATAGCGTTATATTGTGCTGTTCTACAAACTCACTAAGCTAACAAACTCCAAACTTTATCTCCAGCTCAAACTCCTGATACAACAGAAGATATAATATCCAAAACACTGGAATGTAAGTCTAATGGACTGCAAGTAAACATTATAACTGTGGAATATAATGGTTAAACATTGCAATTAGAAAATGTATGTAGAAAGGAATGCAATTACAAGTTGGTCAAAATTTACTAAGAAAACAAAAACAGAAGGTAATTGGAAACTGGAATCCTATTTGAAATTGGCCAAAACGACCTTATTGAGTGTTATCTATATTAGCATTAGCTAATTTATTATTAGCATTATATGTGATTAACTTGTGTTGATGAAAATAAATTAATTAATGTTAAAACAACTTGAACGTTATGTAGTTGGATGATATGAAGAGCGAAATGATAATGACCTAAAGCATTAACCAATATTAAAGAATTTAACCTTAATTATAATAATCAGCTAATAATTAATTAAACCATAAAATGCTAAATTAAATAAAAAATATTCTAAATAAAAAAATGTTAAAAATATATTTAAAAAAAAATGTTGTTTACCTACTTGTCATGTAGCCTACCATTAACCGACAAGCATGCGTTATTATATTTAGGTCAAATGTGTTCAACAACAACAACAAAAAGTTGGGAAAGTTTGGGAATCCCTTATCTAGATTAATAAATGCTGTAAAAATGTTGTTTAATGTCCCTTCACGATACCTAATCTATTAATTAGGGTTAATGAATTGGTCCTTATTGTAAACATTTTGACTTTAATATTTGAGGATTGCCATCATGAACGTGTGAAGTAATGAGTAATGAGTGGACAGGGCATCAGATGCCACTCACCAGTGCTGCTCCACTCGCTGGTGGCCATGAACTCCAGATAAGCCGCCAGTAACGCGACCATCAGCACCGCCCCGAACACAATATATCTGCCGTTGCGCTTGAATTTCCGCACCGGGAGAAAGTTGAGCATCATCTTTACGTCCTTCGGGCTCCGTGTGGATCACAGAAGTTGAAAACCGCTGGAAGGATCATCGATACACGCTTTCCCGGTTTCAAACCCTGTGTAAAAACTTAATCTCTCGTCACGCTCGTCCACATTTCCTTCCCTGCGTGTGTGATTCAGCGTCTGCAAGTGTCTCTCACTCAAACATCAGTGCACGCACAGGTTGAGTAGGCCACGCCCTCTGCGTGACGTCGCTGATCTTCTCAACAGGTAGGCTACAACAAGGGGAAATTCAACTATATATCGAGCAATATGCAAACTATTTCCTTTTTTAAAGAACTCCAAAGCTCTTAAGACAGGTAAATCTGTGCTGCATTCTTAATTTATTTTGTTAAAGGATATATTTTGACGAGATGGAATAATTTATTTTATTATTATTTTTCTCTTTATTCTATCTATTTATTTGCTTATGTGATTTTCCGTTTGTGTTTGTTTCTGTTAGAATTTGTATTTTTCATTCCTTGTTAAATGTACAGTATTAAGTCATTACATTTGTTATGTAATTGTTACCTTGAAAAAAAGAAATTATATAGATAGATAGATAGATAGATAGATACATAGATAGATAGATAGATAGATAGATAGATAGATAAGATTGGGCATAGTACACAATAAAAAATAGTGTTGGTTTATCTTAAAAAAGTAAGTTACCTGGTTGCCTTAAAATATTGAGCTCATTGGAAAAAAAAAATGAGTTACTACAATGAAGGAGATTGGCTTAATCAAAAGAAACTCAAAATATTATGTTATCTGAACCACATTAATTACCTAAATTGATTTGACCAAAGACTCTTTTTTTTTAATAAATCATGAAAATATATATATTTTTTTTTGCAACTAAATGTTACTGGTCATTAAAGTATTAATAGATGTCAACTTATAACCCTAACCCAAATGAATGAGTTAGTTGACATGTTGACAGTTACTTAGTAGAAAATCTAAAGTGGATCATCAAATTATAACCATTTTTATCTTGTTTCCTCATTTATTTATACTTTCAAGTTAATGTTTATTAGGCTATTATTTTCCTGAAAGTGTTTGTACATTTATTTTATTTTTTTCAAATGCGAATTTTCAAGAAACTGAGATTGTCTCTTAAAAGTCCTTCAAGGAGGACAAAAGAATATGTTTGGATGTGTGCAGTGCTGCTGGTCTGGAAAAACCTGTATGACCTGCTGCTGCTGCTGTTGTTTTGCATGCAGCTTGTTTCTGGCAGATCTTTGCATAAGCCATAATTCTGAACCTGAAAACTTAAAAGCAGAGAGATGTGCTTAGCACTTGACAAACAAACACATCTGCCTGGGGACTTCACTGTCTCTAATGACTAATGTGTTACCTAGTTACACACCACAGGCAGGGAGGGAAGGGCTCAAGTTTACAACATTTTATTTAACCCTAAATGCAAGCATAGTTTGCTATATTTTTTTAATATAAACTATTACCTGATATTTCTCAATTTAGATATCCGTGAACTAACCCTTTTCCTATTTACTTTGTATAAAAAGGGGTTCATATTAACACCCCTAGTGTAGGCTACTTTATATGGGTCAAACGTTTTGTCATTTGCATGTTATCTTTTTGTCATCACATACAGGCGATGTTTATCATGTTCAGATTTTTATTAATAAAGTAGGCTAAATAAGCTGTCATTTATCAGATGTTTTTATTAATAGAGACTTTTTAGAGAAAATTCCCTTGAAGCAACCTGAGTTTCGGTACACGCACGCACGCACACACCCACACACGCACAGACATGTTGCGTTTTCATGTTTTATGGGAACTTTTCATAGACATAGTTATTTTTATGCTGTTCAAACTGTATACTCTATCCTCTTACTTCATTTGAGATCATTATTTACTTGTGGGAGCTGTTGGCTGATCGCCACAGTGTGGATTTCAGGTCTTTGTGGTGTCATTTGGTCATTGCTGGCAAAACCTGACATGCACAATCAAAATGATCATTAAATGTTTTATTTTCATCAACAAAACAAGTGTTATATGCATCTAAATTGTACGGATACACTTGTAAATGATCCACTGTATCCATGCGTTTTAGAAAGAAACGTCAGCTATCGGTTAAGAAGAGTCTAGAAACTATAGGAGACATAAGGTGTAAGTGTTGCATAGCACCACAAGATGGCAGCGTGAACATAAAAGTTCCATGGCATTATTGTATTGCTTCTTATTCACATGCTAGAGTTGTGGATCAGCTGACACGCGTGTATTCATTGACTCGTTTCTGAGTCAATCCATTTGATTAATCCATCACAGAAAACTTTCTGCATTTTTACATTTCCAAAAAACTCATTCTGTATGATTTATAAGCTTGTGTGAGACGAGTCCCCACGAGTCTGTGTGCATTCAGGTTGAAGTCCCCACCGGGATAGAAAAACACGCACACGCACACGCGCACACACACACACACACAGCTGTCTGAGAAAACCTGCTACCACTAGATGGCAGTATGTGCTAAAACAGACAACGGCACCGTAATCAAGCGTTCTTTTCTCATATAAGACGCTAAATGTGGCTTAAGAAAGTGATATTGAAGTACCAAATTTAGTACACAATATAGGCTTAACTTATTAATAAAGCATACTTTGTAGAGGCAAATAGATTATGAACAACACCAACAGAACCACAAAGAAAACTGGAAGTACTTGGAAAGAAGTAGAATAAATGAACAGAATGTGTTTTTCCCCTTTTTGCTTATTACAACATCTATTCTGTGTACTTGATTAATATTAATAATAATAATAATAATGATGTATATGGCACCTTCTGAACTGATACGTGTAAATAAAGAATATTAATCTTGTTACTGATGATGGTAATGATGAACCAATAACAGCCACGGAATGTGATGGATAAGGCACATTTAAACTATTTTACAGATTGTTTGGATCGATTTCCATCCTTTGCAATCAATATTTAAACGATTATAAATTGTAGGGTATAAAAATATCCTGAGAATAGAATTAGGTTCACAGCACCAGAGAGTAATCTTGACGGTACTCGCAAGAAAATGGATAAGATGGCTACATAATCAAATTCACAAATATTACACCATTTAAACATTATTAAAAATACATAGGCTATTGAGTTACTAAAATAATCTTTGTCAAAGATGTTACAAACCCCTGTTTTTAAAATGCTCGTTGGAAAAGGGGTAAGCAACATAAAAGGACAAGCGAGGCAAAGTGCAGTTTAAGCATTTATTAGAAGGCTAGCCGGGTTTCACCGCTGCGTGCCTCATTCTGTTTCACACTCCGCTTGTATTCTCAACAGGAGCCATTAGAGCAACGGGGCACAGGTGCGGAGCCTAATACTCAGAAGAGAAAGAAACCAATCAGAGCACAGAAACAGATACACACAAAATACAAATACAACACTCATAAGGCTTAGGCCGTAACAAAGAATATACTTGTTTGTTCACAGTTTAAATGTTCTTGTTTCCATTTGTTTAATTTCAAGATCTGAGGTGAATTATCCATAGTTGCTTTTACAGCTACAAAGCTGGAGCACTAAATGATATTCAAAGTCACATTGCATGCTTTTAACATTAAATAAAGCACATAAATAGTACCTGAGATTATCATTGCCACACTTTGTGTTTGTTGTTCCAGTGCGATGTCGCAGAAAAATAGAAACCGTTTCTAAAATAAAATCGTCGCATGTAGCCGTCACGGCTGGTTAGGACAAACACTCTGATTAACATGGAAAAGATACCTTTTATCTGCGTTGCGTGTAGTTAGCACACGGTGTAATATGACTTGGGACTACCGAGTTGTCTCAGAGAGTGATTTGTTCATTTTGTGTTGACCGCGCATGCGCAACATCCAAAAGGTTCTGTATTGGAAACAGAAATGATTAGTTCATCTCTCGAGTCTTCGGGTTCGGGTCCGAGTCTTTCGTTCTTCTTGTCAGTCCCATAGAGGCTTTGCTGTCCGTACGGGAAACAGAAATGATTTGTTCACCTCTCGAGTCTTCGGGTCTGATTCTTCTGAATCTTTCATTCTTCTGTCATGTGATGAACGAATAACTCGAACCCGAAGTCGATAGACTCGAAACATGAACTAATCAATTCTGTATCCGGTACTACCGACTGCAAAGCTCAGTTTATGAGGATGTCACGGGATGAACGAACAGCTTCGGGAGGTGAGGTAAACTAACAGACTGCATACCCTGAAGACCAAGATCAATGAAGTAATCGTTTCTGTTTCTCATAATTTGGCCTTTTCCTTGCATTGCAATTTTTTTCTTATTCTAAATGCGATCAACATTTGATGTGTTTGGGGAATTTGGCTAACATGTAACATTTTAAATACATTCTGCTGAAATGAACGAAATGACTCGAAAAAAGATTTGTTCATTTTGATGAACGAGATTCAAAGATCCGAGTTCGTAAAATGATCCGAACTTCCTACTACTAAACGAAATAACGATGCGTTAGCTCGACAAAATGATCTCGTGGCCACAACTTATCACGTTCCCATAAGTTAATGTGTCATGGCCACGACAAAACTAAGATGACTGCACAAAGCAACTCCTAATGCAAGACTTACTTTCTAGATCATTTTCATGCTGTTGAACTGCTCCCCTCAGTTCGTTCACAACATGTGGGAACTCTTCCTCAATCTTCTGAAACTCTTGTAATGACAGGGTGAAAAGGCTGCAGGTGGTCAGCGCAGAAACTGTGGCCAACTGCCTTCCACCAAACAGGAAACTGATCTCTGCAGAAACACAAAACTTAAAATGTTGAGTATGAGGCTGGTTGTTTAAAACACATTGGAGTTTCACAGCAAAGATTATCTGACTGACCATCTGATCAAGCACACAAAACTGGGAAAACATTTTCTTGATCTGGCAAGCTCTGTAATCTAATGTTGAGCCTTTTTGAGTGTGAAACTCGTGTAATTGACGCTGTCCTCATGCTCTCACACCACACGTCTGTTTTCTCATGCAGTGAAAAACATTGCGGCGTAAAGAGGACACTGACAACGTAGCGACAGACAAGAGGTTCCTTTTGATATGAAACAAATTGCATTTAAAGCAAAAGTTTAAACACCCGCTCTAAGTGTGCATGTTTTGATGTCTAAATGGTCTTGTTCTTAAATATTTAAATAGCATATAAAATAGCATATTTTTTAACATATATATATATATATATATATACAGTGAGGAAAATAAGTATTTGAACACCCTGCTATTTTGCAAGTTCTCCCACTTGGAAATCATGGAGGGGTCTGAAATTGTCATCGTAGGTGCATGTCCACTGTGAGAGACATAATCTAAAAAAAAAAATCCAGAAATCACAATGTATGATTTTTTAACTATTTATTTGTATGATACAGCTGCAAATAAGTATTTGAACACCTGAGAAAATCAATGTTAATATTTGGTACAGTAGCCTTTGTTTGCAATTACAGAGGTCAAACGTTTCCTGTAGTTTTTCACCAGGTTTGCACACACTGCAGGAGGGATTTTGGCCCACTCCTCCACACAGATCTTCTCTAGATCAGTCAGGTTTCTGGGCTGTCGCTGAGAAACACGGAGTTTGAGCTCCCTCCAAAGATTCTCTATTGGGTTTAGGTCTGGAGACTGGCTAGGCCACGCCAGAACCTTGATATGCTTCTTACAGAGCCACTCCTTGGATATCCTGGCTGTGTGCTTCGGGTCATTGTCATGTTGGAAGACCCAGCCTCGACCCATCTTCAATGCTCTAACTGAGGGAAGGAGGTTGTTCCCCAAAATCTCGCAATACATGGCCCCGGTCATCCTCTCCTTAATACAGTGCAGTCGCCCTGTCCCATGTGCAGAAAAACACCCCCAAAGCATGATGCTACCACCCCCATGCTTCACAGAAGGGATGGTGTTCTTGGGATGGTATTCATCATTCTTCTTCCTCCAAACACGTTTAGTGGAATTATGACCAAAAAGTTCTATTTTGGTCTCATCTGACCACATGACTTTCTCCCATGACTCTTCTGGATCATCCAAATGGTCATTGGCAAACTTAAGACGGGCATTGACATGTGCTGGTTTAAGCAGGGGAACCTTCCGTGCCATGCATGATTTCAAACCATGACGTCTTAGTGTATTACGTCCCAGCTCTTTTCAGGTCATTGACCAGCTCCTCCCGTGTAGTTCTGGGCTGATTTCTCACCTTTCTTAGGATCATTGAGACCCCACGAGGTGAGATCTTGCATGGAGCCCCAGTCCGAGGGAGATTGACAGTCATGTTTAGCTTCTTCCATTTTCTAATGATTGCTCCAACAGTGGACCTTTTTTCACCATGCTGCTTGGCAATTTCCCCGTAGCCCTTTCCAGCCTTGTGGAGGTGTACAATTTTGTCTCTAGTGTCTTTGGACAGCTCTTTGGTCTTGGCCATGTTAGTAGTTGGATTCTTACTGATTGTATGGGGTGGACAGGTGTCTTTATGCAGCTAACGACCTCAAACAGGTGCATCTAATTTAGGATAATAAATGGAGTGGAGGTGGACATTTTAAAGGCAGACTAACAGGTCTTTGAGGGTCAGAATTCTAGCTGATAGACAGGTGTTCAAATAATTATTTGCAGCTGTATCATACAAATAAATAGTTAAAAAATCATATATTGTGATTTCTGGATTTTTTTTTTTTGATTATGTCTCTCACAGTGGACATGCACCTACGATGACAATTTCAGACCCCTCCATGATTTCCAAGTGGGAGAACTTGCAAAATAGCAGGGTGTTCAAATACTTATTTTCCTCACTGTATATATATAATATATATATAAATTTAACATATATATTGTATATTACATATATCTCTATTATGTGTGTGTATGCATATATATAAAAATCAGGCAGCTGAAACTATTTAAATAGTCTCGGGTGCCTGATTTTTTATTTCATTGCAAAATGTTATAACATTTTTGCCCAGCTCTTTATATAAGGTTGGATATTTAAGCATGTCCAACTTTATTCACATTCATACAGTATCAGCATAATGTATATAGCAGATCTCAACTGCTTTATTGCTTGTATTGTTGCAAAATGTAAACTATACTATCGCCCAGCTCTAATCTGATAAATGTGACTATCAGAGGCATGCAGAAATTCAGATATTATAAACATTAACATGATTTTCTGTAAAGCTGCTTTGAAACAATGTGTATTTGAAAAGCGCTAAATTTGACTTGATTAGCACTGCAATGTGGACCAGACCGTTACTCTACACGAGACTACTTCTCAACTGAATCACACAACAGTAAGTTTCTCAAACATCACCTCCAAAGTGATCTCCATCACACAGCTCCATCTGGAAAGCCTCGTTCTTCACAAGCACCCGTCCACAGTCAATGAAGAACATTTTGTTGTCGGGTTGAGCACTCTGATGAATGATGATGTCACCAGCATTGAAGAACTCATAGTCCAACTTCATCAAGATGGCTTCGGTGAATTCTTTGTTAAGCGACAAAAACATGCCTTTGTTCAACAGGTTGGAGCATATTTCTGCCATGATATCCTTTGAAACAGAAAACATAGCACCATTAAATATTATTTTTTATAAAAAGATACTGTTTGAGCCAAATGATTGTTTGAACAGCAGAAAAACTTATTGTGTGTTATCTGAAGTTTATATTTATGAATCAATTAGAAACCTTTCTGAGCTGTTTTGACACGATGTCAAGGATGTTCTTCTTATCCCGGTGCCACTTGTACTGGGCAGTGGTACGTTGGCGCAACACTCTGGGCAGCTTTTGGAACATTGTGGAGGATTGTAGCTGGTTTATCTGAAATATTTATATATCATGGCATAATATCATCAGAGCCGCCTTGTATTTATTTGTTGAATAAACAAACTTAACATATACAAACAATAAACAAACAGCTTTAAAGGAGAACTCCGGTCAATTTTAACATTGAGCTCATTTTTTTGTACATTTGGAGTGCTGTCAATACAGAGAAAAACGTCAAAAATCGGTGTTACCTACACCGAGTTATTCTATTTTTAAAATTTGCACCCTGTTGACTTCAATGGGGCAAGTACTAAACCTGCTTTTAGCCTCTTAACATCCTTGATGTGTCATTACAAGTGCACAGAAAATGTGAGTGATTCCTTCTGAGTGAACACGAGTGAGTCTGACTGCAGTAGATGTGAAAGAAATGTATAAAAATGATGTTATTTAAGCCAGCGCAAATACCTTTGTTTACATCCTGTTTTTCGGTTGAAGTCCAAAGTAGTCGATTGCAGAGTTCACACGCATAGGTTTAATACTTATGATCACGCGCGTGAACTCGGCAATCGACTACTTTGGACTTCAACCGAAAAACAGGATGTAAACAAAGATATTTGCGCTGGCTTAAATAACATCATTTTTATACATTTCTTTCACATCTACTGCAGTTAGACTCACTCGTGTTCACTCAGAAGGAATCACTCACATTTTCTGTGCACTTGTAATGACACATCAAGGATGTTAAGAGGCTAAAAGCAGGTTTAGTACTTGCCCCATTGAAGTCAACAGGGTGCAAATTTTAAAAATAGAATAACTCGGTGTAGGCAACACCGATTTTTGTCGTTGTTCTCTGTATTGACAGCACTCCAAATGTACAAAAAAATGAGCTCAATGTTAAAACTGACCGGAGTTCTCCTTTTAATTTTAACTCTTAAAATTCACCTTTACCTTGTATGCATTGCCAGTCGCAGACATGTTCCCAAATGCGTTGATCACCCAAGAAATAAATGCAATACACATTATATATCCAATCACCATACTTACAATAGCTATCCACCGTTCATCCACACCTAAAAAAATTAACAAAAGGGAATCACTTTAGTTCAGTGTAAACAATTTTTTTTTTTACAGTTCTTCAGTGGTGTTTGCTTTTACATTTACATTTTACATTTTACATTTATGCTCATTACATTTATGCTCATGCAAAACCACAATGCTAGGGTGCCATGGCATGGCTAAGCCATTGCCTTTTTTGTTTTCATCTGGCAAATGGAAATCATATGTCTGATCACTTACAAGTAATCATAGATTAACTAACTTTGTATCACAGGTTTTTAAAAAAATCCCAAATTCTGATCGTAAAAGTGATGCTGTCCTTAGCAAACACCACCGATTAAAGTGATTTCAGGAGACATTTTTCTGTACCAAAGACTGATTATCAGATTGATTATCATTTCTCAAAAAATAATGAATGTGGAAAGAATGTTGCTCGGCGTACGTGTTGGTGAGTCAGTTGATCTCCAGACCATTTGAGAGAAAGCTCTGGAGGAAGCATAGGAGTATTTTTCCCCGATCGAGGTATTCTGCAAAATGTAACAGAAAAAAAAGGAAGACATGTTGAGCACATCATTTCAAACAAATGCCTGCATAAGCAATAAAAGATTAGACATACCTCAATTTTCTCTCTTACAACCCAGCAGTCTTGGGGAAACTCTTCCATTCCAGATATGAAGTACTGAACGCAAGTGTTCCAGTGCCAAATGAGGACCATCATCAGGAAAACTAAGCCAACCCTGAATAACTTCTTGACGTCTTCAAGCTGTACATCAAACAACTAAAATGATAGATAATAAAACATAAAGTATCCATAGAACAGTAAGGGTGTACAAAATACAACCAAAAATGTCCTGTTGCTTGCTGGTTAATCGTGTTATGACAGAGGAGGAAAAATGTGAGAAAATACTACAAAAATGAAGCAAGCCCGTGAGCAAGCCAAAGGTGACTGTGGCAAGGAAAGTTCTCCTCTGGCTGTACAGTGTGAACATATTGCCATTGAAAATTTCTTGAATAAACATGACGGTGAGTTGTGCTGAAACTTACACTTTCCAATTCAAACCAGGATCTCAGAAGCGCATGGAGTAAACAGGTCATACTGAGAATCCTCACAAACTTGAGTATCTGCACCAACTCCGAAGCCATCAGTGAAGTAGTGTCAGCGTGATCAAAATGCTCCTGTGGTGAATTGGTTGTACTGTAAGAAGTATCTCTACAATTTGATCAGGGTGAGTTATATTAACTGATGAATACAATTACCACAATAATAATGATAGTGTCGAGCGGAAATGCAGTCATCACATCAGGAACAAACCAAGACCTGAAATCCTTTCTTCTTAATTTCGGATCAAGGATGACCTAGACAGAAACAGGAATGCATTGTATCCATTTTTAACTGTATTTTAGAAAGGTAAAGCCATAATAAATAATTAATATTACAGTATAGACATACAAGACAATGAAGGCATGTTCATACCTGACCGTCTTCACTGAAAATACCCATTCGAAAATTAAGGCCAACATCAACACAAAACAGGAGGTTTGAGAATACATTGAAAGCCACCCAGTATTTGCGGGCACGTCCATGCATATCATCAGAAAATGCAACGTCCAGAGGAATCGTTATAAGTTTCACAAATGTTAAGACCACCATATACACAAGATAGTAGTGCCTAAAAGACAGAAAAAGGCTCATTTTAACATTTATTTTTAGATCACTGTGATGGCATTAACAAGACATTACATCCTCATGACAACATATTTATTTATTTAAATAAATAGTGATAATGCCAAAGAAGACTTTAACCTTGAATTACCATGCAAAAACATGGTAGCAGCTATATATCACATAGTATCATTAGTAGCACACGTTCTGTATTAATTTCAATTGCAAGTGTATTTTTATATTATTGTTACATTTTAACAATTTTATCGCGTGTATTAAAAATGTGAACTATGTATTTAAATTGTGTCTGATTTTATTAAGATATTACAAAAAATATTTGTTCAGTATAATCAGTTCTCGTCTGTCTTTCTTAATAACCGTCCTAGAGATAAAATAAGACGTCATAATATAGCTTATATAAATATATATTTTTACGTTACAACGATCACACTTCTAATTAAGTTACTGCTTAATTATATGCTGATGCTGAATAATTAGAAACTGAATTACGTTTGGTTAATATGAAATATGGTGAGCGTGAGTTTCCAGGCTAACAGTTAGTGAGTCTGTGTTAACGTTAACTTACCTGAAGTGACTCTGTGGGTTCAAGACCCAGCGGTGGGTTTCACCTTCAGCTTCTTTTTTCTCTTCATTTTCGTTCCCTTCAACCCACGCTAATTGTCGTCTTCCTTTTACGAGATCTTTAAGTTCCGACCAGCTTGTTTTTCCCTGACCACTTGAGCTATTTTCATTAATCATCGCGACCGAGAAACTGCCTGGTAAAAAACAGACCGCAGAAGTATTTGTTATTTGTTTCTGTTTGAATTTTAGAATGATGCGATTGCGAACCGGCGCGTGACAGTCGAGCAGTGATGGCAAATTACACTTTTTTTTAGTTCGTTCACTGGATTGTTTTCATTGGACTGATTGATTTGTTGCAATATATTAAGAAATTATCCTGAAATCGTAAGACATCTTCGTGGACAAATTTTAGTACACTCCAATGACAGCCATTAAACCCCACGCGTGCGCGCACACATTATGTGTGTTGTTCATAATCTGTTTGCCTCTACAAAGTATGCTTTATTAATAAGTTAGGCCTATATTGTGTACTAAATTTGGTGCTTCAATATCACTTTCTTAAGCCAGATTTTTATTTTTAAGTATTTTTTTATTTATTTTTTTAGGATACTATGCATCCTGATAAAGTTCCCTTGGCCTTTGGAATTAAAATAGCCCCACATCATCACATAGCCTTCACCATACCTAGAGATTGGCATGGTTTTATTTCAGTTAGCCTAAAAGCTAGTTTGATTTGCATTGAGAGATGATCTTATGGAAAGTACCCCATGCCAATCTCCAGGTATGGTGAAGGCTATGTGATGATGTGGGGCTATTTTAATTCCAAAGGCCAAGGGAACTTTATCAGGATGCATAGTATCCTACATTTAAAAAAAAAAGAAATACTTAAAAATAAAAATCTGCCTGCCTCTATGGGAATTTAACATAGGGATGTACTCACTTATGCACCATGTATTTTAAGGAAGAACATTTATTTATTTACGATACATTATTCATTCACAAAGAAAATTGGTGTCCTTAAAGGTTGGATTTTTCCTATTTTTTTTTAATTAAGGCATTACGTTCAATTTCCAAAATATGATTTTTTATTCCTCTTTTTAGTCAACTTTAGCATGGGTGTATTCACTTATGCATTGCACTGTATATATATATATATATATATATATATATATATATATATATATATATATATATATATATATATATATATATAAAAAAAACAATAACTAAATAATTCCATAAGTTTTAATAACAATGCTGTTCAGGGTTTACACTTTTTATAACCAATGTGTTTACATGACCTTTCTAGTTGTCTGTGATTACAGGAATTTTAGGAATTCACAGTTACAGGAACTGTGATTTTATTTTTATATTGACCATAATACTAATTGTTATCCAATAAAATATATTAAAGCTTAAAGTTAATATAAATTTTGAAAAATTATATTCATTATAAAAAAATGTCCATGGATGTGATATTTTTTACGAATCTCCATGACTTATCCATAGCACCCTGTTTCGTAAATAATAAATGGCAGTTAAAGAAACATATGAAAGGATTTTAGTTTACAATTTGATTATTCGCCGTTTTAGATTGTTTATTAGCCAAACATTTTTTTTGACATTTTTCATCTAGTTTTTCTGTATATTTTGCGGCCGGAAAAAAAGAAGAAAGCTGTCGGATTTCATTAAAAAGATCTGGGTGAACTAACCCTTTTAAGGTCTGGACTCTGGACCTTTTAAGGTCTGAAAATGATTCTTCATTCTCCCTCCCAACCATTCTTTCACAATTTGAGCCTGATGAATCTTGACATTGTCATGCAGTGTCTTCCTACATGGTTGTTTAAGAAATGAAAAGCAACACACTTCATCAATTAGGGTTAGAAGAACTGTACAAACATATAACATGCTAGAAACATAATAATCACAGCAACAATCATAGACACTTGAGCATTCGTCTATTTAAATCCAAACAGCGACCTTTTTTTTGGGCCAGGCATTGTATTTTTAGAGAGATACTGACTCATTTTGTACTTTCACATTGTCCTAATGCTACAATCCAGACAATACAGCAGGATGATTTTGAGTTTGTTTTATTGTTCTAGTCAACATCAGAGTTTCAAGGACATGGGAACAGAACTGTCTGTATGTCCCTCTTACACACAACACTAGAGTAATCCTGTCCTGGTTGAGCTCCATCACACAGCGCCGCAGGGTAAAGCAAGCCTCTTCTGCCATGACGATCCACCATGAGATATACAATGTGCAAGTACAATTATGGAGAAATCATAGTAATCTTGTCCACAAGATAAAAAAAAAAAAAGACAGTGTAAGACTGCAGGTCTAAGTTCATGATCTCACTTTGTAAAATGACAAACATCTCAGCCCTATATTGATGTTCTCTGCTAGAAAAGACTACACACAGAGTGAAGCAGACAAGAGGGCTCTTCACAGGAAATGTGTGTGGTTTCTCCTCTAGAGATTCTCTATCAAAAGGTTTCCAGTTGTGATAAGTTGTACACATTAAACGTGGAAAATTTAACAGTGGAAAAACGATGAAAAAAAAAGCTCAAAATCTTACAAATCAAAGAAAACAAGAGTCTTTTTGCCCTGGTGATCACCTCCATGCACGTAAAGTTTAGTGACGGGACAGAAAAGCGCTTTATTGTACAGCAGTGCGACTCAAAGAGTTTCTAAGGATCAGCATCAGTTTTTGCAGCCGACACGAGAGGCTGCAGTACAAGCTACAGGCTGAGAATCGTTTTATTTCCACGGTCTCCAAGTGTAAAGAGACGCAGCAGAGAACATGGCCAGGCCGACTAGCTGCCTTACAGTAATGCACACACAAGCATTCATACTCACCCTGGCCATAAGGGTCTGGCCACAGTACAAAAGCAAACGTCTCGCTACATTAGATTCGAAACTAAAGCACGCACGCATCCTCACTTGCACAAACACACTTCAGGGGAACAGAAATTATAGAAGGTATATATATATATATATATATATATATATATATATAAAAAAAACTCTTAAAAAACAAAACACAGTAATTCATAGAAACGCATGCCATTATGCTGCGGTTTGTTCCTGGGCTCCGTTTTCTTCTATTTCCATTGCACTACCATTCTGTTTCTTTTCCTGCTCCTTTTCTTGATCCGCCTCCTTCTGAAAAACAGCAACCAAAAAAACAATATTAGATAGAAGACAACAGATATTTGGCGGGTATTTCTTTTGTGCAGTGACCGAGCTAGTAACCTTAGACACTTACTTTAGCGTCTCTCTCTGCAAACTTCTGGAACATGTTGGCATAGAGGCGTTTGTCCTTCTCGTGTTGCACTTTGATATGTTTCTGGCAGAGCACGATCTGGCTCTTCGCTGCCTTATTGGCTGGATACAACTGAGTGACGCGCTGGAAATCTGCTCTCGCCCTGTCAAACTCCTTCATGACAACAAGTGCCTCTCCTCGCCTAAACAAAGCCTTCTCATTATTTGGGTCCAGCTCCAGTGCCTTCACACACAAAAAAATGGAAAGCAAAAAACAAAACAAAAAAACGATGAGAACAGTTTGGAAGGGTGCAATGGTCAAATTTACTTGCAATTTAAGCAAGAAACCATTTCTAAACAGCCTACTTAGCCACCAAATAAATGAATTAGGACTTTTAAAGTCAAAATCACAATGGCTGCGTTTACACTTCAAGTCTTAATGCAGAGATCGAAACTTTTGACCATATCCGATTTGATGTCCCACCTGATTACATTGGTAGCCGATATCCGTGTTTATATTAATCCCAGCCCTTTCTGTTGGTGATCGCGTGAGTGAGTGAGCGAGCTTGAGTTTAGTGAAGCTTGTTTATGTACAAAAACAGTGAAGTTCTCACCTCACTGCTGTGAAAAATAGTTCTGTGTGTGCGCGCAATTTCTTAACTATAAAGTTTCCACCTCACTAAAAAAAAGCTGTGAGTTTAAGTGTGAGCGTCTGCTTCAGCTATCTTTGTGGGCAAAGTGTCGTCATCACCTTGTGGTGGCTTGGAATTCCAGGGGGAATCGGATATGCAGGTTTAGACATGTCAGATGTCCAGATATCGGATATGTACCCGATTTAAAACCACATTTAGAAGTGCCTCAGATCAGATGCGGGAAAAAAACGGATCTCGTGCGGATTTTTGTTTAAATGTGTGCAACAAATTATGATCTGCATCAGATGCGAGTAAAAAAATAAAATAAAATTTGTGCCAGTGTAAACGCAGCCAATAAGGCCCATTGCAATTAATTATAAATCATTAATAAAAAGTTTGATTTAAAATGTGTAGAATTGAGTAAGTAATAAGTGACAGCAGAATCTATTTTGTGTGTGTGTGTATATATATATATTAGGCGGCGAGCTACATAGGCCTACCGTGCACCCCCCCCACCTCCCAACAAAACCATACTTTTTTAAAAGGTCTGGATGTGTAGAATATGAATCTGAATGTTAACATTGAAAATTTTGGGTTGCACTACCTGTTTTAGCCCTGTGAATAGGGAAACCCTAAAAAAACGATTTTAAGCAATTTTAACACATCGAGATTGTCCTAGTCAATCAGAACAGCTTTTAGGTGACCCAATACACACTCAAACTTAACATATGATGACTTAGGTCAAATACCTACCATGCTGCTTATTGGTAGGTGTCTAAAATTAACATAGGTAAGGCTTTATGTCGATATAATGAGCCCATTTCATGTATAGGCCACGACCTAGATTCGCCTATCATGCACCCCAACCCCCTCCCCTGAAAAAAAATCATGCTTTTCTGAAAGGTCTGTATGTGTAGAATATGAATCTGAATGTTAACATTGACATTGTTGGGATACACTAACTGTTTTAGCCCTGTGAATAGGGAAACCCTAATAAACGATTTTAACACGTCGAGATTGGCCTAGTCAATCAGAACAGCTTTTAGGTGACCCAATACTCTTACTACACTAAATTGATAATTACTTTAAATAGTTGTTTTTAATTATTTTTAATTTAATATGGTTAAGGCCTTGTATGGATATAATCAATCAAGGACCATTTCCATAGCATCAGTTAATATGCTAACGTGCTAACATTCCAACCCTCATTACCCTTTCCATCGAAGTAATTTCATTGACAAATCAGAAACCTGTCTGGGTTGTTCATCCAATGACAAAATAAGATATTTTTTTAATTTTCATTAACAGTTTCCTCTGTGTCAGGCAGACTGTCCTGAAAGACTGTTCTTACTCACACAGACAGATACCCCAAGTCTGCATCCTCTGCCTATACAGCAAGAAATTTGTTTCACTGAATTGCTCGATGTTTGAATATTTTAGTTTACAATTTAATATAATTGACCCCTCTTACTACACTACATTGATGCTTACTTTAAATATTTGTTTTTAATTATTTTAGATTACATTTGATAGATTGATAGATATATACTTTATTCATCCCAAAGGGAAATTTTAGACGTCCAGTAGCTTATACACACACACACACACACACACACACACACACACACACACACACACCTCACACACATAGATAATCTAGTCGGTTATGTAGTTGGTTTCTTCAACATAGTTGAACTGCTCAGTTATGCCTGAGTAAAGACATGAGTCAGTGGGCCAAGTGACTGCAGGTCCTTCAAGGCATAGGGTATGTCATGGGACAAAACCAAAGTCCAGATGCATTGTGCATGTCCCTGGTCTTGTATATAGACCACTCTTGCAATTATGGGCAAACGTAGATTCTGATGCAAGATTAGCCAGAATGAAAGAAATACGTGACAAGAGATTAGCTGAACCACTGGAATCTGCTCACAGAATGACTGTAACCTGTGAACTTATACCAGACACTATTACAGAAGGTGATGGATATCACAGAGAATGCTACCAAAGATTCACCATGAATCTCAAAAGACTCGACCAGAAGCCTGAACTATTAGCAGCAAGTTCAAGGCAAAGTCAGAGGGCCTCAACTGGTGACAAGGTGCTCTTCACACCTGACTGTATATTCTGCAACTCAATTACACGGAAGAAGGTACAAAAGAAAGGGATATGGACGAATGAGGGGTTAAGAGAGTTTGAGTGTGATGGGTGGAGAACAGTCCTCAAAGTTGCAGAACAAAAATTTGATGAAAATTTGCTTCGCAGAATTAGAGGAAAGGATCTATTTGCTACAGAAGCTAAATACCACAAATCCTGTAGAGTCCAATATACACAAAATTTAGAAAAATGGAGAAGTGCAAGCAAACAAATCCAACTAGTAGAAGCTCACGGTGAGGCATTTGGTGCTGAGGCAAGTTTGTGCATCCTAGATGAGCTATGTAGATTTTGGTCAGATCAGTCAATTTCATCATTTTGTTGCTGCCGATGATTTCCTTGTCAATAACTCGAGATACAGCACCAAATGTCTCACCGTGAGCTTCTACTATTTGGATTTGTTTGGCCTTGTTTTCTGTGCTTGCACTTCTCAATTTTTCTAAATTTTGTGTATATTGGACTCTACAGGATTTGTGGTACAGTGGGGCAAAAAAGTATTTAGTCAGCCACCAATTGTCCAAGTTCTCCCACTTAAAAAGATGAGAGAGGCCTGTAATTTTCATCATAGGTACACTTCAACTATGAGAGACAAAATGAGAAAAAAAATCCAGAAAATCACATAGTAGGATTTTTAATGAATTAATTGGTAAATTCCTCTGTAAAATAAGTATTTGGTCACCTACAAACAAGCAAGATTTCTGGTTCTCACAGACCTGTAACTTCTTCTTTAAGAGGCTCCTCTGTCCTCCACTCGTTACCTGTATTAATGGCACCTGTTTGAACTTGTTATCAGTATAAAAGACACCTGTCCACAACCTCAAACAGTCACACTCCAAACTCCACTATGGCCAAGACCAAAGAGCTGTCAAAGGACACCAGAAACAAAATTGTAGACCTGCACCAGGCTGGGAAGACGGAATCTGCAATAGGTAAGCAGCTTGGTGTGAAGAAATCAACTGTGGGAGCAAATATTAGAAAATGGAAGACATACAAGACCACTGATAATCTCCCTCGATCTGGGGCTCCACGCAAGATCTCACCCCGTGGGGTCAAAATTATCACAAGAACGGTGAGCAAAAATTCCAGAACCACACGGGGGGACCTAGTGAATGACCTGCAGAGAGCTGGGACCAAAGTAACAAAGGCTACCATCAGTAACACACTACGCCGCCAGGGACTCAAATCCTGCAGTGCCAGACGTGTCCCCCTGCTTAAGCCAGTACATGTCCAGGCCAGTCTGAAGTTTGCTAGAGAGCATTTGGATGATCCAGAAGAGGATTGAGAGAATGTCATATGGTCAGATGAAACCAAAATAGAACTTTTTGGTAAAAACTCAAGTCGTGTTTGGAGGAGAAAGAACACCATACCTACTGTGAAGCATGGGGGTGGAAACATCATGCTTTGGGGCTGTTTTTCTGCAAAGGTACCAGGACGACTGATCCATGTAAAGGAAAGAATGAATGGGGCCATGTATCGTGAGATTTTGAGTGAAAACATCCTTCCATCATCAAGGGCATTGAAGATGAAACGTGGCTGGGTCTTTCAGCAAGACAATGATCCCAAACACACCGCCCGGGCAACAAAGGAGTGGTTTTGTAAGAAGCATTTAAAGGTCCTGGAGTGGCCTAGCCAGTCTCCAGATCTCAACCCCATAAAAAAATCTTTGGAGGGAGTTGAAAGTCCGTGTTGCCCAGAGACTGCCCCAAAACATCACTGCTGAGGAGATCTGTATGGAGAAATGGGCCAAAATACCAGCAACAGTGTGTGAAAACCTTGTGAAGACTTACAGAAAACGTTTGACCTCTGTCATTGCCAACAAAGGGTATATAACAAAGTATTGAGATTAACTTTTGTTATTGACCAAATACTTATTTTCCACCATAATTTGCAAATAAATTCTTTAAAAATCCTACAATGTGATTTTCTGGACTTTTTTTCTCTCATTTTGTCTCTCATAGTTGAAGTGTATCTATGATGAAAATTACATGCCTCTCTCATCTTTTTAAGTGGGAGAACTTGCACAATTGGTGGCTGACTAATTACTTTTTTGCCCCACTGTATTTATTTTCTGTATCAAATATTTGGTAGCATTCTCTGTGATATCCATCACCTTCTGTAATGGTGTCTGGTATAAGTTCACAGGTTACATTCATTCTGTGAGCAGATTCCAGTGGTTCAGTTAATCTCTTGTCACGTATTTCTTTCATTCTGGCTAATCTTGCATTATATCCATAATATATTTTATAAAGGATATTATTTTATATCCCTACAAGGCCTTAACTATATTAAATTAAAAATAATTAAAAACAACTATTTAAAGTAACTATCAATGTAGTAAGAGGGGTCAATTATATTAAATAAAGATGGGGAGGGTGAGGAGTTTGAATGTTGGGATGTTGGAATGTTAGCACGTTAGCATATTAACTGATGCTATGGAAATGGTCCTTGATCGATTATATCCATACAAGGCCTTAACTATATTAAATTAAAAATAATTAAAAACAACTATTTAAAGTAATTATCAATTTAGTGTAGTAAGAGTATTGGGTCACCTAAAAGCTGCTCTGATTGACTAGGCCAATCTCGACGTGTTAAAATCGTTTATTAGGGTTTCCCTATTCACAGGGCTAAAACAGTTAGTGTATCCCAACAATGTCAATGTTAACATTCAGATTCATATTCTACACATACAGACCTTTCAGAAAAGCATGATTTTTTTTAAGGGGAGGGGGTTGGGGTGCATGATAGGCGAATCTAGGTCGTGGCCTTGAAATGGGCTCATTATATCGACATAAAGCCTTACCTATGTTAATTTTAGACACCTACCAATAAGCAGCATGGTAGGTATTTGACCTAAGTCATCATATGTTAAGTTTGAGTGTGTATTGGGTCACCTAAAAGCTGTTCTGATTGACTAGGACAATCTCGATGTGTTAAAATCGCTTAAAATCGTTTTTTAGGGTTTCCCTATTCACAGGGCTAAAACAGGTAGTGCAACCCAAAATTTTCAATGTTAACATTCAGATTCATATTCTACACATCCAGACCTTTCAAAAAAGTATGGTTTTGTTGGGAGGTGGGGGGGGTGCACGGTAGGCCTATGTAGCTCGCCGCCTATATATATATATAACAATTGACTGGGTACCACTGAGCAAGTATGGTACCTTTAAAGAAGACTGAAGTGTGAACCCACACATTAAGAGCAACTTTTTTATTTTATTTTTAAACTTGATACATGAGCAGCAATATGAAACGCCACATAAAATGCTCATTTACGTTAATCTGTTTTGCACATTAACGATTTTATTTCAAGGCATTACATATTTAGAGCCATTATTAAGCATTCCTGTAGCTCAAACAATAGAGCACTAGCAACACTTAGGGAATGGGTTTGATTCCTTGGGAATGCATGAATTGATAAATGCATTAATGCAATGGATAAAAGTGTCTACTAAATGATGTATTAACTTTGGCAGCACTTGAATATGACTACCTTAAACCTTAAGCATTCATATCCTACCTTGTCACAGCTCTCGAGGGCAGGGCTTGCTTCCTGCAGCTTTAGGTAGCACATAGCTAGGTTGAGGCGAGCAGCCAATCGCAGCGCTTTGGCTTTCTCTTCTTCATCCGGCTCCATACTGGACTCGTGTTCTAACCAGGACACAATGCGTTTGTACTGCACAGCTGCCTGCTTGTATTTCCCCTCCTGTGCACACGAAACACTCCAATTAATCAAACAAATCATTCAATGAGGGCAACCTCATAACAAACAATGACACACACTCATTATTGTGGTGATCTTGTACAATAAATAGATTTTAAAATAATATACTATTAGATAGAGCTGGGTGGTATGACCAAAAATCTGTATCAGTATCTTTTAAGATTTTGGTGGTTTTAATGATACATCATGGTACTTTTTTTTTTAATGACTGGACCTTAATACATGTTTATAGTGGCTTATTTTGCTATCATAAGAATAAAGAATATGAAAATATTGTCATGTCAAATTAGGGCTGGGGCTAATTTTTTTATATCAGTCGATATCGATAATTATCATGATAAATGTCATATCTTTATTTCTTTCAAGTTTAAAGGCAAATTTTGCTCCTAAATGAAATTGTGGTTAATTGTGGTTTTAAACTACTCTTTATTGTCAGAACATATCATGACAAACACTTGCCAAACAGGTGAACATTTCACAAATCTGAGGTAGAACATTCAAACATTTGTTATTCTTCCTTAACAAAATAAATATCTTTTATCTTTTTTTTTTTTATTATTAATTTCTTAGATTCTGCATGTGCTAATTTTTATTTGGTAAAATGTAATATTCTGACTGTTTGAGTTTTATTAAAATTAACCATTGGTCATCCAGTATCATGCATTTAGATCATGATAACAACAGATAAAACCAGGCATAGCCTACAGCACCTCACTATCATGGCAAAATGTAACTTTATGGTTTCTATGGTATTTGTATGAAAAACAGTAGCCTAAATACATTATTAAATACTGTAATTATATTCCATTAGTCCTTTAATACATTGTCTACATTAATAATATAATACAATTCAATATGTATATCCCTCATTTCATGGTGCAGTTATTACTAGGCTAACGTTACAGTAAATCCATGGTAAATGATGAGAATTTGTAGACGGAAAAGCCTTCTGACTGTATCGTTGCGCACAGTGTTTCTCCTGTTTGTCAGCGCTGTGTTATCTGCCTTTAAACTGGTTTAAAGGGGTGATGAACTGAGAAATCAAAGTTTCCTTGAGCTTTTGACATATAAGAGATCATCATACTATAATAATATCCTGTAAGTTTCAGAACTGAAAACTACCTTGTTAGTCCAATAAAAGCTTTTATAGACATCAGGCTCAGCAAACGACTCGTTTTTCAAAGTGGGGAACTATGACGTCAAAGAGGATAAAACACCGCCTCCACAAAAGAAGATCAACTCCTACTTCAACACGGCCTGTTTAGCCCCGCCCACCGATTCGCCCAAACATGCTAAATAACATAAGACGACATGATGATTGCTAAACCGGATCGAGCTACTTCCAAGCAATAAACATGCGGTTTACTAAATATTGTGCAGCGCCTGGTTGTGGAAGAAGACAGTCTGCATAAGCTTCCTTCGGATTCCAGCATGGTTAAACTTTATTAAATCAGTCAATCACAATTTCCCGACACGGATCTGCCAGCAACATGCAAGTAACCATGTGTATTCTAATGCCTGATCTGTGATCAGTGATTTCGGTGTAATTATTCAAGTTCAGATATTTCTCTTAAAATCGTTCAATACTGTTTATGCATCTGTGACTAAACGATCAACTTCACATAATTTCTCGTAGTATTATGAAAATAATCTTTTTTTAAACTGTTATTAAATTATATAGCCTAGCCTACAGAAAGCGATCAAAGAACGATCCCTTTCGCCCAAGCTGTCAATCAAACAGCACAGCGCGAGCCGCGAGAGCTTATCTGGACACTTACCAAACTCGTGATGAAATAATGACACTGTTACACTACACAACGAAGCTCTTACTGTGTACTCACATCGTGTTTGCATTGTGATTTGGTGTAAGCATTTGTGAGAGTGCAAAAATTGCGTTGCAATGATAAGATCTTTATTCACGCGATCAACAGACTGTCTGTCATATGCTCAGTCAGTGCTCATCATGCTGTAACCTTTCATGTGATGGAATAGATTTAAATATAATGCTTTAAACGATACTTTTCACGATTTGTTAATCTCGATAGCTGTAATAGTAAAAACGTAGTAAAAGTTTTCGAGAGAGTTCCTGTAATACTAGCTATTTCATTGCAAGCATGTCAGCCAATCACAGCAGTGGGCGTTTGCACTGCAGTCTCACAGCAGACACGCCCCTTAAAACGGAGCGTTCAAATCTGAGGCTGAAATCAGGCTTGGAAAAATGGCTTTTATTTATAAATTATGACAATTTTTTATGTAAAAATCATACTAACATTATAAGGGCACCCCAGGGAACATTATAAAATAATAAAACAATCCAGTTCATGACCCCTTTAAATCACGGAGACGTTGTTGTTCTTCGCTGAATTCAAGCGCTTCTCACTGGATCTCGTGACCGGGACTGATCAGAGTAAACGCATCTCTAGTGAGCTCGTGCTGCGCTGCGGTTTGGACTTTGAGCTGAGCGGATAAATGGTCCGTGTGGCGCGCGGTTCAAATGAGTTTCGTTCCGCTTTTGGCGCATAAACATTATCGAACATTTATCGAACTCTTGATATCGTTTTATCGAGAAAAATTATATCGCGATAATTATCGTTATCGTTTTATCGGCCAGTCCTATGTCAAATACAAATTTACTTCCAAAAATTGTGGTAATCAAATTAGTAAAAAAATGTAATCATTAATCAAATAATTTTTTTATAATTTCTTTATTTTTTGGCAAGTTTTGCCAGTAAGTCATTTGAAGTAAGTACCCGATCGTCACACTATTCAAATTCTCAGTGTTAAGCATGATATATGGTAGCATTTTACAATGAAGTAGGCTGCTTTTAAATAATTTATTTAAAGCAAAAGTTCCTCTTTAGCGAAATTACATTTCTTTAATAGCCTAAACCAGCTATTATACCAGCTTTAATAGCCTAAAAAGTTAGGAGCTATAAATATGATTTAAGTGTGAGATTTAAATTACGTAAGTCAATGAAAGCGCACAGGTCTGAAAGACTAGATTATATTACCAGTGCCGCGCCCTCTCCTATTGTGGTCTTTAGTTTTGAAATTAGCCGATGATAAATAAAATGAAGCCCATTCTGTTGCTTTTGTTGACGTGAACTCTGTTGAATTTGCATGAATTTGACCAAATTAAAAAGAAAATTATGGGAAATTGCTTCCATCAATATGTTGGAAACCACTCTTATCAGAATCATGTCTCTTAAGCTTAGGTATATTTTTAGTTAAAGCTGTCAAGTTATTAAGCAATGTCTCATGTAGGTTCCTTTGTGTTTTATAAAATGACCACTAGGAGGTGCTCTATGCTTATGTTTTCCTTGATTGGTTAAGGTGGAAAACGAAAGTAAAATAGTGATGCACATTCGTTGCGTTTTACCATGAAATTAGAGTTTTGTGTCTTTATTAAAATCAACACATTAATTATCTCTCATCCACCCACAATTTTTGAAATGTTATTTTTTTATTACCTGACCCGCCCAAACTGCAGCGTCCGTTGATATAACAGTGATCCACACATCACTAACTCACAGACACTAGTCCATATTGCGATTTGATTCCTTGTACAGCCCTATTTTTGATTTATTCATCCAAAAATGGGCAAATTCCATGACACTTTATACAGAAAGTTCCATTTATGACTAAATTCTGTGACTCCGTCCGAGTTTTCTGCAAGAAATCATGGGGCTCTACATGATATTTGCCATGTTAAATTATTCTTGTTATAAAGTTATAACCATTAGTAAGAAGGGTTTGCATTCAATAGAGGTCCTCTCTCAATACACTATACATAGCGTTCTTCGTGGCCATTGAATAGATGCAGCAGTTCTTTCAGCTATGTACCGGTGTGGTGGCATTTAAAAAATACATACGAAAAACTGAAACTGGTAAACTGGATGAACCGTTATGCCGCATAGTACTACTATTACATTAAAATGGGATGTAGAGCATAAATACATGACATTGCTTCTACCTTAAAATACTGAGTTCCTTTCTCTTTGACGATGGCGCTCTGTACCAGTTTCTCACTCGAGTTCATTTCCCAGGATTCTTTGGCCTGTGTGACAGGAACACAGCATCTTAACCTCATGACAATGACTTTGTACAGACATTACTGCATAACTGATCATTTACGGTCTGTAATAAGTATTAAAGCATGATTATTTTTACAAAGCTAGAAAAAAAAAGATCATACATTACTGTTGTTCTTAGGGGTGGATTTAAAGGCCAAAATCTTACATCACGATACGATTAACTTTATATTAAAAACCCACAAGTTCCCTACAATATAAACCCCCATAACATAACATTCCCATATACTGAGTAATGCGGGTGTAAATTTAGCTCTGCACTGCTTTTATTTAGGAGGACACACTGACCTTCTCAAATGCTTTCAGTTTAATTGTGTACTGCAGTGTAGCATTAGGTGGAATGTCGAATTTGTTGCTGCCAGCAGTTCCATAGCCATACCTGAAATTCAAAAATAAATTCATGAATAAATGAATTAAAACATTCACAGATAATGTGCACAGGTGTAAGAAATGTGTGTTTACTTTGGTTTGATGGTGAAGAGCGCCTCCTCTCCCTGCTCCATGGACTGCAAGGCTTTCTCTACGCCTGGAGGCAGACCCAAACTTTCTCCATCTCCCACCTCAAACTTCAACTCACGCTCGTCGAAAACACGCTCTTCGTGACGGCCCACCAAACACACTAAACCAAAGAAAAGGAAAAATTAACACATTTAGTGGACACTTGCAGATTGCCGTGTAGATCACGCGACCACTAAACAGCACTGTGAGTTCCAATGAGAAGCGCTTGAATTCAGCAAAGAACAAAAAATGTCTTGGCGATTTAAACTAGTTAAGCCAGATGAAACAACGCTGACAAACAGGAGAAACAGTGTGCGCAACGATACAGTCAGAAGGATTTTCAAACTACAAATCTTCATCATTCATCATGAATTTACTGTAGTAACACTAACTGCACCATGGTATTGTGGAAGAAATGTGGGATATTCAGAAGGAAATTATTATATTATTAATGTGGACATGTACTAAATGTATTAGAGGAGAAATGGAATATAATTGCAGTATTTTTTGTGATTAAGCTATTGTGTTTGAGCATTTATAGTAAATGTATTTAGGCTACTGTTTTTCATACAAATACCATAGAAACCACATAGTTACATTTTACAATGGTATTGAGGATGCATGTTTTTAACTATGGTTAACGTAATCTAAATCTATGCTACAATGGAAGACCAATGGTTAATTTAAACAAAACTTAAACAGTCAGAATATCTGCATTTTACAATATAAAAATGAGGTTTACATTTTTACAGATGTTACCGTTTTTGTAAATGACATAAATTTACATCTGCACCCTAACTCAAGCTACTGTGAAATGTGCATTTCTAAGACAAAACATGTAACATTAGTATTGCAGCCTGCGCTGATATGTGTCATCAAAGTTAGGCAACACACGTTTCATGACTTGAAACAATATCAGCCGTTAGCGCAAGCAACTTAGTTTTAGCAACTAAGAAATACATTTTTTCATTAAAATCTTTATTTTGTTAAGTAAAAATTACTGGAAAAGTGTAAAGAATTCATTTTTTGAAGAATTCAAGATTTATTTATTTTTTTTTACATATTTTACTTTTCTGCAGCACCTATCTTCCCAGTCTGTCAGTAACACTGTGTTTAGTTCATGTCTCTATGAAGCCCTTTCTGGCACAATGTGCTCTAATTGGTTGGCTGGACCATTGTGTTATGATTGGTCATCCACTTTTAGCTTGTTTCGGAAATGTCACATCCCTTACTACTATGGATGTTCAAGACTAGTCGACTAAACAGTACAGCTGCTACTAGTCGATTACGTCGATTATATATTTATATATACAGTACCAGTCAAAAGTTTGGAAACATTACTATTTTTAATGTTTTTGAAAGAAGTCTCTTATGCTCATCAAGCCTGCAGTTAAAAAAAAAACAAAAAAAAAACAAAAAAAAAACAGTAATATTATGAAATATTATTACAATTTAAAATAATGGTTCTCTTTTTAAATATATTTTAAAATGTAATTTATTTTTGTGATGCAAAGCTGAATTTTCATCAGCAAGTACTCCAGTCTTTGGTGTCTTATGATCCTTCAGAAATCATTCTAATATGATGATTTGATACTCAGTTATTATCAATGATGGAAACAGTTGTGCTGTTTAATATATTTTTTTGGAATACTTTTTTCAGGATTCATTGATGAGTAAAACGTTAACAGCATTTATTCATAAAAACAGCATTTATTTAAAATAAAAACATTTCTAACAATATAAATCGTTACCATCACCTTTTATCAATTTAACGCATCCTTGTTGAATTAAAGTACTAATTTCTTTAAAAAAAATAGTTATTGTTCCCAAACTTTTGAACGGTAGTGTATATTGTTACAAAAGATTTCTATTCTAAATAAATACAGTTCTTTTTAACTTTTTATTCATCAAATAATCCTGAAAAAAGTATCTCAGGTTATAAAAAAAATATTAAGCAGCACAACTGTTTCCAACATTGATCATAAATCAGCATATTAGAATGATTTCTGAAGGATCATAAGACACCAAAGACTGGAGTACTTGCTGATGAAAATTCAGCTTTGCATCACAAAAATAAATTACATTTTAAAGTATATTAAAAAAGAGAACCATTATTTTAAATTGTAATAATATTTCATAATATTACTGTTTTTTTTTGTTTTTTTGTTTTTTAACTGCAGGCTTGATGAGCATAAGAGACTTCTTTCAAAAACATTAAAAATAGTAGTGTTTCCAAACTTTTGACTGGTACTGTATATATATAAAATTTGCAGGGAGTTTGATTGACAGGCGATCTGACCAATCATAACTGAGGCAATCTGTCATGACACATTAAAGAGTCAAAAAACAGTAGGCCTATTTATGGTTTAATTTTCTTTGACTGACCAAATTTGAAAGTTGAGACTGTGTTTCATATTAAATGTTACCTGCTCGGTCCTGCTTACTGATACAGAGAATAACTCCCTTTGGAGTGGACTTTGTTCAATGTTCAATGTTCAATTTATTTATAAAGCACATATTAATACAACGAAGGTTGACCACAGTGCTGTACATGAGACAGAGTAAAAGAATCATAAAATCACGTTCAAATTCTATAACATTGCCACAATCACAAAATAAAACCTCAAAATCAATGCGCCATTATTAATAACCCATTACACCACTAATACAGCACTCATGAATGATCAAATGTCAATATGAAAAAAATATGCTTTTAAATGTCCTTTAAACTCTCTATTCGGACGGGACTAGTTTCACAGGGGGACATTAGAGAAATTTCTGTTTCACAGACGTACTTTGAGATTTTAATCCTGTCCGAATCTACCATGTCTGTCTTTTTCTCACACGACCTCTGTAAAAATTCCAGAGCAAATTACCTACTGTTTTTCGTCAAACTCGGCGGTCCTCAGAGAAATCTAATCCCGTCCGAATGCGAATGTCTGTGATTGCCGAAAATGTTTTTTTCCAAAACGCTTTTTCTTGTGTGTTTTGGTCAACGTGAACTACCGTACAATCTCTCGCTATCGCGCCGGTATTCAAGTTTCTGCTTTTTGCGCACCGATAATGGATGTAGATGTGTTCGGTACACGGCGAAAAATAAGAAAATTAAATCAACAAGAGCCAAATCACGTAAACTGTTAAGACTGGCTACTGTAATATCAGTTTCAGGTAAGATTACTTTCATTTCTGCACTTAATTACATAACGTGTAAATTATATAAAGTTAAAACTTTTTTATTTCAGTGGGTTTATTATAAGAATCCAGTTCTACAAAATCATGATAAATATATGTTTAGTTTTTTATACTACAATTTTTATAAAATGTTTACAAAACACTAAATACGTTAGGACGTTTTACTTTATATTTCAAAGTGCTTAATTTTAATTCATATGATCATACGCAATCCACGCATTCTGAACACGTGATCTTCTGCAATGCCCACATGTAAAACACAGACACTCCTACCTCGGTAATAAACACGGAGATGTTAGTCCCGTCCGAATCCGTACATGAAATCACAGACGTAGGTTGATAAGAATTTTAACTCAAACGTCGTTTGGAAAACTAGTCCCGTCCGAATAGGGAGAGAAACATTGCCGGATATAATGAAGTAAACTATTCCACAGCCTGGGAGCAGCGGCCGCTCCTCTCATTTTCTGGTACATCCGCGGGACCACCAAGAGATTTAATGACTCGGAACGCAATACTCTCTTTGGTTTCTTCACCTGGATCAGAGTGTTTTGTGCTTTGCAGCCAATTGCATGCAAACAGCAACAAAAAAAGCATGATAGAAGCATAAGAACAATATGTTTTACCTTCCACAGATGCACCCTCATTAGGCTTTGTGTAGCCCTCCCCCTTAGTGATGATCCTGCGAATAATTCCACCATCTTCTCCATCGGTGATGTCCTCCCCATGAAACTCAAACAACTCCACCTGCCAGACAAACAAATGGAAACGTCAATGCAAATACTCTCCTTGTAATACTCCAAGTAGCCTGTTCACCTGCGTCTAGTCCTAACCTGGAACACAAGGGTAGCGTTGGGTGGGATTTTGGGTGGGCTGCCAGCAGCTCCATAGGCATACTCTGGTTTGCAAATCAATTGGCAGATCTCGCCAGTCTTCATCGTGGCCACACCGATGTCCCATGCTTTGATCACCTGACCTGTGAGACAGAGCAAATAATGTTTTAAAGTAGTTGAGTTGTATGCTCAACAAAGTTTTTTACAATGTTGTCAGAGAGGTCACACTAACATTTAGTCCCCTTTACCTTATAATACCCACCTTTGCCCAACTCAAAGGAGAACTTCTCCCCTCGATCACGGCTGGAGTCGAACTGTGTACCATCAAGCAGCGTTCCGACATAGTGCACAAATACTTTATCACCGGTCATAGGCAACTCAGAGCCTGTACCCTCCTTCTTGACCATCTGTAGAAGAGAGAAAAAGATGAATCATCAATCTGTTAGTCGCACTGCACTACACCTGTGACCTGTCAATCTTCAAAGGCCACGGGGCAGAAAGATGTTCACGCCTAATACTTAACGCTAATTAGGCTATACATTACACAAGGTAATTTTACAGGTAATTTTATCAACGTTTGTACATGGCAAATTCTAAAGGTGTGTTATATTGCACGTTATAATTAGAGCCATTCAGACGCTTATTTTTTTAATGCATTACATTGAAAATGTTTAACTAGCCCAAACATAAATGTGTCAGTTGTATATGAATACAAATTCGATGACACTTTATTGTTTACCGGACACTGCACGTGGGTAAATCTGTGCAAATGGAACAACATTACAACGCTGTTGAAATCAACGGAAAATTCACCTTTTTGTCATCATTTGCTCGTCCTAGTGTCATTCCAAAACATAATTACTTAATTTTTGTCTAAGGAACTCAAAAGATGTTATTTATGTATCAGTCGCCTTTCGCTTTCGTTGTGTAGGACAAGATGCAATGAAAGTGAATGGTGCCAATCGCTAATGTTTTGCTGTATCTCATTTTGTGGTTCACACAAGAAAGAGACTCATAATGTGTAAGTGTTAGACATTGAGAGTGAGTGAATGACGACAAAATTGTAAAAAAAAAAAAAAAAAAAAAAAAAAAAAAAAAAATTCCGGTTGACCTGCCCCTTTAAGCTCGACAAAATCTCTAGAAAGATCTAGCGACAGACGGTGTGCGAAACCAGTTAATAACGTTTAAATAAATTAAACATTTACACGTATGGTATTTGCCATCATAGAACAGCTATAGCTGGAGTAAAGTGAGCTAACAGAGTGAAATATTGGCTCTAACGTTAACCTACATGCATTCAGCCAGTCACACCTCCCTCATGGAGTCAATGCGGCTCAGTGCACTGCAGTAGCTGCTATTTACCTTTAAAACACCTCCATCTTTCTTTGGGGTGATGTCTTCACCCTCGACGGGGATGCTGCAACCTTCAGTCACCACCTCTTCTGCAGTCATCTTTGATTTAATATGAAAATTTCCTTTTAAATAGCCCAAACAATAGATCCTATCTCCTCACAGAGCGGTCTTTCCTTTAAAGAATCACTGAAGACTCGACGTCTGCAGAACTAAACGGCTTTAATGTCGCTATTAGGAACGGACTTGGTTATCTACAGCGCGAATGTGTAGGTTAGTGGCCGTTAAATGTGGTTTTTGAGTCCACAAACTGGCGGAGCGATGCGTTTATATAACGTTCGGCCCCGTCGCTGAAACTGAACCGACTCAGCGAACTTTCCAGAGCTTGTGTACTGAGGAGTCTCTAGAATTGACTAGGCACCGTCGCTAAAATCTTAACCACAGTCATTAACGAAAAAGGGGTTATATTGTGTGTTTATGATCAGATTATATTATAGATTATATTCAAATCACTTTATGTGTAACGTACTGAACAAATAGAATAAATATTTGACTGATAAAATACATTTTAACATGAAGCATAATTGTCTATACAGTTTCCCACTGTATACTGTACTCAATGTAACATGTATAATGAAAGATAATAAGATTGTTTAAATTAAAATACACATTTATATTTATACAACACACTTTAAAACAATACTAATATGTAACAAAAACACAAGTGTCAGAATTTACCCATGGAGACAGATAGATAGATAGATAGATAGACAGACAGATAGATAGATAGATAGATAGATAGATAGATAGATAGATAGATAGATAGATAGATAGATAGATAGATACCCATATTAAATAGACAGACACTTAACATGACTGATGTTTAAACAAAAGAATGACAGATGGAAGATTTAAGAAAGCAGTGTTGTTACTGTTAACTAAAATTAAAACTATTAAGTCATTGAAATAATTCTGGAATAAAATAAAATAAAATTAGAATAAAAAATTAAGTTCTAAAATAATAAAAAATAAATGATGGCTAAATAGAAAAAAAACTAATCAAATGAAAAGAGCACATAAAAATAATTCAAAATATGAATAAATACTTTAATAGTATGCAAATAATACAATGAACACTGAAACAAACAATGCAATAAAACATAACATATACAATCAAGATATTTAATAAACAGACGACTTTAAAAATTCTGATGTTTAAACAAAAGAATATTAGTTAGTGAAAATCAACGGAAGGGTGAAAATCTCTCAAATCTGTTCTTGTCTCGGTTTTTATGAAAGAGTGGAATTTGATGCGGGTCCCTAGCTTCTGAGAAAATTTCCCTGGTTTTCATTGGCTAAAGCAGAATACTGGCGCGTTTGTTCGACGAGGAAGTTTACGCTGTCAGAACGTGTTTTCTGTGATATGGATTAACGCGATATTTCTTTACAGCCATTTGTGATTTCAGTGCAATTGCGAGGGAAAGCCGACAGATTTAGATAAGAACTTTTTGAACTTGGTCATGTTGAGTTGACACTGTGAGGAGTTTATTGTCAGCGTGTAACTGGCCCAAATGCAGTGTTGATCTGTTGAGTTTATGTGGTGTTAAGTCTGTATTTTGGAATCTAACCTGATCCCGATTATATGATATGGAGAGCAAGAGCGGTCGGTTTCCTTTCCCCTTCCAGCCCTATCCTATTCAGGAGAGCTTCATGGAGGCACTTTACACTGCTCTTGATCAGGGGAAAATCGGTATATTCGAGAGTCCCACTGGCACGGTCAGTCTGCGCATTAGATCGGTTCATCTCACATCTCAGTTCAGATGACAGTGGATGTTTGAGCTTTCTTGTGTTTGATCCTGCAGGGAAAGTCTCTGAGTCTTATATGCGGCGCACTGACGTGGCTGAGAGACCAAGAGGAGGAGAAGAAACGAGAGGCTGCCAGACTTCTGGATAAACCGGAGGAGCGTGACGCTGTGAAGGAGGAGAACAGCAACAGCCAACTGTCAGAGCCAGACTGGGTGTCTGAGTTTGTGCAGAAGAAAGCGGAAAGAGACATGGTGAACAAGTTAAAGGTATGAGAACCTTTTACAGTTCATCAACTCTTCAAGTCACGTGTTTCTAAGCATGGGTTTTACAGTCTATGGCTGTAAGGTAGTGCTAAGGGAAAACGTGAGAAAAAACTGAAAAAATAAATAAACATAAAAATAATATTACAATTATTCAATAAATAATTTGATAAAAAACTATTTTACAAATAAAATTACTAAAATTATTTTTACATTTGTTTAAAAATTATATATATATATATATATATATATATATATATATATATATATATATATACACACACACACACACACTATAGTTCATTTATGTAAGTGAGGATAGCAAAATAAAGTAAACTGTGACATATTATACCCCAAAATTCTTTATACAGTGGACTATCAGTAAAATGTATTTATAGACCAAAAATTATTCAGACACTTTGACCTGACCATGTTTTGTTTAAGTGTTTTTTCTTTAATTGCTAATGCGACATTTTGACACCACAGACTGAACAAAATTAAGCATTGCTTGGTAATTGGTTGACCTAAATTGTTATTATCTAATTGTGTACTTAAATTTAACAGCTGACAGCTATTTAACCTAATTCATTTGTGAGACAGTCTAACAGAAGAATGGCCAAAACCAGTGAAATATCAACTGATTTGATAACTCTTGAGTTCTTGTCATATTTTATTACCATTTTCTAAACTATAGGAAATAAACTGGTGATAAAAATAAAATAAATTTTGGTTTGACTGTATATATATATATATATATATATATATATATATATATATATTATATATATATATATATAGCTGCCTTTCACGAGGATGATCATATATGCAAGTCCATGGTATCTAAAAGATTGAAAACCCCTGTATATAAAAATGTAAAATAAAATCATCCTTGTCTTCAATTTCATTCAGGATGAAGAGCTGAAACGGAAGAAGCGTGAGGAGAGACTGGAGATGATCCGACACAATGCCCAGCTCAGATATGATATGAAGAGAAAAGTGAGTGCATGAACAGTGGGATCTGAAAAGCCCTATTCGGACGGGACAAGTTTAACATGGAGAGGTGGGGTAAAGTAATAATTACCAGAGCTTCTCTGTGATTTTAGTCCCGTCCGAATGTGCCATCTCAGTAATCATTACAGACAATGTCAGTAAATATTACGGTGACTTTTACCTTCAGTAAAAAGGTCCGGAATAATTACCTCAGGTAATACTAATCCCGTGCGAATAGACCTGCTGTAAATATTACGTCATTCCCGGTTTTTCAAGTATGGAGATGCTTGAAAAAGCATTCAGTTGCGTTCTAGACGCTGTGACAAGTCTGTGGCAAAACTCAAGTGTTTCCCACATACCATTCAGATCAGAAAGAAGATCGAAAGCACTTGTTAGAGGCACGAAACATCTTTTAGCGTTAGGTAAGTGCCTTTTACCAACACAGTCCAATCTGAAGTTAAATAATACATCGTTCAGCCGAACATAACTGTTTTATATATATAAATATAGGTTATATGTGTTTGCGCAAGTGATATCAGGAAGCAACGTAATACACACATGACACAGGAGTGACTGCGATGCGCAAATCGATTTACTCCTCCCACTTCTGCTAGTTTTACTGAGATACAGTATCTTATCCCGTGCGAATTGGCCATTAATATTACAGACGTCCTGTGGTAAAATTGCATTACTCCATCTACCCTTGTAAAGTTAATCCCATCCGAATAGGGCTAAAGACTGCAATCTGGGTTTTACCTGGAAATAAACGAAAGGTTTTAATGAAGTAAAAAAAAAAAAAAAGAACAAATATTGAAGAATTCTGCAAATATTTTATTTGTATTTTTTTAAAATATTCAATAGTCTAGTCTTCAGAAATACATCAACTTAGGATCTACTTTATTTCAATTGCTCATATGGATATTTACCCAGTTTAAGTCATGTTACTAAATGCACCTTTAACAGGCCAATGAAGATGATGAGGCTGTAAAATTACTGCAGCTCAGCAGAGAGGGGGTAGAGTCAGAGAGCCACGATCCAGAGGAGGAGAGGCTTATTGTAGCAGAATATGAGAGTGATGATGAGGCCACGCCAAAGAGCAGGTATTGATTGTGTTTGTGGATGAGTGTGTGTCTCCCAGCCTTGAGTTCTCATAGCGTTCCCTCTACAGGCTGTGTGTTGATGACGATGATGAAGATCTAGAGGAGGATCATGTCACTAAGGTGCATGTTTAAACTGCATGTTTAAATCCATCCTGCATTGGTGAACAAGGTGTTTGTGCATGTTTAACAGTGTATTTGTTTTATATCTTAAGATTTATTACTGTAGCCGAACTCACTCTCAGCTGGCTCAGTTTGTGCACGAGGTACAGAAGAGTCCATACGGGGACACTGTCCACTTGGTTAACCTGGGCTCTAGACAGGTAAACATGCACCAGATTTATTCTTGCGATTACAGTTTGATTGATTTTTAAACGCTTATGCCATTATTGTATACACACACTACCGTTCAAAAGTTTGGGTCTGTAATATTTTTTTATAAGAAGAAGTCTCTAATGCTCCATTTATTTGCATATATTATTACAGTAAAAAACATAAATTTTGTGAAACATTATTGCAATTTTTAATAACTGTTTTCTATGTTATAATATATTTAAAATGCGATTAATTTCAGTGATGTTAAGCTGAATTTTCAGCATAATTACTCCAGTCTTCAGGTTCACATGACCCTTCAGAAATCATTCTAATATGCTGATTTGATGCTCAAACATTTATTATTATCAATGTTGAAAACAGTTGTGCTGCTTAATATTTTTGTGGAAACTGATGCATTTCTATTTATTCAAAAGAACTGCATTTATTTGAAATAGATTTTTTTTTTGTAAAATTACAAATGTCTTGTGCATTTCCATGTTTCCAAAACTTTTGCGATTTATTTTCTAAATGTCGACAAAAAACTCTTGCGAAATGATGGCGTTTCCATTAACCGATGTTATGCGACTAAAATTTCATTTTTTCCTCTCGCGATAAGTCATTCCAAAAATCATGGCAATGAACATTGTTTTTACGTATATCCCAGCCACTGCACTGGCCATTATTATTAATCAAAGGAGACGTATGTGTGTTATCCAAGCATTAATGGTAAGGAAAGATTATACTTGGAGCGGCACATATGAGGTGTTTCTGGGTGTTTCTCCCTCATATCTGCTTCGAGGTCATGATTGTGGCATTTCTTTGTGTTTTAGAATCCAGTATTCCTTGTCTTTTATGAATTTAATAAAGAACTCTGTCTCATATTCTGTCCAAACATACTGTGTCATCCACGTCAGGTGACCTGTAAATGCGCAAAAACTGTTTCCATTGCAGTTTTGCGAAATATTCCTTTTTCGAATTTCCTGAAAAACCACCTCCTGCGAGCGTAAAAGCTTTTTTGGGATAAATGGGAGTTTTAGCGAAATTTACGTGTTTCCATTGGGCGTATTTTCAATTCGCAATTTCAATTTGCGCAATTTGAAGGGTAATGGAAACGTGGCTACTGTCACTTTTGATCAATTAAATGAATCCTTTCTGAAAAAAAAGTATTAATTTCTTTCAAAAACAATTTACTGACCCCAAAAATGATAAACAGTAGTGTATAATGCTGCAATTATACTAATCAATATATTTAATATGATAAAAATCATTATTATAAAAACGAAATAATGAGTACCTATAACAAGGATTATGCTTTTACTTTTTTTTAAGGGATAGCTCACCCAAAAATGAAAATTCAGTCACACTTAAGATTAGGGTTCAGTTCTCACTATAAAGTAACTATTAACTACTACATTTGCCACAATAAACGCCTAAGTACTGCTTATTAATAGTTAGTAAGGTCATTGTTAATTAAGTATTGGGTAGGATTAAGGGATGTAGAAAAAGGTCATGCAGAATAAGGTATTAATATGTGCTTTATAAGAACTAATAAACAGCCAATATCCTAGTAATATACATGCTAATAAGCAACTAGTTAATTGTGAGAATTAGACCCAAAACTAAAGTGTTACCGAAAATTCTGTCATCATTTACGTACATTTTTGGGCGAACTATCCATTTAACTTAAAATTTTTACATTTTTAAATTTTCTGAAGAAAATGAGTGCTGCTCGCCTGAGCAAAAGTCGCAGCTACAATGCTAGGCCAGCTCTCAACAATAAATTATTATGAACACATTGACGAATTCATTAAAGGCAAAACAGATGATTTCTGTGTCATTTTTGCCCTTATTAGAACCTGTGCATTAATCCAGAGGTCATCCGGCTCAGAAACGTCCAAATGATGAACGACCGCTGTTTGGAAATGCAGAAAAACAAACATGGTCAGAAATATAAACACAATCTCAGCCATTTCAAGCCTAGTGTCATTGCTATTTCAAATGCCTCAGTGATTACATAATCTGGAGAGAATGACATAATAAGGAAGTTCTGACCTCCATCTGCAGAGAAACGAGAAAAAGCACCAGACTTGGAGCCGAAGCGGCGTCGTGGTGATGCCAAGGCGACGTGTGCCTTCTCGGGTTTTGAGAATTTGATGGCGATGAGGGATGAAGTGCTGGTGAAGGTGCGAGACGTGGAGCAGCTCCTACAGCACGGCCGGGAAACACACACGTGTCCTTACTACAGCACACGGATGGCCATACCTGCAGCTCAGGTACGCACATACCCACTGGAATACACTCTCATTAATATAAAAGTGTGTGCATTCAGTCTTTCTCTCTTTTTCTCAGGTGGTGGTATTGCCGTATCAGTCGTTGCTCCATGCTTCCACCCGCAAAGCGTCAGGGATCAAACTAAAGGATCAGATTGTCATTATAGATGAGGCTCATAATCTGACTGACACCATCTCAGCCATACACAGTACAGAAATCAGTGGAGCACAGGTACATGCATGCACAAACTCACTGATCTGATCTAGAGAACTCAAGACTAGTTAAAGGTAGGGTAGGTCATTTCGGAGAGGCTAGCAATAGCAAGCTGACTTTGAAAGCATAAGATCCAGCCGTCTGAGCGTCTACAAAGCCACGCCTGAACACAACTCACACAGCAGAGTCTGCTAACCGTCACGAGAGACGGCACTAAACTACCTCATGTCTCAAAGCACATAACGTTACAATAATAACGGGTCTCATTCACTAAGTATGCGTCCACACAAATTTGTGCGTGAAATGTGCGTACAAACGATTTTAAGAACAAATCATGATTCACCATGTCTCAAAGCACATAACGTTACAATAATAACGAGTCTCATTCACTAAGTATGCGTCCACACAAATTTGTGCGTGAAATGTGCGTACAAAAGATTTTAAGAACAAATCATGATTCAAATCATGAGCACTTGCCATTACTCGAGGATTGGGCGAGAGTGCGTCTGCAAACAGCGGCAAGTTTGAAGAGACACGAGAGTGACGGAAGGTTGCGAGGAAAGCGGGTGTGGAAAGCCCATATATGGAGATGATTGGGCGTGTTTTATGCAAATGACTAACCTCATGCACTCGGCCGTTCATTTAGAATACGCCGAATTCACTAACATCAGAACGATGTTAAGAACAAATTCATCTGGGTACGTATAACGTCATGGGTTGCCAACTCGTAATTACGGTTACGACATGGCGTGAACGCAGCATAAGCTTGTTGTTTTGGTTCAGGAGGAACTGTAAAAGGAAGCTGTGCTGTTTGTTTGCGACACTTGGTGGCTTTCTGTCTACAGCTTTGGATAGCCTTACAGAACGTGCTGATGGCTTGGATGTCTTTTTGGACCGATTGCAATGATTGGACGCACATTTTTTGGTCCGGAGACAACCATAGAAGATATATGTACATGTTTTAATATTTAGAACACTTCTATTATTGATTGCTATCAGGATGTGAAGAGATTTTCAACCAGAATAACAAAAGTGTTTATAAAAAAATGCCTACCCTACATGTAACTAATGTGTATTTCTTATGTTTCAGCTCTGCAGGGCTCATTCACAGCTCTCTCAGTACTGTGAGCGCTACAGGTAAAGAAAACACACATTTCAAACATTTTGTACATTCTGTTGCAAACCCATTCATTTAAACCCATTGTCTTGTGTGGAACACAAAAGAAGAACTTTTGAAGAATGTTCGCACACTGAAAATGAATGGTACTAATGCTGTTGAGCACCAAAATGTTTTTTCTCTTATGCTCACAAGACTGCATATATTTGATAAAAATATAGTAAAAAAAACCCTGTATTATTGTGAAATATTATTACAGTTGATAAGAACAGCTTTCTATGTATATATATTTTAAACTGTAATTTATTCCTGTGAATTTTCAGCATCATTACTCCAGTCTTCAATGTCACATGATCCTTCAGAAATCATTCTAATATGTTGAAAGAAACATTATGCTGTGGAGCTAAAAAAACACACACACACAAAAGTACTGAAATTGAAGTCAGCTAGAGGAATGTTTTTAAACATCAGATATTATAATTATGATTTACTGTACATGTCATTGTGTCGGATGGCTGCAGAAGTCGACTGAAGGCGAAAAATCTGATGTACATCAAACAGATCCTCTTTGTGCTGGAGGGGCTTGTGCGAACACTCGGAGGTAAGCTGTGCGCTGCATTGTTTTGCTTGTGTATTATCTTGTTCATCTGGTTTTATCTAGATGATTTATTGCTGTCATTTCCTGTGAACAGGTAAAGTGGGTCAGAATCCGAACACTCAGTCCTGCAAAACAGGTAAACAAGCACAACATGCATAGAAACTTTTTCTTTTTTTCCTGTATTTCTAAAAATGTTCTTTTGGTTTTGAATTTCTTTACACAACAGGAAGTGAGCTGCTGACTATCAACGACTTCCTGTTTAAGGCTCAAGTTGATAACATAAACCTTTTTAAGGTATTACTCCAACTCTTGTGTTATAGAATTATTTATGTACTATTATAATATTTATTACTATTTTTAATAATTTTTTATTTTTAACTCTAGTAATTTTGTTATGTGCTTTTGTCATTAAGTTTTTCATCTTATATTGATATTTTATTTTTGATTTGTTTCAGTTAACAAAAACAAATTTGAATAGTTTTAGTTAATAACATCACTGCAACAACTTCACTGGCACATTCTGGAAACAAAACCATGTTATTATTAATAATATTAATTTGACATTGGTTTAATCTGTCTTTTGAAGGTTCAGAAATATTTTGAGAAGAGCATGATCAGCCGAAAGGTCAGTACGAGAACACATTTATGAATTTATTTTAACAAGTGTACATTAACATACACACTGATGATCTGTGTGTAGCTGTGTGGATTTGTGGAAAAATATGAAGGCAGCGGTGTACAAACACACTCGAAGAACAAAGAGAACCGTCGTATAGAAGGACTCGGGCGTTTCCTGCAGACGCTTCAGAACAAACCTACAGGTACAATCTGGTCTCAGTAAACATTTAGGGTGTGTTCACACTTGTCAGGTTTGGTTCGATTAAAACGAACTCTGGTGCGATTGCTCTGTTAGTAAGGTTCATTTGAATAAGTGTGAACGCTGCCATCGGACCCTGGTGCAGTCCAAACAAGTGGACCGAGACCGCTGAACTCTGGTGTGTTTTTTTTTTTGTGTGTGTTTTTTTGGTTTGTATCTTTAGGTTTGGTGTTAAAAGTGACAGTGTGAACACTAAGCGAACCAGGACTAAATGTATCATTTTCTTTTTCGGTCTGGACCAAAAGAACCAAACTACAAGCGTGAACACACCGTTAGTTCCTCATTATACATCCTGGTGTTGGAGGAGAAGCAGCACTCAGACGATGTAAAACCTGTATTTTTGATGTTCTAGATGTTTTAGAACAACAGGTGGCAGTAGAGGACAACCCAATCATGGCTTCTCCAATGATGCTGGTTGAAAGTTTCCTGTTTGCCCTCACTAACGCTAACAAAGACGGACGAGTCGTGATACAAAGGCAGGGTTAGTGGGGTATTTGATCACCTGCACACAGATACACATGAATTTCTCTCTCACAAATAATTAGCCTTTGTTTCTCCAGCATGTCTTGCCCAGAGCAGTGTGAAGTTTCTCTTGCTGAATGCCGCAGTTCACTTCGCACAGATCGTCCAGGAGTGCAGGGCTGTGATCATCGCCGGGGGAACCATGCAACCCGTCAGTACACACACACACACACTCTCATGCACACAGACAGACTATTGGAGACAGTGACACAGCTGTCTCACTTACATAACCTTAAACTAACACATTAAAGATTCTCAGTGTTAGGAATATCACTCTGAAAGCAAGACTGTTTTTTTAATGGTAATGTTTTGCAGGTTGCTGATTTCAAAGAGCAGCTTCTGTTTTCCGCAGGGGTCACAGAAGACCGTATTTTAGAGTTCTCATGTGGTGAGTTTACGTTATTGTGCTCATTTCTTCTTACCCTTTGCAATGTTGCTTATTATGTGTGTAACTGTTGCATAACGGCTTCAGGTCATGTCATACCCCCTGAGAACATCCTACCCATAATCCTTTGCGCCGGCCCCTCAGGACAACAGTTGGAGTTCACTTTTCAGACTAGAGACACGCCGCAGATGGTAAAACTTACATGTGCAAACCAAAAATACCACAGATGGTTGCATGCAAACACAAAAATCGCCTTGTTTTTAATTATGGCCACAAAATACACATAAATATGGTGACCAGGAGGGGACATGTTTGGTTCTCTTAGTTTTGTCATTGCCACAAAATAACGAGAAAACATTTTTATCTATCCCATCCCACAGTCTTTTAAATCCATTCACTGATGGGTTTTCATTATTATTATTTTTTTATTTATTCTTATTAATATATTTGAATAAAACATTTTATTATTATTATTGGTTAGGTCTTTCTTTTTATAATTATTGCTATGTAGGCTATGGGATGTAACGGATCAAATAACTTTTTATCAGGGTTTTAGGGTCACCGTTTCAGTACAGTTCGGTAGGTGCTATGTTCAGGGAAAAAATGATTACTGTCAGATAAAATAATCAAACTACAAGCAACGGCACAAATAAATACAATAGAGTAAAGATACAAGTAAAATCAACCGTGCTTTTAAGGTTTTTCAGGTATCTAACAGTTTTCAGGTACAGAAATTAAATAAAGTAATCAAATTGCATCTAATCTTCACTGTATAAATTAAATAAAGATTAATCATTATTGAAGTTACAAAAGCTACTCAGTCAAGAGCAGTGAGTGATTTCCTTGTCTTTTGTTATTTGATTAACGTTAAAAACACACAGAAGGACTATTAGGCTGCTGTCACTTTAAGACAATGCACAAATCCAAAATACTGACTGACAAACAAGATTTTTCATTTGAATAGATTTAAAAGGCTTGAGATGAATACAAAATTGTTTGTTTTTTTGTAGCTTAAATATTCTTTTAACAATATACCCTCGGTTTCACAGACAAGGCTTAAGCTAGTCCCAGACTAAAATCCATTTTTGAGCTGTTTTAACTGAAAGCAACTTGCACTGTCATATTTTAAAATATTTCAGTGCCATTGTTTTGTCTCATGATGCACATCAGTAATGTTTTTTTTTTACTAAGGCACATTTATAATAGCTACTTAAATGCCCTAATTGAACCAAGGACAAATCCTGGCTTAATCTGTCTGTGAAATCGCGCCATAGCCTTTTAATACTAAATTATTCAAACTTTATTAAAATGCTGTCATGGGCACAAACCATACATTTGTAATTGAAAACAGACACTCATTTATCATCACATGCTGGCGTAGCCTACATAAATACAGTCATAAAGTCCAAACTTGATTTGCATAATGGGGCATTTACAAACATAATTTTACACAACATAATATACAGACATTTATTAATACATTAATTAGGTAAAGAGATACATGGATTTAAAGGGAAATTAAAGCAAATACATAACAATGAATATACAAATATAACCAATATTAGTAATACTACTACTACTACTAATAATATTAATATACAAAATACTAAATAAAAATAAATGATTTGTGAATGGATTTAAAATACTGTGGGATGGATAAAAATGTTTTCTTGTAGGGATATTTTATTTTATGTTCTTACATATTCTTTTTAACATTTATTTATAATGACAAACTTCATTTGAATGCTGTCTAGGCAACATTGTGCACAATATAATATAGGCTAATAGTATAAAATAGTTAAAATAATCCTTTCTAAATTCAAAATATCAATTTATTAAGTTACATTTCTGCTAATCACAGGTTGCTATGGTTATGCAGGTTTGTTTGCGCATTAAACTCGTAACCACAAGAAAAATGTCGTTCCCTCAACATAGGATCTCAAGGCCACGACTTCACATCACGTGGAACATTTTATCAAGTTCCCATGAGTTAAAATGACATTCCCACAAATTAATATCTTGTGGCCATGATATATTTTCACGTTCCAGTGAGTTAATATGTTGTGGCCAAGACAAAACTAAGAAAACCGAACATGTCTTCTATGGTTATGATCAGTGTTGGGGGGATTACAAGAAATGTGTAATTGTAATCTGATTACTTTTTCAAGTAACGAGTAAAGTAATGCAAAAGTAACGTAATGCATTACTTTCCATAAAAGTAACTATGTAACGTAATAAGCTACCTTTTTAGGGAGTAATGCAATATTGTAACGCATTACTTTCCGCGACATTGGTTATGATTTAATTTTCAAACAAAATAATTCTGTATAATCAATGATAGATTGAAATAACAAAAATATGTTCAGCATGATCTTTATACCCGTTTCCTATATCAGATGGAGGAGACAGGCCGTGTTCTATCAAACCTCTGTAACATAGTGCCGGGGGGCGTAGTCTGTTTCTTCCCCTCCTACGAATATGAGAAGAGGATTCTGGGACACTGGGAGAGCACTGGTGTCCTCCAGCGGCTGCAGTCCAAGAAGAAGGTACACATTCGGCAACACTACCATGCAAAGTCAGTTTATGCTCGAGTTAAGATGCTCTCTGTGTGTTTCAGATTTTCCAGGAGCCGAAAAAAGCCAGTCAGGTTGAGCAAGTGCTCACTGACTATTCCAAGTGTATACAGGTGTGTTAGTATGTGAAAATTACTATACTTGTATTACACGCAAACACTACTGTGCCTCATGCAGTAAACCAGAACAGATCTATTTATATCTACAGTAAATGTAATACAGATTGTTTCAAAAGCAGCATCACATGAATTCTGTCAGTAATTACTCACCCTCATGTTGTTCCAACCCCGTAAGACTTTCGTTCATCTTCGGAACACACATTAAGATATTTTTGATGAAATCTGAGAGCTGGCTCACTCCTCCATAGGCTTCTATGTAATCGATATGCCATCCCAGAAAAGTTAGTAAAGACAATGTTAAAATAGTCCAAGTGACTACAGTGGCTCAACCTTAAGTTTATAAAGCGACGAGAATACTTTTTGTGCGAAAAAAACCTAAAATAACGACTTTATTCAACTATTCATTTTCTTCTGTGTGGGCCTCTGAGTGAGTTTACATATTGTAACAGCGCAGCGCTTCTGGGTTGTATGTCAGAACGTAGGCTCACGCATTACACACATTACCAGCGTCAGCTAATAGTGAGCCTACATGCGCACAAAAAGTATTCTCGTCGCTTGATAAACTTAAGGTTGAGCCACTATAGTCACTTGGACTATTTTAACAATGTCTTTAACTTTTCTGGGCCGGCAAGTTTCAATAATATAGAAGCCTATGGAGGAGTGAGACAACTCTCAGATTTTATCAAAAATATCTTAATTTGTGTTCCGAAGATGAACGAAAGTCTTACGGGGTTGGAAAAACATGAGGGTGAGTAATTACTGACAGAATTAAATTACTGACAGAAGTAAACAGACAACGGTGTCATTATTCAGCTCAGTTTAATTCAATGTTGTTTCCATTTAGTTCATTAACTGTCAATGTTGGTGCAGGTTCAATTTTTTTTCTCATCCGATAGTGACAGTGAAGTAAAATCGATAATATTGATCCATATTAATTGTCTTTCAAACCATTTTTATAGTGTTTTTATAGTGTAAAATGTTTTTTATTCATGCAGCACTGCAGTAATGCCGGAAGTGGCCAGACGGGGGCGCTGCTATTCTCTGTAGTCGGAGGGAAGATGAGTGAAGGAATCAACTTCTCTGATGACCTTGGCAGGTGAGTACTTGCACTATATTCCAATAGAAAACCATACCATTGCAGTATGTATCCACCTTATTTTAAACGTCATCTTCACAACGTGAATGGCTTTTATTCGAAAGTACATATTACGACTTTTTTTTATTCACGTTTCTAAAACGTTTTATTTTGGTTACATTATTTGTTACATTTTCTGTTTATATTTAATAATTATTTTTAAAACGCAACATTACCTAATTGAAACCAAAATACAATGCTATGAAAATTTAGAAAATTTGTGTTTGCTTTGTGTTGTACATTAAAAATGATTGAACATAGACATGAGGCCTATGCCAAATATCATCTATGAAAGCATGTTCTTATTTAATCATTAAATGAAATAGCTTTTTGCATTTATGGATGTTTTTAGATGTATCGTTATGGTTGGAATGCCGTATCCCAACATAAAGTCGCCAGAGCTGCAGGAGAAGATGGCTTACCTGGACAAGCACATGGTGAGACGTCCTACGGGATGGTGCAGATGTGAACTTGCAAAAACAAATCGGCCATTTCTAACTCTCTCCCTTCTGTTTCAGCCTCACGTTAGTGGTAAAAGTCCCGGGAAGGCTTTGGTTGAGGGTCTGTGCATGAAAGCTGTCAATCAATCTATTGGTGGGTGGAGCCACATACTCAAGACCTCCTGTGATTCAATGCTGTGTTTCACAAAGGGCAAACTAATGCAGTTTGTTTAAACACATTGTCTGAACTAAGAATAGCATACTAGCATTTTATTAACAATTCAGCTATTAAGACAATGCAATCTGCCATTTAAGAGTTTAAGATGTTTAGTAACTGATAAAGCAGAGTAAGGCACAATTTAACACATTTGTTTCTGACTTCCTGCCCCTCCAGGTCGTGCGATCCGTCACCGTGGCGATTACGCATGCATAGCCTTGTGCGACCATCGGTACGCCCGATCAGGCACGCTGCAGAAACTTCCCCAATGGATTCGTTCCAGCACGCACACGCACACAACGTTTGGTCCCGCCTTCGCCAGCGTCAGGAGGGTAAGCGTACTGCATATTGTGCCGTATGTAGTGTATATATATTGCCTACTTTTTGAAAAATTGACTGGTGACCTGAAGGTTGCGGCTTCGTTTCTCAATACCGGCAGGAAATGACTGAGGAGCCCTTGAGCAAAGGACCTAACCCCCAATTTTTGTGTAAAAATGTCTTAACTTTTGCCAGACATAACAAATATTAAGCCAACAAATGATTAAAAAATGCAGTTGATGTCACCACGTCATAGTGGAAATGGAAGGTCAAGTCAAGCACATTGCAATGTGGGATACCATGTGCTCTGTTTTATACTGTAGCTCATCCAGGAATTCCATTCATACTGTGTACAGTATGCATCAGGGATGCGATATTTCCATATTTATATGGATTTCTGTATTTTACGAGATTTAAAGGAACACGCCGACTTTTTGGGACTTTAGCTTCTTCACTGTATCCCCCAGAGTTAGTTAAGTCCATACATACACTTTTCATCTCCGTGCGTGCCGTAACTCTGTCTGACGCACCCACCGCTAGCCTAGCTTAGCACAAAGACTGGAGGTAAACAAATAACAAGGTCACATGAGACACAGTCATCTTCTAACCGTATACATACTGGGAACTATATTCTCAGAAGGCGAAGCGCTGCTACTTGGGCGGAGTGATTTGCTCGCAGCACCTGAGAAGCCCCGTGGTGAGGAGCAGAGAGTTCGCTCAGAGTTGGAGTAAATCACTCCGCTGAAATAGCAGTGCTTCGCCTTCTGAGAATATAGTTCCCTGTCTGTATACAGTTAGAATATGGCTGTGTCTCATGTGACCTTGTTATTTGTACACGTTGTGACTATACAAATCACAACATGTAAATAGGAAAATGTTGGCGTTATTTTGTCACTTATTGGGAGCAGTGTGCTAGCTGGAGCCGTTTACCTCCAGTCTTTGTGCTAAGCTAGGCTAGCGGTGGGTGCGTCAGACAGAGTTACGGCACGCACGGAGATGAAAAGGGTATGTATGGATTCATCTAACTCTGGGGGATACGGTGAATAAGCTAAAGTCCCAAAAAGTCAGCGTGTTCCTTTAAGGTCCCCTAGTGGTTTTCCATCAAAAATAAAAACAAAAAGACAAGACAGTTGAAAGCAAAGACAGTTATGAATAAATCAAGACAGTCATAAATATAAGTATTGTTATTTTACTGTTATTATTATTATTCAATATTTGTATTTTATTTTACAGTACAATAGTAGTAATATTTCTTTGATTATTTTATTTTTGATTATTATAATAATTATATAGTCATATTGAATAGGTGAATTTGTCCCTAGCTGATCACTTGCCTCATGCATACCACGTTGAGCTTTATTTCTAAATTAGCAGGTAGGATGCCAATCTCGTAGAGTGCGATAGACAGGAGCGCGTGAAGTGCAATTGAGTGTCTCTCCAGCTGTGCGCTGTTTTAATGAGACAGACGTTCTCCAGCTGTGCTCTCTGTAAGCACGCCTGTTCTAATGACAGGAAGCGGAGGATGACAGGATGAGAAGGATTTGTTAGCAAGTATGCTCTCCGTCTGATCCTTTATTTGGTTCCGCAGTTTTTCCTGGAGAAGCGACAGAGACCGCCACTCTGAGGCCATCGACTCGACAGCGTGTAAAAGTACTCCGGTGCGTCCTGCATTATGAATGTTTGTTTGATTATTCTGGCCTTGTGAATTATTGAGTCCTGCCACTTCTGTCCTCGTGTGTTTTTTTGGTTCAGTTCTTGAATTTCATTGAAATAAAGCTCATTTTTACAAAACCAAAATGTGAAGCCAACAGACTGGTTCATATGGGCTAAAACAATTATAGTAGATTAGAGTTTATTTTTCTGTACTAAAGCTACAAATGTTTTAGTGCATGTAAAACAGTTTTTATATACATTCGTTTCTTCCTTAATGGAATATGATTCACCATCAACTTCATTGTCACCTTGTTTTGAATGTGCATGAGAAGTGAAAAATGTTCATCAAAAAGTGTGATTAAGTAAAGTCAACATAAAACAACCATAATGTCAGATTTCTGAGTGAAACTGGTTAACATTAACCAATTGCTTGTGTGGCCTAGATGACATCAGATGAAAAGGAAAGTCATTTCAGAACTAGAGGAACTTGATGAAAGATTATATATATATATATATGGAATAAATTGCACTGTTGAATTTAGATGGCATGTTGACTTTCATAATATAATCTCTCTGGCTCTAAGGGTTTTAATGACATTTAGAACACATCTTCTTTTGTTCATTCACTGACCTTGAGGTTACAAAACAAGTGACAAAATGTCTCACTTAACACTCCATAGCTCTCCTTGGAGAGACAATATTTGCAGACTCTTGTCTTTGAGGATTTCAACTCCCGACTTGAGTTTCCCACTCAACCTTGGGTCGCCATGGTTACGCCTCCCAGTCATCCTCATCGTCTGCGGCCGGTTGCTGCGGCGCAGGAAGGGGCGGGATCACATCTGACATCCTGGCGAACGCTCCGCCGGAGCTGGCAGGTGCTTCAGATGAGTCTCCAGCCCCTGGAACCTTGCCAGAGATACCTGTCAAATATTCACAAGGGGAAAACAAGCATCAGGCTGCATGAAAACACAGACATTGAGGCACTAAAATGAAGGTTTCAAACGCACCTTTCCTGCGTAAGGCCAATTTATTGAAGAGGTCCGACATCAGGTCTCCACCGCTGACCGCTGCACCAACTGGAAAAAAAGATGATTGCTAGTTTAAGTTACAGGAAAAAATTTAAGAAGGAAAGAACTTAAGACTTGGTGACTGTAAAGACATTCATGTTACAAAATATTTATTTCAAATAAATTATGTTCTTTTAAATTATGTAAACTTTCTATTCAAAGAATCCTGAAAAAAAAAAAAAAAAAATCCTAAAAATACTTTCTACAAAATATGAAGCAGCACAACTATTTTCAACACTGATAATAATAAATGTTTCTTGGGCAACAAATCAGCATATTAGAATGATTTATGAAGGATCATGTGACACTGAATACTGGAGTAATTATGCTGGAAATTTAGCTGACATTACAGGACTAAATTACATTTAAAATATTCAAATGTATTTAAAATTGTTATAATATTTCACAATATTACTGTTTTTATGTAATTTTGTTCAAATAAATGCAGCCTTGGTGAGCATAAAAAACCTTTTCAAATGAAAAATCTGACCACCCACAAACTTTTGAACAGTAGTGTATATCGCGCATAAGTCATACGGATCACTTTTATTGTGCTTTTTTGACCTTTTCAGAGACTCATTAACTTTCATTGAAACAAAAATAGAGTGAGTGTTCCTCAAAAGAAAGAAAAGCAGTTTCCAAAAAATGCCTGTTATTTTCTGCATTAAACAGTCCATATTTCAGGAGAATAACAAGTAGTAAAGAATATTAAATTATGTTCTCTCAAATCTTAACCGTGGCATTTATTCTCAACCAAGTCCTAAATCATTAGTAATTACCTCTCAGAGATGACTAATTCAAAATACCATACAGTTTATCCAATGACACTATATCAATGAAGAACTTGTCTTAAAAATCTGAGACTTTGTGAGTCAAGAGCCAGTCGATTTCAGAGAAAATGTCAAGCAGATTTAAAAAGGCTTAATAGGGCAGATTTAATGAAAGTAAATGTCTCTTTTGACCTTTCCAAATACCACATCAGTGATACTGAAACAATGAATTCCTCGTTTAAAAAAAAAGAATACTCTTGTACACTTATTATATTGATCTTGCTAATTAATTGCAAGTACATTTTTACATATATTCTGGGTGGTTGCCAGGATGTACCTATGCGATTACTAGGTGGTTTCTTACTGACCCATGTCTCGGCTTGGGTACCATAGGATTTTTTATGCTCGCCTTAGCAAACACTACTAACAAGTTCTTATTCAAATTACAGTTTAGCTAATGTTAACACCCTCTAATTGACTATGTTTGACAGTATGCTCGGCCTACTTTTAGCACAGAGTGTAAACACTGGTGGCGTCTGACCTTGCTCTTGTTCCTTCTGTTTCTTCTTCTCCATCTTGCGGCCCTTCACATTTCGGAGGTTTGCTTTGCCGATACCGCCGGCGTTTCGGATCGACTCCAGCAGGCTTGCTCGTCCGTCCGACGGCTTTACCACCTCAGTAGGGGCGCCTTTCATCACACCTTGTAAACATAAACACAAAAGAATGTGTTTGACATACACTACCATTAAAATGACATACACTACCATAAAAAAATTTCCATCAAAATATTAAGCAGCACAACTGCTTTCAACATTGATGATAATAAGAAATGTTTCTTGAGCAGAAAATCAGCATATTAGAATGATTTCTGAAGGATCATGTGACCAGGATCATGAGTAATGATGCTGAAAATTCAGCCTTGTATCACAGGAATAAATTACATTTTAAAATATAATAACATAGAAAACAATTGTTTGAAACTGTAATAATATTTCACAATATTACTGTTTTTACTGTAATTTTGATCAAATAAATGCAGTCTTGGTGAGCATAAGAAACATCGTTCAAAAAGATTTAAAAAACAAACAAACATTCAATGGTAGTTATATGGACAAAAAAATATTGTTTTTGTTGTTTGTGGGCAGAAGGCAGAAATATTAAAGTCATGTTTTTTAATAGGTTTAGGTTTTGAACACTTAAAGTGATAGTTCACCCAAAAATTAAAATGTTGTCATTACCACACAGTTGACGGCACCCATTGACTTCCATAGTAGGAAAAAAAATACTAGTCAGCTCTCTGGTTACCAACATTCTTTAAAATATCTTATTTTGTGTTCAACAGAAGAAAGAAACTCATTCAGGTTTTTGGAACAACATGTAAATTAATACATTTTGATAAAACTATCCCTTCAACCATCTTTGCAGTCTAAAAAAAGTTGAAAGAAAGTAGACCAATAGCAATTCAATATTGCCATGACATCATCACAGTCGGTTTGCCTCAAGCAATAACAATAAAATGATGAAAAATACAATGAAAATGAATCTTACTTGTGGGAGTGGCTTGGCTTGATGTGACAGTGTATTCTGGTGTGATAGGTGGAGGCGGGGGTGGAGGGGGCGGGGCTGGAGAAGTTCCAGGGGGCGGGGCCAATACCTGGGCTGGCTCTGGTGGAGGAGGGGGTGGAGGCGGCGGAGGGGGCGGAGCCTCAAGTCTAAAATGAGAGTCTTAAAAAAACAAAACAAGTATTCAAAAAAATGTTTAGACTATGAAGGAAAACATAGGGGTCTTACTATAAAAATATAAACAATAATATAAAAAATAAATATAATTTATTTACATTTTTTTTCTTATAATATGACCTCTTTAAGTTTAAAATCTGTCAAAAAAGAATGTTAATAATGATCCCACCGGATCCACTAGATTCATCATGCTCTGTGCCAAACGAGGGAAGTTCAGGGATGCTGTTGCTGGCAGGAACGGATGGTGCGAACCCTGGGCCGAGGTCAGCGCTGTACATGAGGTCATCGGCGATGCCGGGCAGGTCAGGCAGGTAAGACGGCACATCGATCTCCGGCACTTGCCCCAGGTCTGGCACATAGAAATAATTCTCTGCGGTCTGAGAAGAAAGCGTGAAAGAGACATCAGCTAAGCTTGCATCCTGTTGTCAGTTTATTGCCTTATTATAGGTGTGACTGAACAACCTGTCTTTCTAGCTGCTCTCTCTTGGTGATCGACAGCGGTGCATCAAACGGTTTATCTTCCTTTTCCGTCTCTAACGTGGTGTGTGTTTTAGTTACAGCGCCCGCCAGAGGGTCGAGAAACACATATTTCTTATAGCTGAGAATACACAAACACACATAGCGATGATTATATGAGCGTTAATAAGGTTGCATCGCCTGTGCAGCATTCAGTCAATATGTGTAGGTGTGTGTGTACTCACAGGTTCTCCGTTGTGTTGAACAGCAATAAGGAGCTGACTGAGTTGACATTTCTCGGCAGACTTCCCAAACCCTCCTCGGTCTCATCCTCAGAGTGCTTCTTAGTGTTTACGCACACTGGCAAATACATCAACTTCTCCTATGAAACACATTTGTTGGTCATTTCATGAATCATTGTAACATAAATTTGTGTTGAGAGTTTTACACTGTGATTTGACGTTACAAACCTAGCGCTCAAGGTTGTGAAACTACAAGGAATTTAATGCTGAAACAAATATCTTTAATTTTTCATTTAACAACTGTTACGTGCTTGTGTGGTTGATTATTGCCTACACAAGTGAACTGTCCATTGGTATTTTTAACTCGATGTATACATTTTTTATTAAAAAACAATTGGAAAATGTTTTTTTCAAAATGCAAAATTATTTTTAATTGAATATTTTATTGATTTATTTAATTAAATTTTAAAACATGCATTGAATAAAGTTTTAAATATTTCCATTTATGTTTTAATTTAAAAAGTAATTGAATAATTTATGATTTTAACTACATTTTAAAACAAATTAAAATAAGCTTAAAGGTCCTTGCACACCGAGTCTGAAATTCTCATCTGAAATTTTACTTGTAAGTGTCATAAAAATCATGGCAACAGAGTTGATATAGTATTATAATATCAATTCTGTTACCATGATTTTTGGAAATAAAAAAAATAAATCACTTTTTAAATGTACAAATGAATCTACATATTTAAAACATATTCAATCCATATTTTAAAATGTAGTTAAATAAAACAATCAAATGAAAAAAATGAAAGAGTTCACTTCCCCTCTTTATGTCAGATTTTTGTTGTTGTTGAAAACTCCATTAAATTATACAAGGGAAATAATTATGAACTGCAGACTTTAATATGTAAACGTAAGTCTTTACAATAATGCATTACAATCTAAAAGTATATATAAAAATAAAGACAAAATGCTAGCTTATGTCCATTAATTTCCACATATTTAAAAAATATATGTATATATATATATATATATATATATATATATATATATATATATATATATATATGATCCATATACTCTGCAAAGTGAGCATGACAGGAAGTCATTGTCATGTTTGTCAAATTTGTTTCACCTGTAAGGACTTGTCATCCAGTGGGCGGAGTTTGCTCTGAACTTTAAAGCGAGGCCGCTTTTGGGATGCGGGATCAACTGCACCCGTAAAGATGGAAGAATAATCCTGCAGTTTTTCTGGAGCGGGGTATTTGGCACTGGAGAACACCTACACAAACACATCAAACATATAACCCATTTAAAACGCCCCTATTATGCTTTTTCAAATATTACCTTTCATGCAGTGTGTAATAAGGCTCTTTGTGAATGTAAAGTTTTAAAGATCAAAGTGCACAACAGATAAAGTTGTTAAATTTGTATTATAATAATGTAGTAAGGAGAATGTGGGGGTAAATGTGCTTAATTGTCATAAAAATAATATCCTCTAAATAAATAAGCTCTATTTTCTTAATATAAACAATGTTTTTGTTGGTTTTGCAAAATAGGTTTTGTAATTTTCACTGTTTTAACCATTAGTCAGGGTTCTGTCACTTGGGTCTGTTTATTCTTGGTTTGGTGACAGAGCTCTGACACCCCTATTGTCTTGTCATTGTGAGCATGTTGTCATGTTTGTTTCTATCTGCCACGTGCTCTCCTGTTCATTGTCTTAACCAGCCACACTTGTTACCTGATTATAGGTTCAGTTGCCCCACCTCCTTGTTCGCTCCCCTATTTATTCTCCCTGTGTGCTCTGTCTTTGTTGTCGTTGTCGGACGGTAATTGTTTCTCAAGTGGACGTCTGTAAAAAGAAAACTTGCATGGCTCCTCAGTGATAAAACTGGCCATTTATTGATGGTGGAGGAGCGAGTTTTGTAATCCTGCGAACTGCGAATCGCATGATTGTCTGCTGTAAATAAAATGTCTTATGCTTGGAATAATACAAATAAATTTGTATTTAATTTAATAATAGGGTTCTATTTGTTCTATTTATTATTTAAATCTCATTTTTATTAATAGAAAGCTAGAAGCACGTACAGTATATTCAAAATGGTTTTTATATCCTTGCATTTTATCTCATTTTAAAAATATGGAAATTAGCAGAAACAAGATAATGCAGCCTCTTATTTGCATGAGGTAAAAAAAAAAAAAAAAGCTGCTAGGTTTGTATTTTTAATGTTGTGTATAATAGCCTACATATTTAACAATTTTATCATATATTGCTGCCACAATATCGGCCCCTTTCAAATGTTTACGTGCTTTGTTAGATTTAGCTGTATTTGGCCGAGCGGTTGTTTGGGTGGCTCGCCAATGTAGTAGATTTCTCTAATACATAAAATAAGTACGTTTAACCAGAATTCGTGTGGGGAGAGGAATTTATTGAAGGTTTGTAGTGTAGCAGCTCTTCAGCAGCGATGTTAGCATGCCGTCCTTCAATAATCTTAACCCAAAGTTCTGTCTGTGTGACAGAACTTTAAACATGAAGACAAAAGGGCTATATTCAATTGAAAACTGTTAGGACCTCCCACAGGAGATTGATCCACACTGCAATTTACTCTGAGCAATGTTGTTTCTTTCAATGTCTGTATGGGCCATTTGGTTCACCCCTTCACAGACACAGATAGAGTTGACTGAATCTGAGGCACAGTCACAATGTAAATGCATCTGACTAAAGATGACTGAAAATACATGTAATCTTTCAGTGCTTTTTTCTCTTTCTCTTTTTTGTTCGCTGAGGTGGAGCTGTGGTGAAATATTGTTCTTGTAAATACTTTACAGCATTTCAGTAATAAAACTGTACATCGTACGTACGGTGCTCGGCAGTGTAAAAAGGAATTAAACAGTGAATTTTGAAGTGATCTCTTCTTGTAAACTCAAGATGTGGATTCGGATGGCAAAACAGTAGGTAATTTGGCCGGGGATTTTTACCCGGGTGGTGGGAGAAAAACACTGACATTCTGGATTCGGATGGCAATAAAATCACAGACTAACCCCTGTAAATGTTGAAAATACCTTACGACCCCATGAGAAACAATTACCGTCCAAATAGGGCTATGTGTGCTATCCTGTTGCAAGCCTTGTTGTGTCCTGCACCCAGCCTTGTGCTCAAGCCCCACTCTACTGGATGCCTTGGTGTTTTTTTCGAAATAAAGAGCACTGAAGTGCATCTCTGCATTTGGGTCCTAACTTCCTACACCAACGCTGACACCATTAGCCTACATGTATGCATATTCACATGCTGCTCCAGACACTTCTTGCAGAATACGTTTATTTTTCTACACTGTGTCCTGTGTCCTCAGACACTGTGTCTGAATCATCTGCATCACCTTTGTGGCTTTCTTGCTTCCTTTGATCTTCTGGACTCTAGCCTGAGCCAATTTGATCCGGTCTGTGACGGTCTGAAGGTGTGCACGGTTCTTCTCCACGCTCTGAGAGACCCTGTCAAAGCCAAACCAAGTCAAAAAAATGTCTGCAGAATACAGGTGTTGACATATTTAGATCAGAACTTCACCAAAGTGTAACCTGAAATTCAATTCTGAACTAATATGTTGTTGATTGAAACTGTTTTGCAATGAATCCACTTTAAACCAGTGTGTTTGACTGATATTTAACTATTTGTACATTCAACACTGATAATTTCAATTTCAAAAATTCAATTTTCAGTCTTACTATGGTCTTGTCAAATAATTAAATATATTCTGTTTATCAAGTATTTCTGAGTGAAATCTATGTAAATACTGCATTAAGAATAAATTTAGCTTTAATTTGCTATAAGCGGTAAGGTACAAGTGCATTGTTAATTAATAAAACAGTATATATGTTATATACAAATATAAACACTACCGTTTAAAAGTTTGAAGAAATTAACACTTATTTATCAAGCATGCTTCAAATAAAGACTTTTATAATGTTGTTTTATAATGTTATAGTTTTATAATGTAAAGTATTTCTATATAAAATAAATGCTGTTCTTTTGAACTTTCTAGTATTCAAAGGAAAAAATATATATAATTGTTTCCACAAAAATATTATGTTTTAATTTTAAATAGTAATATTTAAATTTTACTATTTTAACTGTATTTTTGAACAGAATAATGCAGCCTCAGTGAACATAAAAAAGTATTCTTTAAAAAAAGTAATAATAGTAATTATATATATATACACACACACACACAGTATATATTAGTGCTGTCAAAACAATTTATCGCGATTAATCACATTTAAAAAAAAAAGCTTTTGTTTATATTTATGTGTATATAATTATTATATTTATATATACATATATATATATATATGTGTGTGTGTGTGTCTGTGTGTGTATATACACACACATATACAGTGCCCTCCACAATTATTGAACCCCCTGGTAAATATGATCAAAATTGGCTGTAAAAAATAAATCTGCATCGATTATCCTTGTGATCTTTCATTCAAAAAATGTGCAAAATTCTAACCTTTCATTGAAGTAAAAGAATTGAAAGTGGGGGGAAATCACATTATGAAATAAATGTTTTTCTCCAAAACATGTTGGCCACAATTATTGAAACCCCTAGAATTTTTTACGAGTAAAATATCTCTGAAGTATATTCCCATTAATATTTACCTTTTTTAGTACACCAGGGTGACTAGGAACATGAAACTGTCCAGCTATGACTTCGTGTTTCACAGGAGTTTAAATATGAGGAAACACAAAGGCCAAATCCCCTTAATCATCCATCACAATGAGTAAAACCACAGAATACAGTTCTGATGCGTAGCAAAAGATTGTTGAGCATCACAAACTAGAAAGTGGCTGTAAGACAATAGCTAAAGAATTGAAAATCCCCATTTTGACCATCAGGGCAATAATTAAGAAGTTATAACCAACTAAAGATGTTATGAATCTGCCAGGAAAAGGACGTGTGTCTATACTGTCTTAATGCACGGCGAGTATGAAAGTTTGAGTGGCCAAAGACTCTCCAAGGATCACAGATGGAGAATTGCAGAGATTAGTTGAGTCTTAGGGTCAGAAAGCCTAAAAAAAAAATTATCAAACAACCCCTACATCCCCACATGTTGTTTGGGAGGGTTTAAAAAAAAACCTCCTCGCTCATCCAAAAACAAATTCCAGCAAATGTAATTGTCAGACACGACTGGATCTTCAAACCGCACAGGGTTCTGTGGTCAGATGAGACTAAAACAGAGCTTTTTGGCAGCAAACACACTAGATGGGTTTGGTGAACACAAGGATAAAAAGTACCCCATGTGTACAATTTAATATACCATTGGATCTTTAATGTTGTGGGCATATTTTTCTGCTGGAGGTCCTGGACTTCTTGTTCAGATACATGGCATTGTGGATTCTATCAAATATCAACAGATAAAAAATCAAAACCTGACGCCTTCTGCTAGAAATCTTATAATATGCCGTGGTTGGATCTTCCATCAGGACAACGATCCAAAACAAACATCAAAATCAAAACAAAAATTTGTTGTGGAGCACAAAATTAAGCTTCTGCCATGACCGTCCCAGTTCCCTGACCTGATGAGTGGGCTGAACTGAAGAGGAGAAGCACCAACATGGATCTGGGAATCTGAAGGATCTGGAGAGATTCTGTATGGAGGAATGGTCTCTGATCTCTTGTCAGTTATTCTCCAAACTCATCAGGCATTATAGAAGAAGACTCAGAGCTGTTATCTTGGCAAAAGGAGATTGCAAAAAGTATTTAATAAAAGGGTTTCAATAATTGTGGCCAATGTGTTTTGGAGAAAAACATTTATTTCATAATGTGATTTCCCCCCACTTTCAATTCTTTTACTTCAATGAAAGGTTAGAATTTTGCACATTTTTTGAATGAAAGATCACAAGGATAATCGATGCAGATTTATTTTTTACAGCCAATTTTGATCATATTTACCAGGGGGTTCAATAATTGTGGAGGGCACTGTACATACATACTGCATATGGGTGTGTATACATACACACACACACACACATTTATATATATATATATATATAAATATAATAATATATACACACATATATTATTTAAACAAAAACTTTTATGTTAGATGCAATTAATCGATTTACTGGCCACTATGGCCTTTATATATCAGCATTAGTCACTGAAAAATCTTAGTTCACAGTCTATCTTAAATTTCACCTAAAATTCTGCAACAACCAGGATGAATGCGAAACTCTGCAGCAAACTTCTCCAAACAACGGTCTGAATGACAAGCCAAGCAAATGGTCACGGTGTACTGCAGCATGCTATTGCTTTGCAGACAAAACAGCACCTATACTCTGACCTTCTGGCTCTATGACAATGCCATCTGTCTTGGCCTTTTTATTACACCTACTATAACTCACTGACCACAACTCTTTCGTTCGTCTACACTTCTTCTGTGGACAAACATCACAAATGGGAAAAAGATCCCTTGATTGCATAAGGTAGCTACAGTACGCCAGCCTGAAAACAAACAAAATGCAGCGGGAATATGAGCATAATTGTGCAATGTGTACAGTCCTATCATCACTACTAAGTGCGCTCTTCTGTAGCCTATGGCACTACATGCTGTCTGAAAAGACCCTCCATTAGAAAAGGAGGGAAAATGACAGAAGAATGACTAAAAGAGAGGGGGGAAGGAGAGGCTTAATAGAGCTGACCTAGAAACGCACTGCTTCACCACACACACACACACACACAAATATGTTCCCTGGACCCCTACGTGCCATGTTGTCATGGTAACGCTGTGGATGGTTTTCCAGCATGTTCAGCTGGAATTAGCATATTTGAGCACTCACTCCCTCACAACTGCATCTAATGCAAAACACACACCTTTCATTGTATTTCTCTTTTGTTATTTTCGCACAGTCTAAACACACTCTCTCCTTCAATAGCCAGGCGCAACAATAAGGATGGCCCGGGGCCAGTGTGAGGGAGTTTTGGGCCTGTTGACGGCACTTACTTTATAGGACCAATGCTGTGTTTTCACTAAATCTTATGTTTGTTGATCATGAAGATGTGTTTTTATGCCTTGCACTCATAATCATTTGCTCTGATTTATGCACTGAAATGTTGTTCCTTCTAGAGTTATCTAGCTGGTCAACATACAAGATTTTGATGAACCCGTTCCAACAAAACTGTATGAAGTGATAGATTTCATGAAGTTAAATTGGTCGCACTACCATTCAAAAGTTTGGGATCTATACGATTTAAAAAAAAAAAGCTTTTAAAGGAAGTCTCTTATGCTCACCAAGGCTGCATGCATTTGATATATTCAAAAAATACAGTACAAACAGTCATAATGTGAAATATTCAAATAATTGTAATACTATTTCACAATACTGTGATGCAAAGCGGAATTTACAGCATCACTACTTAAAGGAGACATATCATGCTTTTAAATCGTTCCTTTTTACATATAAATCATACATTTGTAGTCTATATAAAGCGGAACTGCAATGCTTGGGTCTGAATTCCTCATTATTATAGCTCCACAGGCCCCTTTTCTACCCCTTTTCTGATGTGCGTCTGAGAGCAACTCGTTTTGGTGCGGTCTCTTTAAATACAATTGAGACACTTCATACCCCGCCCCCTCTCCAGGTGACACTCGGTTCAACTCCACCCCGTTCGGCCATTTTTGTAGTTTGATAGCAGAGATACGATTATCTAGCGGCACAGAAACTTTTTATTCACACGTTATTAACAAAATGTCAACAACGGAAGACTTGTCCAGCCAGCCTTAGATGTTCGAGCCAGAGTCGGAGCCGGAGCGAGATGAAAATGAAGACGACGAACCTGCAGAACGTCTTCATATGGATGTATCGCAATGGTGTGTTACTGTATTTACACATGAAACTTTGGTCTTCCGACCTTTTACCACCGTGTCGATTTATTTTAATTAATATGTGCGAGGGAGAGAGAGCAAGACAGCGTCTAGTTTGGAGACGGTGAAGTCTTGTTTACACTTTCGCCTGGCTCCGAAGAGAGAGAGAGTGCGTGCGCGCGACCGGGTCTCTCTCTCTCTGCTCGTTCTTTCAGTTAAACATGCGCCCTGTCACAAGTGCAGCAGTTCATCTACATTAGACGGTGTAATGAAGCGTGTGGGTTACTACATCCAACAACCAAACATTTTAACTTACCCTCTCGTAACTTCTGCATCTTTTAGCTTGGACTACAAAATTGCAGCGAGAAATAAAAATGGCGGATTGCTCGAAGTGTTGGGCTGGAAGTCAATGTCCTTATGTGGCAGTTCCGCTGCAAATACTGTGACGTAATAGTTCACAAAACGTCATAGATAACAGAAAAATCGGAACAGGTTGAAAAATAAGGCCAAAACAGAATATAAAGATATCAACGAAGCACCTGGAGAGAATAATTTAAACTTTTCTGTACTTCTAAACACAATATACAACAAAATGCATTTAAGGGCTAAAAAAGTGGATTTAGCATGATATGTCCCCTTTAAGTCTTCAGTGTCACATGATCCTTCAGAAATCATTCTAATATGCTGATTTGCTGCTCAAGAAACATTTATTATCAATGTTGAAAACAGTTGTGCTGCTTCATATTTTTGTGGAAACCACGATGCATTTTTTTCTCATGATTCTTTGAAAAGAAGACACTTTATGTCTTTACTGTCACTTTTGATCAGTTTAATGCATCAGTGATTAATAAAAATATTAAAAACAGTAGTGTATATAATGCCCAGCTATTAAAATTTAACTAAGAAATTATTTATAGTATTTTTTTGTAAAGAACTTAAAATATAATTTTAAGACAAATCTATTTTTTGTCATATAAAATTCGTTGCAAAAAAAAATGTATTTTTAGCAACATGTTTTATATGTGGCAAAAATATTTTGGTAACACTTTAGTTTAGGGTCCAATTCTCACTATTAACTAGTTGCTTATTAGCAAGTATATTACTAATATATTGTCTGTTTATTAGTACTTATAAAGCACATATTAATACCTTATTCTGCATGACCTTAATCCTAGCCAATACCTAAACTTAAATACCCTACTAACTATTAATAAGTAGTAATTAGGAGTTTATTTTTGGCAAAAGTTGTAGTTAATAGTTAGTTAATAGTGATAATTGGACCCTAAACTAAAGTGTGACCATTTTTTTTTCATAAAATCTATGTTTATTTTTTGTAGCTGTGCCAGTGAAAATGTTATTAACTTGTGCGCAAAACTGGAATATCATATAAAACATATGCGAAAAATGCAGTGTTTCCATCCCATGTGTTCAAGAGAACAAAATTGTCCCTTCCTAGGAAATTTGCACAAAATATCTGTAATAAAAATATAAGTTTCCACGGTGGCTCTTTTTTCGTACATCATAAAGTCCATTCCCCTAAAACCTAAAAGATCCAAAAAATGTCATAAAGGCATCGTAAATCAAGCAGTCTAATCCAAATCCAAGTCTTCTAAAGAGACATGATGGCTTATATGATGAACAGATTTACAAACGTGCATACTGAAGTAAACACAGACATTCAATGAAAGTTTATGGAGTTTTAGTGACATTACTACATTAAACTACTCTATATATAACGTTGAATATAATGTATAATAATGCCATGGGGAATATTTGTGGGTCCTAATATTATTTTAGTGATAATAATAAAAAAAAAAAAAGTTTTGCTTTAAAATATTGTGATCGTAAAGTATCGTGATTTGTATCGAACCATGACATGAGTGTATCGCTGCACCCCTAATTGATGCGCATTTTGAGGTTTCCATCTAGTGGGGTTTTTTATGGAAACCCCAAAATGTGCATAAAAATAGAAGGATGAAAACATAGCTAATGTTGAAAAACTATGAAAAAACGTATTGTTGAGACCTGAATAGGCGACCCAAAAATATTGCCTTCAATGTTTGCGTGTACCCTTGATCTTTTAAATCTCTGAGTGATCTGCAGAAAAAAACACTATGTACTAAGACTGAATGTGAATAAATGTGTGTTTACCTAGTAAAGATGTCTGTTGATATAGTTTCCAGGTACTGTAATGCATCAGTGATCTGATGGACAGCCTCTTCCCTCCTCAGGTCTGGCTGGATGAGGGGTACAGAGTACACCTGTCCCTCCAGGTAACGTTTCTGCGTCATCCTACACATATACACACCAATGAATCATTTAATCTGTGTTAAATATGTCGCTGAACCACACTTTAAGCATGTGTGTGTATATATATTTTTATATATATATATATATTTATATACACACACATACACACACACACAAAATGTAAGTATAGTGTTATATTTTGCCATGGCAGTAGCTAAATTGATATGTTGTGTTACAGGTATACACTGCATACTAAAGGCTACTGAAGTTGGCACCCCACAATACTATTTTTGTTGCAATGGACAATGGATGGAAATGCAAATTTAATATCCTCTGGGATTTGTGTTTTTCGCCCCCTTTCATCACAGTTACATGGGTCACGTATCTAGATCCAATCTAGAAGACTCTAATCTAGTACAGCGAAATTGAAACACTGATCCAGCCTTAACAGAAACAAACCCAGAGGCTTAAACAAATGAAAGTCACATGATGACTCGGACAGAGGTTTAGCTGCTAGATAAAGTCGAACAAACAGTGTTATGCTGTATGTCGCAATGCAAAACCATTAATAATAAGAGTGTACAATAACAATTAACAGTTATCTATTTTAAAAAAATCAGCTGAATTGTACAACAATGACTCTCATTAGATCTACACAACGCAGTCTTCCTGCTGCTATCTCCGGTGGAAAAAACACAGCGGCAAGAAACTCAAAGGGATGCCTATGTCTATGAAATATTGCTATGAAAATAAATGCAAGTACGAGGGAACACTGTACCTGACCATTTATATATCAAAAGCACAAACGTTCACAAGATTGAAGGCGCTCGGAGTCTGTCAGGATCAAAACTTCCGCACTCTCAGATCACGTGACGCCTGACGTCGGCGCGTGCAACGGGGGGAAAACCATAGGGGAAAACGCATAATAAAATAATAAAAACAAAGCAAATTTTAAAGTTTAAAATCTGTATACATATCAGTATGTTGGGATTAAATGAAATGTTTATTAAAAGGCTATTAAAATGTTGACAATGACTAATGCATATGTTTTAATCTTATACTGTTAATTTATTATTAGTTATTGTATTATTATTGCTATTATTATAACAATTATTATTCATTCCTCGCTTTCTCACGAGGCATTCCTCTTGTATTTTTCTGTAGGCTACCTTTTGTGTTGGTCATAAGAATATTAAAATAATTCTGAAAGAATGTAAACATCTACCAATAAACACTTGACTTTGTGTTGGATTCCATGTAGGCCTAACTTAGGCTAAATGCGTAAATTAGCTAGTAGTAAATTAGTAATTAATTAGCTAGTAGTGTAGGCTATATGACTAACGATGTTCACATTACCTTTTATATTTGTATCTATTTTTATTATTATTTGCATTGACGCTTTAGTAGCCTATTATTTAGTGAGCAACAATCATGTCAATGCACTCTGTTGGAGAAAAAGAACATTCATTTGGTAACTAAGCAACATAAATCTAAATTTGTAACAATAAAATAAGACTCTAGGCATAGGTATTTTAAATATACATTTTCATGAGTATCCTACATGGGATGTTAATTTTTTACTAAAGATGCAAACCAAGGAGCTATGTCGAGGTAGTTAATAATGATGATTCTTTATTAACAACAAATCCGAATCAATTAATAAACAAAGTAGATCTCGATTTCTAATTATTTACCAAACAAACTCCATTATTGCGCCTCATTGCGTGCCCCTTACGTCACTCGCGAATCCGGCCACGCCCCCTTCAATCCTGTGTTTGGACATCCTCGCATCAGCAACACTCCGCGCATCCCTTCATGCGCGCTCTGGACACGGATGTGGAGGCGGAGGAGGGAGTCTCGCGCTCTTTCTGTCTCTTTCTCTCTCTCTCTCTCTCTCTCTCTCAGTTCAGCCATTTAAATATCAACCCGTACATCAAGGGGAGCCTACTGACACCGAGACGCCCTGCTTGGATCACATTATTGCTCGGCTTTTTCAAGAGGAGCGTCGCACGGGATGTCAAGCCTCCTGGATAACCCTCTGCAGGCGGTGCTCTATCTGAAGGAGCTCACCGCCATCGTGCAGAATCAACAGAGTCTGATCCAAACCCAGCGATACCGGATAGACATACTCGAGCGCCGGCTGGAGGATCTAGCGGGTGAGAACCGGCAGCTCCGGGACTCCAGCAGCAGCCATCACCGGCACCCTCCCCGCTATCACCCGCCTCCGCCCCCCCGCACCTCCAGCCTGCCCCGAACCAGCAGAGCCGGGACACCCCCGGTTCAAACTCAGCAGCAGCAGGAACAGCATCATTCCCCTCTGGACATGCAGCTTGTGCCTGCTGGACCCAGCAATGCCAGTCCGGACTCTGCTGATGAAGATGATGATGATGATGATGACGCTCAGAACCCCTGCTGTAGGTCCCTGGTCCCACAGACACCTGCCACCTTGTGCCGAGCTGTGGGACTCCCACGGACATCTGAGTGAGTTCTCATACCACAGTTTCTCAAATCACTCTTTCTTTAGGAAAACACGAGATCGATGTGAGATGTTGAGGCAGATTAGATGCGCCAACAGGATTACATAACAGAGGAATTTCACTATGCAGGCCACAGTGAATATGCAATTGCACATCAATAATTCAGTGATCATAAAACGAGTGATGATTTGCATTTATAAAACCTTTCAGCGTTCTGTTTTTAAGATCATGTGGGTGTGTAATCAGTTCTTATATGTATGCGAGAGAGTCTGTATGTATGTGTGTGTGTGTTTGCACTGCTATGTCCAGTCTTGAAATAACCACACACTCTAAAATGGAAGAAAAACGATTATAGGTCAGCATTAGCACAGCACATTCACTATTTCCAGGGCAAAAGGTCTCAAGAAAGAGGTTTTTAATGCACCTGATTATTTTGCTGCAAGAATGCATTTTAAAAAGCACTTAAAAACACTTTATTGCCAGGGATCTACATGCGCGCGCGCACAGATTTATGCATAAAGTGAGGCTTTAAGTGACATTCCCATAGTGTATGTGAATTTGATCCGCCAGCTGGAATCTAATCCACAGTAAAAGAGAGAAAGATTGAGAGAGTGAGTGTGTGTGTGTGTGTGTTTCATCTATTATGGCTGCTCATCTGCTTCAGTGCACATCTTACGCTGCATTTGTAGAGTATTCCCTCTGTGTGTGTTAACCCCTCGAGCAAAACTGGAATGATACATTCTGCTCTGATTTGTTTAATTGTAGCATTATCGTTTCCTTTAGGGTAAAAAAACACTTAGTCTTGAGTCTGATGTTACCTTGCTGTGTGTTTATGACAGAATACAATTAGTTGTACTGGAAGTGTGAGACTCTCATTGCTAATGAGTTTTAAGGCCGAATTATGCTCATGCACGCAGCTCATTAAAGTTAATCTCACATCGCTATCATCAGCGTGTCTGGTTATGACAGGTATAATTTGAGACTGTTGCATCTTTATTAGCGAGTGAAGATGGACTGTTTGCCATAGACAACATTATGCCATCATTTACTCACCCTCATGTCGTTTTCTTTCTTCCATGAAACGTAGCGGTGCACTTTTTTTAAAAAAAACAAGAAAGCAGCTGGGAATTTTACATTCACAACAGAATATTGCATTAATAATGTATATTACATAATAACCACAATAGCAGGAGTGTAAGGAAGTGATATGCAAATGTGATTATATTAATAGCACTTCACATTCTCATGTTTTGCTCGAGTGAGAAGTAAACATATTTGATGTGCTGTCAACAATGGAGGGCTCAAACAAGACTCACAGAAACAGAAAACGGGAAGGAGTTGGGGATTCGGAAAGAATTGTGAGCAGCCATTTACATACCCTTGCTTTGTGAACATTTCATTTCGAAATTCATTTAAGTATGTTGTTTAGCATCAAGAAGGCTAGTGGTTCTCAACTGCAGGTCTGTTCTGATAGAGTTGTAATCACCTGGAAGAGCAAATAACCATTTGTAAGGTAAAAGGATATATTACTCAGACTACATTAAATACAGGCTCACTTGCATCAAGGACATGGTTTGTGCCAACTATAATATGTTTTCTGCTGTGAAGTTCTGGCTGTCCTTCTATTTCCTGTAGCTCAGGTAGAAGAGTATAGCGCTATATGCCAAGGTCATGGGTTTGATTCCCAGGGAATGCATGAACTGATAACATACTTTGAATGCAATGTAAGTTGCTTAGGTCAAAAGAGTTTACCAAATGCATACATTTACTTAAAGGAGTAGTTCACTTTAAAATGAAAATTACCCCATGATTTACTCAACCCTCAGGCCATCCTAGGTGTAGATGACTTTCTTCTTTCAGATGAATATAATCATAATGGCAGTGGATTGCAACCATCAGTTTGAAGAGGTTTGGGGGGGGGTAAGTTGATAAACTCAACTTATGCAGAAGTAACGCATAATATGCAGAAGTAACGCAACGTACTGCTGGTATTTACACTACGCCATGACGCACTACACTACTTATGACGTCACAAGTCGTTTGGCCAGAAGCTGTAGTTATTATATAGCTATCCCCCCGTAGCCGCGTGGAGTTCTTTTATGATGGATGAATGCACTTTTTTTGAGCTTCAAACTGTTGGTTGCAATCCACTGCCATTATAAAGCTCGGAAGCGGAAGTTTATTAATATAACTCTGATTGTATTCATCTGAAAGAAGAAAGTCATATACACCTAGGATGGCTTGAGGGTGAGTAAATCATGGGCTAATTTTTATTTTAAAGTGAACTACTCCTTTAAGGCCCAATCTGGATTCTGAAGCAAAACTAGTTCAGTACCATCACACTAAGCTAATATGAGTGCTTGAGGAAGACAAATGAAATGACATATAAATAATAGTATTAATTGCCATAATGTGGATTTGAACATTTTCAGGAGTCAGACCGTCTTGCACCAGTTCTGCTGTCCAGCACCAGAGGCCCCAGAGGGAGATTCCAAAACCTGCTCCGGGTGAGGATGACACCTTCTGTAACAAGCCAATCATAAGAGTTACACTTTCTACATATCAAGCAAAATGTGCAATATGAGCAACAGTAAGAAGTAAACAATAAGGAGAGTGAATATACTTGTTTTCTGAAGCTGTCTGCATTGGTTAAGTATTCCATCTTTTAAATGGTAGTGGTTTTCTGTTTGCGGTCCCTGATCTATTGGCCTGAGGCATTCTGGGTAATGGGATTCAAGCCAACGGAATGTATGTGTGTGTGTGTGTGTGTCTGTGAGCGAGAAAGAGAGTTAGTGTGTGCTGCAGGTGTAGCTTAACCCTGCTCCGTCCTTTGTCTGATAGACTGGAAAACTCTCGGCATGGATAAGCACCGTCATTCAGGTGGAGAGAGAGGCTGTGCGTGTGTGTGTGTGTGTGTGTGTGTGTGTGTGTGTGTGTGTGTGTGTGTGTGTGTGTGTGTGTGTGATGTGCATGTGTGAATGTGGCAGCTCTGCACTATTTTGGGAACTTCAAACCATCTGAGCTAGTCAACAAAGCATATTTTATGCTGCCAACAAAACCAAGTTTTAATAGCTATTCTTAATAAAACAGTACATAATAACTGTGAACATAATCAACAACAGAAAATATGAAGGTAAAAGAGTGGCAAAACTCGAGAGCACGTAGATGTGAATTTGAGAACTTGTACAATAAATATTCGTACTTGTACGTGAACATTTACACTCACAGCTCCAATGTGAAAACCTGTAAAATAAAAATCGGAAGTTGAATGTTGAAATTTGCCAGTTTTTTTTCTGTAAAGTTAAAAGTACATTTTTACACTTTAATACAAGAAACAAAATGCACTTTGATTATGTGCTTATCTTGGTTTCAACCATTATTGGAAAAAAAATTAAATATATTTTCTACAGAAATAAAGCTGCTCTTTTATGTTCAAACATTGGAAAAAAATATTCAGAGTTTTCTGTAATTTCTGCCTTATCAGTTTGCTAAAAAAAAAGAAAAAAAAAGGTGATAATTTCTACAAATTTGGACACAAAAGTATAGGTTTTCTATGAAGGTAAAAGAGTAGCATGCCATCCAGCGAAGCTGGAGTCTTAAACCTTTCTTACGATGCTGAGTTTGTCCAGATCAAGTAAGAGTGTGATGTTTTGACGAGTAATGAATTTTGAACAACAATAATCCAGGATCACCAGTGATCCCTGCCGCTCAAGGGGTTAATATCAGTCTAAAGCATTAAGCCATTGGCGTTTCAGAGTGTCCCCGAGGACGCGGGTTTCTTGACATTATCAAGTACACATAGAAGTCCCATTTCATTGGCTAGGCGCCAACCAATAAAACGGTTCCTTTGAACACCCCTGCTCCCGTCCCCCTTTCTCTCTCGCCGCCACTGAGTTAGTTTGCACTAATATATCGCAAAGAGAGTATCAAAAGTCAAGGCGTGAAATTTGAAATTGCAGTGACAGATTTGAGAAGTTGCAAGTGCCTAATTGAGATTGTACTGCGAATGTGAATGTAAGATTAAATGCATATATATATTACAAGTTTGTGTCTGTCATTGTATTTCTGAGAATGTCATTTGACACATTTGTGACTACTTGTCTGCAGCTTCAAATTCAGAATACAGGTTTGTGACTATTGCGAGTGCAAATTTCAGCATTCAACTTCAGATTTTTATTTTACAGGTTTTCACATTGGAGCTGTGAGTGTAAATGTTCACGTACAAGTGCGAATATTTATTGTACAAGTTCTCAAAATTCACATCTACGTGCTCTCGAGTTTTGCTACTCTTTTACCTTCATAGAAAACCTATACTTTTGTGTCCAAATTTGTAGAAATTATCACCTTTTTTTTTTTTTTTTTAAGCAAACTGATAAGGCAGAAATGACAGAACTCTGAATAATTTTTTCCAATGTTTGAACATAAAAAAGCAGCTTTACTCATGTAGAAAATATATTTACATTTTGTTCCAATAATGGTCGAAACCAAGATAAGCACATAATCAAAGTGCATTTTGTTTCTTGTATTAAAGTGTAAAAATGTACTTTTAACTTTACAGGAAAAAAAAACTGGCTGATGTGGTAGCCATAAATTCACCATAAAAAATTCTGTGACGGCGGTATTATGCCTGTATAATTTATTTCTTATAATTGTATATTTCATTAAGTGATATGATGTTAATATATCAATCTACTTCAAATGCTTTTACCTTTCAAATGTACCGATAATTACCGCAATAATACAGGAGGCTTATTAGAAAGCCACATAATGAATCAGAGTTCTTTATAAGTAGCATGTCCATAAAACATGGCCAATATTCATATATAGGAAAACAAAAAACCATCAGGGTAACACACAACACCAAAATAATGCATTAAACACATTAACTAAATAACCAGAAATGTAACAAAACAACACAAAAAAAATATAATTATGTGATGTCACATTGGGATTTTTAGAAAATATTACTGTTTGTATTTCCTTTCTGTTTTCCACTGTAAATTATGGTATTTCATATTTTTTACTTCTAAAAAAACATACATTTGACAGTATTTTACAGTACAATACACACACACTGTTTATATAATGTCATGTTAAACCATTTACAATTTTTCACAGCACTCTAAGAAAGAAAAGTCATAAAAACTTTATATAATAAGGTATCATAGCCTATAGTTAAGCATTGTTTTTACATTAGCATTTTTACAAGAAATGACATGAATTACAGTGTTGAGGAAACATGCTTGGGTGTTCAAAACTTGTTGGCACTTTGCCACGTTTTTTTTAGCATGTTTCTATGTAGTTTTTGGGACGCGACTTGGCGATATCATTTTTGCCCGTAGCACAAATGGTCCAGGTTCAGTGGTAAACTAAAGTTTAATGCTTAGAGTTAGAAGTTTGTTTAAATCACTAACCCTAAGCCTGAGCAAGCACCAGTAATGAAGTTTTCAGATTGATGAACCGGAGAGAGCAGATCTTTAATTTTCCCCAAATGATTACTAAAGAGAAAATGGAAAAAAAAGGGAAAACAAAAGCATTCATTAGCTTCTTATTTGCAGGAATCGACAGCCTGGGTTTCTGCTTGATGTTGAAACTTGTAGTCATGCTCAATCTGTTTTTTTTAAACAGCTTGAAAGAGAAAGCATATTTATTTGAGTCATATCACAGGAAATGACATCAAACTCTTTGCTACTTGCATCACTTTGCACGTTCTCTCACATAAGGAGTGATATCACATTTCAGATTGGGTCCTCAGATCAATCGTGTAGAAACTTAATGATCTGTACCGAGTCCGACCATGTGGATTGGTGTCTATTCTCACTCTCGTTTAAGGTTCTGCTGCATTTGTTCTCGTTCCTCAGAGGCAAACAGCGCTTGGTGCATGAAAGATGGAAACCCTGCTCTCTGCCCCTCGTGTATGAGTGCTTACAGAGCTTAAGTGGCCTTTACTCCAGGGTAGCAGCTAATGTGCTGACAGTGAATGCGGTCTAGTGTGCTTGTGTGTGTGTTGTAAACCCGTGTCTACACTGAGAGAGAGAACCCAGAGAAAATGGAAATGGGGTTGAGCTGTGTTGTTAAGCAGAAGAAACATACTTTGTGACATCTCTCATGATTTAAACATCCGCTTTCCACTCAGAGATGATTTTCATGAGCTCAACATGAGAGGAAAATGGCTTTGTCATGTATGGGCTTACGTAAGATAGAGTAGAGAGTGCTGTTAACCTTTGAGATTTGGTTTGATTCAGTCTTTGGTTTTGGGGATTTATATGAATCTTATGCATTGTTAAATTTTTGTTTTGTTGCAGAAGCAGTGTTTTATACACTTTGTGATATAATGTTTTAAATATACAAAATATACAAATGTATTCACTGAATGAATAGTTTAAAACACAAAACTGAATTTTATTTTATTGCAATTCAAATTTTGCTATTGCAGTTTCTGATAATTAAAAGATGATCTAAAACCTTCACTTGATTACCTCATTTCCCACGAAGACTGCGTCGAATTTGAAACCCGTGAAACCCTGCATGTAGTGATTAAGCAGAGTTAATTAGTCCTGAATGCGCACTGGGTTCTGATCAGTCTAGATTAAAAGACAGCAAATCTGGGTCAGCCACTTCTCACTTGTGTCATTCGAATCCTCAGCTCGATTCCTGCTGCAGGAGAGGAACAGAAAGATGAGAAAAAACACGGTCAGCCTGACGTGCCGCCCTGCTCACATCCTCCAGAATATGAGCTCTCTCCTGATCTCAAACAAAAACAGGTAAGCCCCAACGGACAGGCATCTGTGCATGTGAAACTGACCGTTAGAGATATTAAGTTAGAGATCAATTTGAGTTAATAATTTATATCTATCTATCTATCTATCTATCTATCTATCTATCTATCTATCTATCATCTATCTATCTATCTATCTATCTATCGGTCTGTCCATCTATATGTCTGTCTATCTATCTGTTTATCTATCTATCTGTCCGTAGATAGAGGAACTGGAACAAAAGTACGGTGGTCCTTTGATTTCCCGGCGTGCGGCCTGTAAGATTCAGATGGCGTTTCGCCAGTACCAGCTCAGCAAGAACTTCCAGAAGATCCGTAACTCAGTTCTGGAGAGTGGGATCCCGCGGCGTATGTCAGTGCGCAGGGTCCGGGTGCAGAGGGAAAGTTTCTCTGCCGAACGGGCGCTGATGGAAGGATGTTCACTCATGGGCATCCCGCTCACACACTCCACGTCACTGCCGGTGGCCACAACAACCACACTCACACACCTGGAGGACACATTCACCGAACAGGTACAGTTACACTATTAACACACATGATGATACAGCATGAATTCTGTGCAATCAGTTCAGCCTATTTACTGTAGTTCAAGTACACATTCTATTCTGTTCTATTCATACTATTTTATTGTTTGATTCTATTGCATTTGTTCTCTGTCCTTTTGTTTTGTTCTATTCTGTTCTATTGTATTCCGTTCCATTCTATTCTATTGTATTTTCGTTGTAAATGTTTTTCTATTCTGTTGTATTAGGTTCTATTATTTTAAGTTCTACTTCATTAAATTCAAATATGTTGTATTCTGTTCTATTTTATTCAAATTTGTTCCATTCCATTCCATTCCATTCTCCCTGGCAGGTTCAGACATTAGCACGGTCTATTGACGAGGCTTTGAGCGGCTGGAGTTCTATTCGAGACGGGGAAGGAGAGAAGTCCTCTGCGGCCCCTCCCTCTGGATCCCATCCCGAGGGGCTCCTGATGGACCCCAATACCCTACAGGAGGCCCCACCGGGCAGCTGTGGGGAGAACATACCACGCAGCGCCAGTAAACTCATGATGGCTTTCAGGGATGTGACTGTTCAAATTGATAACCACAACTTTCGCCTCTCCTCCTCCTCCATGCTGGAGTCAGTTTCCCTTGGTAACGGCATATCCAAGGAGACCGGCTCTGAAGCCCAAACGGGGGGAAAGATCGCAGGCCAGTCAACATCGTCAGCCACGGAGATGCCTGAGTTTCCACCTCCGCCACCCAGCGAGGAAGAGAAAGAGAACCAACAGCCAGCCGGATCGGATGCAGCACCGACAGCAGGGGCGGGCCTGGAGAGGAAACAGACCAATCAGATTGCACCCGAGACAGCGGAAAACAGCTCAGAGCCCGTCAGTAGCAGCAGCACCTCGACATCAGCGTGCGAGACGATGATTCTGTCTCTGCCCCGCCCACACTGCCAGGACACACCCTGCGGAACGCTGTCAACGGATATCGCACGCAAACGCCTTTACCGTATTGGACTCAACCTCTTCAATGTGTGAGTACAAAGGTTAAAGATAAATCTTTCCATTTAAAGTGGCTTTTTTAGTGTGTGTTACTGGTTTTTCTGTTTGTAAGGCTCAGATGTCCCCACAAAGACAGTAAAACCTACAAAAATTCAACGTTATTTTAGTCATTTATTTAAATTCATATAACTATAATATTTAACTAGAAAAGCTAAGTTTTTTCATTGTAAATTTTCAATTTTGGCTTTTCAAAGTCTTATTTGAAAGTTCTGAAGAAAAAAAGGTTAACAGTGTAAAGGTTTATAAGCCTTGCGAACAAACAAACATTTGATAGATTTGTTCCAAATACTAATCCAAAATATGAGCAACAGTCATAGTGATGTGCCCTTTAGCCAGACGGTAAGACCCACTAAATCTAATATAAAAACAATAGAATTTATTGGCGGGTACATTTGCTGTAAATAAAAATATGATTTCACAAAAGAGCTTTTGTTTGCCGGGTTAGTTTGCCCATGACTAAAGAGTTGAGTGCAGTTTCATTATGCCTGCTGATACACACTGACAAATACACACACAATTGCACATGTATACATACACACATACTCAAGAAGACTATATTACACTCCCTCAGGGGTGATTGTGAAGCTCTTTCTCTGCTCCATTTTGTGTGTGTAGCTCTTTCAGACAAACACACACACACACAGACATACAGAGAGAGAGAGAGAGAGAGAGAGAGAGAGAGAATAAAGCCAATCCTCAGAGGATTCAGAGTGCATCAGCACTCAATTGAAATCTCAGATCAGATTCACTTTGACATGCTTGACGTGAGTAGTGCCACGGTTGCCATGGTAACCAGGTGATCTACACTCACGGCTTTACTCAGGCTGTGTGACCAAGGGACAATGTTGTTTTTACAAGGTTTCTGTCAAGATGTATGCAGGAATTGTATTTTTTCCAGCTATTCACTCACAATGAGTAAGGGCAACGTAGCACGTTTGGGGTGAAGCACGTGAGTATGGCAAGCCGTTTTAACTTTTATTCATTTCCGGGATATGAATCCTTGATATCAACAATTCAATTTTCACTAGTTAAAATGATAGTTATTGATATCAGGAATTAGATTTCTACTAGTAACAATGGCTATTTTTTATATCAGAAATTACATTTCCACTAGTAACAATGCTAATTCTTGATATCCACAATTAAATTTTCACTAGTAAAAACTATAATTCTTGATATCTGTAATTGTATTTTCACTAGTGAAATGTCACCATAGGCTGCCATTCAAAATCCATTGTTGATATCAAGAATTGATTTCTTACTAGTTGAAATTCCAGTTTCACATATCAGAAATACAATTCTTACTAGTAAAAACCTTTATTTTTGATATCAAGAATTCAGTTGTCACTAGTTGAAATGTCTATTCTTGATATCAACAATTGAATTGCTACTAGTAACAATGTTCATTTTTGATATCAATAATTACATTTTCACTAGTGATGCAATGTTAATAAGAAAGACATTTTAGATATCTGAAATTATATTGATCTAGTAGAAATCTAATTCCTGATATCAATAACTATCATTTTAACTAGTGAAAATTTTGTTGTTGATATCAAGAATTCATATCCTGCGAATGATTAAAAGTCAAAACGGCTTGCCTATTGCCATTCCCAGGATATAAATTATTAATATCAAGAATTATAGTTTTTACTAGTTGAAATTCAATTGTTGATATCAAGAATGAACATTTTTACTAGTTGAAATGTAATTCCTGATATCAAAAATAGCCATTGTTACTAGTAGAAACATTATTCCTGATATAAAAAATTATAATTTTAACTAGTGAAAATTGAATTGTTGATATCAAGGATTCATATCCCGGAAATGAATAAAAGTTAAAACGGCTTGCCATCTAGTGTGTGTGTGTGTGTGTGTGTGTGTGTGTGTGTGTGTGTGTGTGTGTGTGTGCGTTTGCCAGTATAAGGTCAGATGTGACCTGAGAAGATGTTCGGAGTGGTGGAAATAATGCACGTTACAGTGATGTCATCTCGGAGTCTGATGCTAAAGAAAGCAAGAAACAGACAAATACAAAGAGAGACTGAGAAGGAAATAGGAAATATCAGTATTATTATAAATGAACATCTCAATGCAATAGCGCAAATAAAACAGAAGCTTTCACTGGTGTCCATTCAAAAAGGCCATATGGCTTGTTTTTTCCCTTAAATCAACTTATAATGAAGCAATGTCCTGCTCCACTCCAAGTTTTTCATTTCACACTCCTTGCCTTCACTACTCGCTTTACTTGAAATGTCTTTATAAAGGTCTTTACTGTCACTTTTGATCAATTTAATGCATCCTGCTGAATGAAAGCAATTTCTTATTGACCCAAACTTTTGATTAGTAGTGTACATACATAAATATAAGATACTCAGTCCAGCTGTTATTGGACTGACATATATCCACATATGGACATGTCGTCTCTGAAACAGAATGATGTGATTGGATGTGGAAAGAGTAATCTGAAATATGCTGTATGTTTTTAGCTATGAATATCTCTTCTATTACATTTATATATGTGAACCTGCGCACAAGCACAGAAACCTCTTCAGGGTTTTTTCCCCCCCTGGAAACATAATAACTTTCACAGACCCAGACTAAATGCAGATTGTTTGTGTATCTTCTGTTAAAAGGGCAGAAATCTGAAGAATTTTGTTGAATGTTTTTTAACATGGTAAAATATGTCTGCAAAAAAATCATTCAATTATGCTTAACAATTCATGTACACTATTGGTCAAAAGTTTGAAATTAATAAGATTGTTTATATGTTTTTGAAAGAAGTCTCTTATGCACACCATTTATTGGCTCAAAAATACAGTAAAAACAGTATTATGAAATATTATTACAATTTAAAATAACTGTGAATAATATTTTCCATACAGTATATTTTAAAATGTAAAATTTTATTACTGTGATGCAATTTTCAGCATCATTACTCCAGTCTTCAGTGTCACATGATCCTTCAGAAACATTTCTTATTATCATCAATGTTGAAAACAATTTTTGTTTGTAAATTTTTTTTTGTGGAAACTTGGGTAAACAGGTAGTGTACATTTAAGTATAAATAAATATAAAAAATGTATATTAAATGTACATGAAGGTATATTATATCATAGAATTATATAATATAATGTTAGCTAATTGTCTAAATGATAGTTATTATAAAGTGTTAGCTCTAGCTTCTTTAGAAAAAGAAAAAACATTTGTTAGTACTCATCTACATCTTGATCTTCCTGCAGAAATCCAGACAAAGGCATCCAGTTCTTGATATCCAGGGGCTTTATTCCGGATACCGCCATTGGCGTTGCTCACTTCCTGTTGCAGAGGAAGGGTCTGAGCCGACAGATGATTGGAGAGTTCCTGGGGAACAGCAAAAGGCAGTTCAACAGAGATGTGTTAGAGTGAGTCACGTCTTCATAAACTTTTATACACTATAGTTTTCTATGTATCATAGTAATTTTGCAGACGATCTGTCTGATGAGGCCCATATTTAGTCCAAAATCCTGTAAAACATCTATATAAGCCCTATATCTATCTATATTCCCCCATCTATATAAATTATTAAAGAGAATCAGAATCAGAATGAGATTTATAGCCAAGTACAGTATGTTAACAGTATGTTTGTCATGGTGATAAAAAGCTTCCAGTGCACTGGAACAGCAACAAGATAGTAATAAATAAATACATATTAACAATATAAACATAATAGATGAATAACATATATACAAAATAGACCAAAACTATGTACAAATATACTATATAGAAATACAATTATGCAAGGGATTGACAAGATAATGCAAAAAAGGTCAGAATTGTCAATGGCAATAAATAGAAAATCTAAATAAAAAATATTGTGTATATATTAATTAACGAACTATGAAATTATATTCTTGTTTTGAAAGGGAAACATTACGATTAGAGTCAATAAGACGGCATTAACCAGCACATACATATTACTGCATATTCAGGATTGGGGCTTATAATTTAAGAACCAACCACTGAAGGTAATAACGGCACATTTTCATTTCTTACAGTGCTGGAGCTTCATAAATTGGGCTCTTAATTCAAATAGAGCACATTTATGAGGTTTATGTGGCCTCTCTCTCTCTTTCTCAGCTGTGTGGTGGATGAAATGGATTTTTCAATGCTGGAGCTGGATGAAGCTCTGAGGAAGTTTCAGGCTCACGTGCGAGTGCAAGGAGAAGCTCAAAAAGTCGAGAGACTCATTGAAGCATTCAGGTGAGAATCACACACACACACACACACACACACACACACACACACACACACACACACACACACACACACACACACACACCAGTAAAGAGTCATTTCCTAAACACATGACATTTTTCAGATTAACTATGGCAATTTTATCCACAGCTTTTACTGGGTGCGGTACATTTACTATAATGCGCATTCCTGTGTAATCTGTTGTTCCTTCTTTCAGTCAGAGGTATTGTATGTGTAACCCTGACGTGGTGCAACAGTTTCATAACCCCGACACCATCTTCATCCTGGCCTTTGCCATCGTGCTGCTGAACACAGACATGTACAGTCCCAACATAAAACCAGAGCGCAAGATGCTGCTGGAAGACTTCATACGCAACCTACGAGGTGTGTTTATGTGTGCTGTGTTAATTAAAACCAGAGCGTGTTGGTGTTTTGAGGTCAGAGATTAAATATTTGATTTTGAATCTTGACGATTTTAATCAGCTTTCCATCTCCATGTTTAAATTAGCATTTTTTTTTCATATCAAAAGAGTCACTTTGATTATCTCCTAGGAGTGTAGGCAGTGTGTGTGTGTGTGTGTGTGTGTGTGTGTCTTCCTGGTCTCTGATCAAATAATTTTTGATCTGTTGCCTACTTCCTGCAAACACATACAGTATAAGAGAGCTCTTCTTTAAAGTGAATGTAAAGACATGGGGACTGGAACGAAATCAGCTTGTTATTAGTCAAGCTCTAGTTTATAATAGGACTTTTCCATAGAGCCAAATAAATCCTCAATTTAAACAGCAATAAGTCACTTAAAAGTACACAGTGACACCTCTGCTTTTCTATATGGCGTGTTCCTTGTTAACAAAAGATTTATTTCTATTACACAGGCTATACAGTTTTTCCTGCCTTAAAGGGATAGTTCACCCAAAAATTAAAAGTCTGTCATCATTTACTCGCCCTCATGTTGTTCCAAACCTTTACGAGTTTCTTTCTTCTGTTGAACACAAAGGAAGATATTTTAAAGAATGTTTGTAACCAGACAGTTGACAGTAGCCATAGTATTTTTTTATCCATCAACTGTTTGGTTACAAACATTCTTCAAAATATCTTCTTTTGTGTTGATCAGAAGAAAAAAAAAAACATACAGGTTTGGAACAACTTGAAGGTGAGTAAATGATGACAAAATTGGCATTTTTGGGTGAACTAGGCCTATCCCTTTAAACTATATTTTTACTTTTGTATTATGATGTAAAAATAAATAAATAAATAAATAAATTCCCCTTCAGGAGTGGACGATGGGGCAGACATTCCGCGGGAGATGCTAGCCGGGATTTACGAGCGGATTCAGCAGAGGGAGCTGCGCTCCAATGAGGACCATGTGACCTACGTTACCAGGGTGGAGCAAAGCATTCTTGGAATGAAGACGGTGAGTCAGTTCTCTACCAATTAAACAAAAGGTCATGTAAAAGTGAAAAGTGCATCATCTGTTGGTTCGGTTTGTACCAGTTACAGATTTGAAAAGGTGATTAGAGACAGTGAGAGAGCTGACCAAACTGTCTTCTTAACTTTACAGTGGGTCTTGCTGAGCCAAACATTGCCATTACTATCACTCATACTAGCGCAGCGGAGGGCCGACGTCCTGCAGAGATTTATCTCCAGCTTGCCCCAAAACACCTACCTGGAAGTTTCTAGAATGCCTGAAGACCTTGATTAGTTGGATCAGGTCTGTTTAATAGGGGTTGGAGCTGAACTCTGCAGGAGAGTGGCCCTCCAGGAGCAGGATTGGACACCCCTGTAGTAAGTCAAGTCAAGTCAAGTCAAGTATATTTGTATAGCGCTTTTCACAATACAGATTGTATCAAAAGCAGCTTCACAGTATTAAATTAAAATAATACAACAAGGTTTGTTTCTAGTGAAATTTATTGATTAATAAAATAAAATTAAATATTCCCAAAATATCCCCAACTGAGCAAGCCAAAGGCAACAGTGGCAAGGAACCGAAAAAACTCCATCAGGTGACCTAATGGTGAGCTGAAACTCCATCAGGTGACCTAATGGTGACCTAATGGAGAAAAAAAAAACCTTGGGAGAACCCAGGCTCAGTCGGGGGCTAGTTCTCCTCTGGCGTTTATGAACTAGAGGTCGGATTGTAGTTTGAACTGTAAGATTAAGAATATTATATAAATGCCTGGCTGAAGAGATGCGTCTTTAATCTAGTTTTAAACTGGGAGAGCGAGTCTGAGCAATGAACAGTATCAGGAAGGCTATTCCAGAGTTTTGGAGCTAAATGTGAAAATGCTCTCCCTCCTTTGGTGGATCTGGATATCCTAGGTATGACCAAAAGCCTCGAATTTAGTGACCTTAAAGAGCGCGATGGATTATAGGGCGATAGAAGATCGGTTAAATAGACTGGAGCTAAGCTGTTTAGGGCTTTATAAGTCAGTAGCAATACCTTGTAATTAATACGGAACTTTATAGGAAACCAATGTAGTGATGATAAAATCGGTGTTACATGATCATATTTTCTTGATCTAGTAAGAACTCTAGCAGCTGCATTTTGGACTAACTGTAGCTTGTTTATTGAGGATGCAGGACAACCAGCTAATAAAGCATTACAGTAATCTAGTCTCGAGGTCATGAATGCATGAACTAACTTTTCTGCATCAGAAACTGATAGCATGTTACGTAGCTTAGCAATGTTTCTAAGGTGGAAAAAGGCTGTTCTTGTAACATATGAAATATGACTTTCAAAAGACAGGTTGCAATCTAATATAACACCCAGGTCTTTTACTGTAGAGGATGAAGTAACAGGACATCCTACTATGTTAAAGTTGTATTGTGAGAGGTTTTGTGGGCGGTTTTTTGAACCGATAAGTATTACCTCTGTCTTGTCTGGATTTAATAAAAGAAAATTACACGTCATCCAATCTTTTATATCTTTAACACACTCTGTCAATTTGGATAATTTAGCGTTTTCATCCGGCCGTGATGAAATATATATTTGAGTGTCATCAGCATAACAATGGAAACTAATTCCATGTTTCCTTATAATATTTCCAAGTGGCAGCATATATATTGAGAATAATAGAGGGCCTAACACAGATCCCTGCGGCACTCCATAGTTTACTGGAGTTATGATCGATTTTTCTCCATTTAAATAGACAAAATGGTAGCGGTCAGATAAGTATGATCTGAACCAGCTTAATGCTTGTCCTTGAACACCAGTATAATTTTGTAGTCGATCTAAGAGTATTGTGTGATCTATAGTATCGAACGCAGCACTAAGATCAAGTAAAACTAGTAGTGTAAGTGATCTGAACAAACCCTAACACACTAGGTATTGAACTTATCCAGCACCGTTTATGTCCAGGGATCCTTCTTAACCATTTTAAGGAACAAATATTTAGAAAAAACAATTATGAAATTGTTATTGCCAAATGATGATTGATATGTGTGTGTGTGTATATATATATATATATATATATATATATATATATATATATATATATATATATATGAAGACTTCAGATGCAAAAGCCTCTAAGTGCCATCTGAAATTTTCTTCTAAAATGAGCATTTTTATCAAGCTCGTATATTTAGGTTCAGTAATTTTACTTTAATGAAAATTAATAGGTAATTTTCATTGCCATTAAACTGAAATAACTGAACATAAACATACAAGCCTGATAAAAAATTATCATTCTAGAAGAACATTTCAGATGGCACTTAGAGGCTTTTGCATCTGAAGTCTTCATATATATATATATATATATATGAAGAGTTCAGATGCAAAAGCCTCTAAGTGCCATCTGCAATTTTCTTCTAGAATGATCATTTTTATCAAGCTCATATATTTAAGTTCAGTAATTTCACTTAAATGGCAATGAAAATTACCTGTGAATTGTCATTTAAGTGAAATTAATGAACTTAAATATACAAGCTTGATAAAAATGATCATTCTAGAAGACAATTTCAGATGGCATTTAAGGCCTCGTTTACACTGCAGGTCTTGATGCCCAATTCTGATTTGTTGCCTAAATCCGATTTTTTTGACTGTCTGTTTACACGTTCTTTAAATTGTGACCCATATCCGATTCATATGTTTACACTTGCCATGGCTAGTAGCCTAGGCTACTATCTGAAACATATCGCGCATGCTTAAAGGGTTAAATTCTCTTGCACAAATGGACGAATACAAAATATGTTTCATGCTCTGCGATATGCAAAGTTGCCAAACACCACTTTTGAATAAGAAACAATGTCTATAAAACTACCACGAATCACAAGCGTATCGGTGAGAACACTCGTTAAAACAACATACACACACCCGAACTTGACTGCACATCACATATTTGAGATTACTGATACTGCTTTCATTCGTAATGCAACGGACCGATCTACGGCACATACATTAAGGGCTGTTCACTGTTATACAATAAAGAGCCCGCACAGCGACAAGAAATAGAAATTAACACAAAAAAACTGTCTAGAGCCTTTACTACTTACACAACACTGACAGTGGAGTTGCGCTCAGGAGTAGAGCAGCTATGGACAATTTTCTTTTTCTTTTTTGAGCGGCTGCGGACAAATTCTTTCTATGCACACACAATATTACATCACAATCTGCGCGCATGTTTTAAAAATATAATTGAAAATGTAAATAGTCCTAGCACTTTTTAAATTTAAATAGCCCACTTAAAGTGTTTATTACAAATAAATTATTAATTGCTTAAAATGAATAAATGTAAATGAACAAAAATTTTCGTTAAATTTACAATCATGTGAAAACACTTCCCGTGCCCCTCTCCACATTCCTCTCCTACGATGACACGTTTCGTCGGGCCATCCGTCCCTTTGCAGATGTGCGTCGGGGTTTCTCTCGTCATTAAACCGCGGAGACGTTGCCTAATGCCTCAGAAAATCCGATCTGCCTGTTTACATGACAGTCGCATTGGCACATATCCGATTTATTTCCACATATGAATGAGGCCTGAAACCGATCTGGAAATATCCGAATGCATGCGTTTTTTTCCTGTTTACACTGTCATAGAACACATCCGATCTGTGTCACATGTGAGCAAAAAATCGGAATTGGGTCACATTTCACTGGCAGTGTAAACGGGGAGGCTTTTGCATCTGAACTCTTCATATATATATATATATATGAAGATTTGTTGATTAAGTTGAAGATTAAGTAAAGATCATGTTCCATGAAGATATTGTGTAAATTTCCTACCGTAAATATATTAAACTTTTTTTTTGTGAGTGAACGCAGCACAATGACGAACATAAATGGACGTCTTTAAAGGCGATTTTCTCAATGTTTCGATGTTTTGCACCCTCAGATTCCAGATTTTCAAATAGTTGCATCTCGGCCAAATATTGTCCTATCCTAAAAAACCATACATCAATGGAAAGCTTATTTATTCAGCTTTCAGATTAAGTATAAATCTCAAGAAAATCTAAAAAAAAAAAAGACCCATGTGACTGGTTTTGTGGTCCAGGGTCACATATGCATTTGATTCACTAATAAAAGCTCATAAGATTCATTTGTTCAGGATTCAGACTATACTGGTTGTACTATACTGTATGTTTTTTAATTCACTGAAAAGAAACGGCTCATAAAAAACATTTGTTTGTGAAGCGGAATGCACTGGTTGTGCTGCATGTTTTTTATTCACTAAAAAGAACCAGCTCAGTAAAGAGTGATTTGTTCTGTAATCAAACTACACTGGTCGCTTTGTATGTTTTGCGCTATTAACGGACAAGGTTCATCATTTTTTTTCTTATGTAAATTAACCTGGTTCTGCATAAGAACTTACTGAAAAATAAGGAAGGTAAACAACATGGGTTTCATATACAAGTCTGATACTTAAATTTGATCATATTTTTTACTTATATGACCCCAAAAACTTTTGCAAGTCTGAAGTTTGATTAACATGATGAAGTACAAATAAACTTTGCTAAAAGCATCAGCCAGTTAAATTCACATTACAGCTTCTGGTCATAATTTTTTCCCACCTCTGTATGCCAACAGCTGAGTGAATCAGTTTATAAAAACAGGTATAAAAACAGGAAACTTGACACTGAAACTGCTCATTAGTTTGGTGCTGTAATTTTAGATTCCACATGGCAGCGCAGCAAAACACTGTACCTCCATATTAAATATTCATTTCTTTCATCAGCCCATGCTGCATCAGAAATCCCTCTTTTCATTTCCTGTGCTGACGGAAGCTGTACCTTCTGAATTGAATTCACCCGATATTTGATCTCTCTCTTTCTTCCTCAGATACTGTCGGTTCCTCACCGTAGGCTGGTGTGCTGCAGTCGACTCTATGAGGTCACCGATGTAAATAAACCGCAGAAACAGGCTTCGCATCAGAGAGAGGTGTTCCTCTTCAATGACCTGATAGTGGTGAGAGACACGCAGATGAAAGTATATTCGCACACGTACAAACAAACAACTGAAAATAAACTAAATCTTTCTTATGATGTTAGATCCTAAAACTATGCCCTAAGAAGAAGAGTGCCGCAACATACACGTTCTGCAAGGCCATGGGTTTACTGGGAATGCAATTCCATCTGTTTGAGAATGAGTGTAAGAACACAAGCACACACAAAACAGTTAAATGTTATATATTTTTATATTTTACTGTATTTATAAATACAGTAAAAAGTATGTTACAGTTATAGTTGTCCATAAAAGTACTACAGGGGGTAGTACTACCATGGACTGTATGTAAAAAAAAAGATCTAAAATGTCTAAATATTGAAAACCATTACAATAATATATCACTTTTTATATAATTCAGTTGCTTCTGAAGAATGACCAAAATTTTACCATTTTGTTAATTTTTAACCTAATTCAGATGGATACATGTTTTTTTTTAAATGATAAAAACAGGAAAATTCACAAATCCTCAAAGCAGGACCTTACTCAATAATTGGAGTATCAGATGTGTGATACACAGCGTGTTTTCTCCATCACAGATTACCCTCATGGAATCACGATATTGTCTCCGTTCTCGTCGGAGAAGAAGCAGGTGGTGAGTTTCTGTTCTCAGAGCTCAGAGGAGCTGCTCAAGTTTGTAGAGGACCTGAGAGAGAGCATCGCAGAGGTGGCAGAGATGGAACAAATTCGGATTGAGTGTGAGTGTCTTTGCATGTTACTGCTCATTTTGCTCATTTACTCATGTTCACATGCTTTAGCTTAGTGATAGTCACATTTGTTAAATTCTACATTAAAAAAATCTGTGTTTCTGGACGTCCATGTTTTGTCTAAAATACATCCCATAGATTTACATTGAAAAGCTAAAATCTAGGGAACAGTAAGAAACCACCTAGCAATCACATAGCAACATGTTTAACAATCTTAGTGGTGACTTTTGCACAGGCAAACATCACTCACATTTGCTTCAGAAAAGTTTTGATCTACTCTATAAAAATAAAGAGTTCAAAAGAAGGTTTTGCAGCAATGCAAGCAAACCATTTTGGGTTCCCCAAAGAACATTTCGGTAAAAAAATCCTACAATAATTTTTTTTTAGTGCAAAGAATATTTAAATAATCTGAAGAAACTTTCAACTATAAAGAACATTGTGCAATGGAAAGGTTCCAAGGTTGATAAAGGTTCTTCATGGAAAGTTAATACACATTAAAATAGCATCATTATTTATAGTACATTATTGTGTATAGGCTGTATGTGTGGGCTATGCTGTATGTAATAAAACAGTGTTGTTTATTAGCACTATAAATAATTAAATAATTTGTAACATTTTAATTCATTATCATTTTCTAAAGGTTAGCTTGAATAAAAATGAACCCTCTACATTCCTCTGAGGTTTGAATGCTATGGTTGTGGCCAACATTAAAGTGAATTATGCATGTGGTTCTCAGGGGAACTAGAAAGACAACAGGTTGTGAGAAATCAAACTAACAAGAATGGCACACAACTAGACATCCACGCTGGACCTAGTTCTGCTTCAGGTACACACACTTACACACACACACACACACATACACACGCACTCATACACAAAAATAAGACTGTTTTTCATGTCTTGTGTATTTGTATGGCTTGCAGGGGATGATTTTTATGAGAAAACAGGAAGCAACACAGTAGAGGTTTGTATCAGTATATCGTGGTGTGAGCGCAGTGCAAATTATGTTCCGATTCTGTGTGCATGTATTTATAGTGTCCTCAAAAATTTTGGACCCCTAGGCAAAGTGTGGTTTTGGATAATATCAGCATAAATCTGTATTATTTTTAGTGATGACTTTGCAATGATTAAGTTGCAAGGGACTATGGAAATATATAAATATATATCTATATATAAATATATAACTATGGAAATGTATTTGAAAAAATCAGTGAATTCAGAGCATAGAAAAATACCGTACAAGAGCAGTTTATAAAGCATCTTCAAACTGTGTTCTGATTGATCTGTTGCTCTGTCAATCAATCAGTGAAGCTAAAAAAATGTGCAACCAAGAAGAAAAATATTATTGTCTTCAATGATAATTGCATAATACGCCAATGCATTTACACCAAAAATGTTGAGGACTTTTGTGCTGATATTGTCCCATTTTTAAACCTAGTGTGTTTCCAAACTTTTTGGGGACATTGTAGGTGGTGACAGCATGTATTGTAGTTAACATCACTATCTCCTTGCAGAATCAGAGATAACCTCCCCACTGGCACCCCACTCCCTGCCCTTTGACCCCTGAGCTCACTCTGTCCCTGTCAGAATGGAGACGCCCGCCCTCGGTGTCTTCACTGCAATCACACACCACTCGTGCAAGCAATAACAGCACTGCCGCACCTCAGAAAACACCACCCCACTGCCCCTCGTCGTGATCTCTAATCTATGGCTTCACTACAGCTGCTGTTGTTGTGGGGTGAAATTCTTTCAACTTAAAAATCTTTGTGGAAATTATGTCGATAGTGTATTCAAATAAGACACACTGATAAGCGCATTCACACATACAGGGCCCTATTTTAACAATCTAAGCGCATGGTCTAAAGCACATGGCGCAAGTGCACTTTTGCTAGTTTAACACGCCCGGCGCATGTTCTAAAAGGGTTGTCCCTATTCTCTTAATGAGTAATTGGTGTGTTTTGGGCATAACATGCAAAAACCAATCAGAGTCTCATCTCCCATTCCCTTTAAAAGCCAGTTGCGCTCGTGCCATGGCGGATTCGCTATTTAGATGGCGGAATTTGCAAGCGGAAAAACTGAATGCTTCTCCAGAGAGGAAACGGATCAACTTGTGCGCGAGGTTAAAGCTCGCAAGCAGACCATCTACGGGACAAGCCGGATTCCACCATACACATTATTAATCTTTTACATTGTAATCCTTTTATTTTTAATATTTGGCTAGTTTGTGTGCTGTTGCGCGTCCCTGTGTGTGTAATAAGCAGAGTGTATGTGCGCTGTGCACCCGCCTATAGGATCATATTACTAATGTGCCCTTTAAATAACAAAAAAATACTGCGCCATTGACTTTAGACCAGGTTTCAGTTGGTCAATGGCCAAGTGAATGAATAGACATTCAGTTGGTGAATGTCTATTTCAGTTTCCTCAAAATAGCAACACGCCAACAATGCGATGTGATGGGCACACAAATGGGCGCATTTGCTATTTAATTAACGTGGCGCAGGACGTGAAAATGATAACTGCGTCGGGCTGAAACTAGCAAAAAACACTTGTGTCAAGCCTGGCATTGTGCCGGGTGTATGATAGCGCCCACAGCCTAAACTGGAACTCTCGCACTGGAACTCATTAAAATTCAAATACTTCATTAAAAAAAGAGCCGAAACGAAAAGGAATGAGCAGTGGTTAGTGTGGACCGACAGGCTACATGAGTTTGCTTTCACGAGATGCCTCGCACATAACATACACACACGCACACAAGGTCTGTCAAGACAAGGTGCAAATTATCCAGCATGCAATAAAGACCCTCGCTGCCAAGCGTCTAGGCCCTCCAGGGGCACTTTTAATGCTTTTTACAGACGGATAAAAATATAACAGTCTGATTAGCAGTGCGGTAATAAAAGGAAATGCATAAGATAGCATAATTATCCAAATCCCGGCAGTTCAAGTAGGAAGTCGCCCTGCTTTCACCCACTTCGACTGCGCTGCATGTACGTAGTTGTGTCACGTTCTGCCGCCTGCATGCTCTGTGGCATGGCCTCGTCGTGTGATCCGCACCAGAGGGCCGTGAGAGTGCAGCAGGCCAGGCTGATAACGCTTCCTGCTTCTGGCTGTTTCTAAACTAGGTGTCAATTCACAACAGGCTCCAAACATACCAACTCAGCTCTCCTCTGGCCCCACCCAGCGCTCAGCAACACCTGGCCGTCCTGCCTAGCCCCGCCCCTGGCTCCACCCTCACCATCTCCCCAGACACCCTGATCCAGTGCCAGCAGATCGTCAAGGTGATCGTCATGGATGCCGCCGGGCGTGGCCACGTGGAGGCGTTCCTCAGCCACAACCCCGCCCACCGCCTCATCCAATCGGCTGTGTCCACGCCCACCAGGTCACGGGAGGGGGGCAAGCAGCAGCAGCAGCCGCCCCTCCCTCCCCCGCCGCCTCCTTATCATCACCCGCATCAGTTTTGCCCCCCGACCCCTCCACCACCACGCCACCTGCTGAGCCAACGCAGGTATTCCAGCGGGACACGCAGCCTAGTCTGAATAACACACATTCAGAGATGAGTTTATACCTGTTAAAAGGACACATCCCCTAAATTGAACATTCTGTCTTTATTTAATCACCCACATGTCGTTCCAAACTCATGCTGCTAACATATATATATAAAATCACAATTCAAGTGCTCTGTACAATTTGTGCACTATTTTCCAAGTCTTCTGAAGCGATAAGTGAGCTTTGTGTGTCACTGAAAATCTCCACTGTAATTCTAAAATGACTTTTCACATTTAAATGAACTTTAGACATTTTAACTAGAAGGAATAAGACATATTTGGCAGTTTATGAAGTGTCAACTGTCCAGTATTATTTTGTATTATACTATTATAGTATTTATTAATATATTAAATTTGTTTTTATTTTTATATTTACATTTTTCATTTTAATTTGAGTAATTATGTTATGTGCTTTTAACATTTTTATTTCTATTTAGCTTTAAGATTTTATTTCAATTGGTTGGCAAGGCACCACTTCTAATGTTTGTTTAAACTTTTTAAGTTTTAAGTTTTTCATCTAATATTTATATTTTATTTCAGCTCCATTTCAATTAACAAAAGCACTGAGATTTTTTTTATGAACTATCATTGAATGGAAACAAGCTATAAAAATTCTGTTCCTTGAAAAAAAAAAAAAAACAGCATATGGATTTTAAAGCAACATGAGGGTGAATAAATATTGATGGAATGTTCATATTTATGTGAACTATTGCTTTGAAAACTAAACTATCATGTACACTCTTTTTCTGAAGACACAAAATAGCACAAGCAACCCAGTCTGAACTGTTAGGCTCTGATCGCTCAAAAGAAGCTATTCTTAGAATAGTTGGGTCCTCATGGCCTTAAAGTGTGCATTTAAAGTGAGTAGATGTATAGTATTTTTTTAAGAGGGTTTTTTTCTCAGATCTTTTTTGTGTGTGTTCACCATGTCCCTGCATTCAAATTGAGTGTTTATATTTTGATTTCTCCTTAAACACCCATGTCGTGTGACCTGAACTACAATAGATGGATGTAGTATAGAGAGAGTGCTTGTGAAGGTGAATTTGTTCAAAGACACTAGCATAAAATAATGTTTGCAATTATATTTATGTTCACATCATATTTTGTATGGAAATAGGAAATCACCACCCTCTTTCAAAGGTCTTACCTGTTAGTCTAAATTCCAAAGACGAAATCCAATTCCAGTATTTGGATATACATCATACCTCAACATTTCTGAAAAAGAAAAATGTAACTTGGTTAGATAAGAGAACACCCCTTGAGTTAGTTTAGATACAACAATAAACAATTTGTGCACACATTACTGCAGTAAGGCAAATCATGTGACCTCTTCTGCTTTCCCATTGGTGGTTGTCACATCATGTGAATCCACATTGGCATTCGAATGGCAGAAAATGAATGATTTTATTGCTGCAAATCACTGTCGTTTAGTGAATTATTCAAACTGTGTTGTGAATGTCCTGAATCCAAAGGTTTTGGATGATATTTAGGTCAGGACGAGGCCACTAAAAAAGATCTAATTTACAAGATAAAAGCTACAGATTATGTCTGTATACGGCATCATCTACTGTCGTTTTTTTCCCGTCAAGAGTCCCAGTCCCCTGAGAAATTGAGGACACTGCCATCCTATGTGGAGGAAACGCTTGATCGTGAGAGCCGTGCACCTCATTCCTAACAAGGGTGTTGACTGAGCTCTAGAAACCCTTTAAAACGTTCGGACACCCGGCTCTAGACTCGTGCCTTCCGACAAAAGTATTTTAATGTCCTTTAAAAAGCACATTTGAATTGCTAATCAGTGTTGAAACCAACTTCTATGCGATACCTGCTTAGTGCTTACTTATCCAAATCAGATATTTACATCACTGACAAGCAAATAGTCAGAAATTTATGGAAGCTTGTTTCCGCCACTGAATAATAAATAAATAGTAATAATTGCGACTTTTTATCTCACAATTCTGACTTTTTTTTCTCACAGTTGCGATATATCAATTCAGAATTGTGACTTTTTTCTCACAATTGCGAGATATGAAGTCAGAATTGTGAGAAATAAAGTCTCAATTCTGAGAAATAAAGTCGCAATTGCGAGATATAAAGTCGCAATTCAGAGAAATAAAGTCGCAATTGCGAGATATAAAGTCAGAATTGCGAGATATAAGGTCAGAATTGCATGATATAAAGTCGCAAAAGCGTGTTATAAAGTCAGAATTGTGAGATACAAACTATTCTGAGGTAAAAAAAAAAAAAAAAAAAGTCCGTCTTTTTTTTCCTTAGAATTGGACTTTATATCTCACAATTGTGAGTTTATATCTCACAATTCTGAGAAAAGATGTCAGAATTGCGAGATACAAACTCGCAATTATGTGTTATAAAGTCAGAATTGCGTGATATAAAGTCACAATTGTGAGAAAAAAAGTCAGAATTCTGACTTTATAACACGCAATTCTGACTTTATAACACGCAATTGCGACTTTATTTCACGCAATTCTGACTTTATATCTCGCAATTCTGAGAAATAAAGTCAGAATTGCGAGATGTAAACTCGCAATTGTGAGATAAAAAGTCGCAATTATCTTTTAAAATGTTTTATTTTGTGGCGGAAAGCTTCCATAGAAATTACTTTTTATTTGATTGATTTATTTTAATATATATATATTCACATTTGAATGTACATCAAGTATTAATCTGTTTGGCATTATTGATAGTAGCCTACTGGTATAAACGAAAGTTAAATGTATAAAAGCGTTTCCAAATTTCATTTTCTCTTTGCTAATGCATTTTTACAACATATTTTTATAGCGACACAAAGCAAAAAATACAAAATTTGAACGAGGGTGGTGAGATGTTTTACCAATAGAGCCAGGGGCCGGTTTTAACCCAGCGAATCATCTCAAATCAACCTGTTTATTTTGTCCGGTCTCTCTGTAGCGTGTTACTGTGATCAAGCCTGGTGCTCAGGTAGCTTCATGTGAAACCAGGTGCACATCAAACCTCTGAGAAAATATCAAATGTTGTATACTACAAGGCTATGACTGAGAAATTGTATATTTTTAAAAACGTATCACTTAAAATGTTTATTAAAATATTATGTTAAAACCTTTTTTTGGGGGGGGGGGGGGGGGATTTGTGTTTTAAAAGGATCTGGTGGATTATGTTTGTGTTTGCCACTTTGAACTCACGTTTTCTGTATTGCATGTCATAAGAGATTCATATGTTTATGTGCAGATATCTATAAAAAGATTTTATCGGGAGTATATCGACACTAATATTTATGTTTCTATTTTCTTTGCTTGGTTTTCGAATCGCAGAACTAGTTTTTAACAAATATATCCGTTTTTTTTTTCCAAGGCATTACTGGAAATGATGTCATTCTGTGCTTAGACACAGAAATTACAGAAAAGCAGCAAAAAAAAATATTTATAAATCTATTTATTCATATAAAGTAGGAGAATGAAAAGCTTTATTGTATAATTTGCACAGCTGTTTATTCATTAAGATGCGCAGATCCAATTCAGTCTTTTCTTGGTGTACACCTGCTCTGACATGTTTCTGGGACCATTCAAATCATGTACGCTCCTCTACCACACACCACGACGAGTCAGAAGCTATTCATTTTCTAGGTTAAATTAGTACGTAGCAATATATTTGTTTCCAAGAACATCCCTGACACATTTAAACCCAGCGAGGGGCCGTATTCTGACTGTGAAGTTGTGAACATGCACTGCATTTTTGTGAAAATGCACCATAAACTGCATCCTAGAGTCCATATAGTTTCAGTCTAATGTGAACTTCTTGACTCAAATTCTTTCCCGGAAGTTTATTATAAAAAAGAGAGGCTAAAAAAAAGAAGTCAATGCTGAAATTCATGTATAACTTGACAAAATATGGCCTTGTGATGGTCATTGCAATGGTCCCATCTAATAGGTTTTTACGATTTATATTTATATTGAACACTATTATGAAGTTTTATATAGTGTGGAGACACTTGATATGCTCACATTCATATCCTGTATATGCAATGTCACTCAATCATATCTCAAAAATCATTAAACGTGCAGAAAATAGAAAAACTTGTGTGTGTCTTGTTTGTGTTTCAGTACTATTGTACTTACAAATCATGATGGTATTTATGACCCGCAATCAGCAGCCTGTAAAATAATATTGGAAATCTATTGTTCGGCTAGACCTTCTCAAATACTATTGACTGGATACATTAAATGCAGCTGGCATATTGATTAAACTTGACATTCAAGAGTTTGCTCACTAATTAGTAGGGGTGTAACAATAAATCGTGTCACAATATATTGCAATACAAAAATGCAACAATATGTATCGTGGATAGTTCACCCAAAATAAAAATTACCCTGTGAGAAAAAATTGAAGTTTTCAGAGTCAGTACTACATTAAACTACAATATATTATGTTGCATATAATGTATAATAATGGGGGAATATTAGTGGGTCCTGATAATGCTTATAAGTCTTATGTTACCAGTAAAAAGTGGCCTACATTATTTTAAATATATCTAAAGTTAGCCAGTGACAGAGTGCAAGCATATTCGTCTAAAATAATTCTGTATTTTCAGGTTCAGAATCATGAATATATTTATTCTGGTGTCACCATTGTCCAAGCCTATTCATTTACACCCACAATGTTATATCAAATTTAGCATTTAATCAACAGTACATTTTTTCTTAACCTTTTATTATATGTCTTGGAGTATCGCAATATCGTATCGTAAGTTCAGTATCGTGATATGTATCGAATTTTTAAATTAAGGTATCGTTACACCCCTACTAATTAGTACTAATTATAAACACAAGCTTTACGAGATAAACACAAACATTATCAACTCCATTTATCAAAGTTATTAGAAATAAGATTAGTTGCATCCCAAGTACAAAAAAACTGCCGCCCAATAAAAAACTGAGGAAACTGAACAAAAAACTAATTATGAAAATATAAACAGTAACGTTAGGCTATAGGTTTTTATGCCGACCGTCACATGAAAACAGGTCTCGTTGTGACCTCAACGATATCTAAATGTAAGTGAAAATGTAAAACAACAAACTGTTAGATATCAATGCGATAGACATCGGTTATGCTTATCTTTGCTCGTTTCTTTGAAGACATCTGCTCTATATTTAAAGCCACACTAAGTAGAAATTGTGTTTTTGTCAAACAGCGACCCCTAGAGTATCGTGATATGTATCGAATCTTGAAATGAAGGTATCGTTACACCCCTACTAATTAGTACTAATAAACGCAAGCTTTACGAGATAAACAAACATTATCAACTCCATTTATCAAAGTTATTAGAAATAAGATTAGTTGCATCGAAGTACAAAAAAAATGCCGCCCAATAAAAAACTGAGGAAACTGAACAAAAAACTAATTATGAAAATATAAACAGTAACGTTTTTATGCCGACCATCACATGAAAACAGGTCTCGTTGTGACCTCAACGAGTGATTATATATAAATGTAAGTGAAAATATAAAACAACAAACTGTTAGATATCAATGCAATAGACATCGGTTATGCTTATCTTTGCTCGTTTCTTTGAAGACATCTGCTCTATATTTAACGACCTGAACCGGAAGTGATGCGACCTGTTTTACAGAATACGGAAGTTGTTGTGCTTAAACCATAGACAGTAAAAAAAAATTGCTGGGCTTAAACCCCATTAAATGTAGCCTATATAATTTATAATAATTGTAATAAAAATAACAATTTACATAACTGTACCACATACACTACCATTCAAAAGTTTTGGGTTAGTTTTTAAATAAATTAATACCTAGAATCCAGTCCAGCAAGGATGCATTAAATTGATAAAAAGTTACAGTAAAGACTATATTGTTACAAGAGATTTCTATTCATAAATAAATGCTGTTCTGTTATCATCTTTTCATCAAAGAATATCAAAAATATTTCAGTTTCAAACTACTGTTTTCAACACTGATAATAATAAGAAATGTTTCTTGAGGATCAAATCAGTATTTTAGAATGATTTCTGAGGGATGTGACACGAAGACTGGAGTAATGATGCTGTTTGCATCACAGGAATAAATTACATTTTAAAATATAATCAAATAGAAAACAGTTATTGTAACAATATTTCACAATACTACCGTTTGTGTTTTTTTTCCCTATTAATTATCATCAAATAAATGCAGCCTTGGTGAGCATGAGTGACTTCTTTAAAAAACATTAAAACATCTTACTGACCCCAAACTTATGAACAATAGTACTTTCTTACTCAAAGTTAAGAAATGTAAAATAGTAGATATGTACACCTGTGCTTTCATATCAGTTCAGTAATTACAGATTTTTTTCTGATTATTTGTTAAACACTGGTGTCACTGTAAAGTAAGAAAGAGCCTCTAATGGCTTATTGTTTTATTGTACCCCCAATACCTGTCCTGAACCGTCCTCTCAAGTAGGACCTTGTGTTCTCCCAGCATCCTCCCTTTGTTTCGACAGTAAGCTTTAGTGCTGCTCTCCAGGGTCCTGAATTGCTGCTTTCACACTGGATGCTCTCTCACTCTTCAAAGCAACCATACAGAGAATGACAGTCCTTGCACTCTATGGGATGTCTATGAAATTGAGCTCCTGAAATAATTTCAACAATTATATATTTTGGAAACCTTAAGTTAATAGTTCTTTTTTTTTTTAAAAAACATCAACACCAGAACATTTCCATTACTGTCACCATTTAAAAAGATTTAATTTACTCACTCTTGTGTCATTCGTTCATCACAAAAGGTGATTTTTTGACAAAAGTCGAGCTCAATCTTTTCAGTATACAAAAAAGAAAATAGAAAGAAGAAGAAGAGGACATAAAATAAAATAAAAATATCTTAAAAGCACTATATTCTGGAGTTATATGACAGCTTTGTGTGAAGAACAGATCAAAATTGAACAATCAGGAGTCAAAAATATCTGCAGTGATCTTCAGAAGAAAAATATATATTTATTTCAAAACACAAATACTGTTGATTTCCAAATACACACACAACAAATTCATCTCCTGACACTCATTTGGCTTGATAATAATTTATGCAAAAGAAAGATAACTTCTGAAAGAGCTTTACAATTTTGTGAGATAACAAATGTTGGTTTGCTCTCAGTAGCCTACCTGTGTAACATTGTAACGGTCACCAGCTGGAATGCCCTTGAGAGCCACCAGAGGGCACTCCACATAAGACTATTGTCATTCCCCACAAACTACATTTCCCATAACTCACTGCCCGGACTCTTCATCCATTATCACATTCACCTGTGTCTCATCTTGTTTAGCTCACCCCATATAAGCCTGGTTTTCTCATTGATTATCTGCGAAGTCTTGTTTAGTGTTTATACTGCATTTCTGAGCATTCTCCCTGGTTTCATTGTCTCTTGGTTCTTGGATTTTTGCCTGTTTCTTGGGCTACGTTTACACGTGGCCGGTTATTTTCATAAATGGACATTTCACCCTCTCCGTTTTCAGAAAAGTGTTCGTTTACACAAACCCGTGTATATGCCGTCAAGAGCATGCCAAACCTGTAGGTGGCAGTGTAACGAGAAGCTCAAGCCCATGTTAGCCAATCAGAATCCTGAAAATATAGTTCGCACCTTTGACGCAGTGAAAGTTCTGTCGCATACTGTGACGTCGACTGCCTAAAACTCAGTTTTTCTCAGTTTACATGCAAACGTGCAAACAGAGTTTTCCAAAATCTGGCCGGAGTTTTTAGAAAGAATCGTTTTCAGAGGCGAATTCTCCGTTTGCGTGTAAACGAGGGGCACAACCGAAGGGAAATGTCTCCGTTTTTCAAAATAACCATGTTACGTTACGTGTAAACGGGGCCTTGGATTCCCTTTTTGCCTCTGACCCCTGTTTGTTTGTTTGTTTGGACTGCCTTCCTGTGCTTGACTATTTGCCTGTGTTTGATTACGATTCTGGGTTACTCGAATAAACTGCATTTGGATCCTCAACCTTTGTGTCTCAGAGCAGTTCGTAACAAACATGAACAAATGAAGCAATAAAAGAAAAATGGACGACTTAGCCTATAAAGTTGTTATTTACAAAAGAATTAACAAATAAAGTTAAGGATTGTAAAAAAAAGGATTCCAACTGAATTAATAACTAAAAAGCACCATTGTTCGAAACTTCAGAGATGATAGTGAAGAGATGCCGTGTGAAAGATATTTCTTTCAAACGTCACAGTTATTGATTAGAAAAACTTTAGTCAGACATACACGACACAACTTTCGTATAAAACAACAAGTGCAGTTTTCCCCCCATTGTGGGTAAATATCATTCATGTCAGGCCTCTCAAACCATCTAGACTAATGTCCAATTCACGCCAAGAACGATAACTATAACCACAAGAAACCGTTCTAAAGTCCAAACCAGACCACAACTATAACGATAACGACGCGGTGGAATGATATTGTTGGGATCACGATGTTCACGTTACGCTGAACGTAAGATATTGACAGCCAATCAAAATCCACCAGACAGTAAAGCGCGCGCTGCGATTAGCTTCAAAGAACGCAAATCAAGCGCGGTAAATAGGCTTTATCTCAAACTTATATTAAACGTCATTGTCCGTTGATGTGGACGCTAAAATAGTTTAAGTAAAATAGTCTTTCAGGGCGACTTTTCCAGCTGATGAACGATTAAAAAAAATCAACAGATATTCAAAATCTATGCGACTTTAAAGCGCACGTTATCCAGACAGCAACAAAGCGTCGTCCCAAATCCGGCCCACATCTGGTGCACGTGGATTTCCACATGGCCCAGATGTGGGCCGGATCTGGGCCGACACTATGTTGCTGTCTGGGTAGTTATGTTCACAGAACGTATCTGGAGCGTGCTAATAAGCAAAGTTATTGTCCGTTGATGTGGACGAGAGAACATTATAGTTTTCATTCTTGGAGTAAGGAAGAATAAAAGGAGGCATTTGTTCATGTTCTATGTGACTAAAAAGACCAGTATCAATATATTCTTAATGACTCTCTTTCCTAATAATTGCATTTAATAATACATCTGACTACAGGACATAAAAAAACTAGTTTCTTCCTCCTGGCTGCTGAATATTCGTACTTTCTCCAGAACACATAATTTTGAAGTTTTGATCCATTTTGATTCCATTTTGTTGAAGTAGGTAGTTCCTATATTCTACAGTAGGTAGAGATACAATAATTACAGAAGTTGGACAAGAACCAGACAAGAAAAAAACTTTGATGGATGAGAGTGTCTCCTGGATGTGAGATTGTGAGCCAGAGTCAATCCATTTAGGCGAGAATATTTGAGTTTGCTTCTGAATCACTTCTATTCCTCGTTTTATCCTTTGCTCAGTGTTTGGCCCCAAGCTCCAAAGTCCCAGCATATCTGTGTATGGATTCCACGAGTCTCCATGTCTCCTTCACAACCAACAAAGTGACAGAACGCAAGTGTCCCTTTTACATTGTCGTCTCTTCCCACTCCAATTCTACGTCACCTGAGAGAACAAACGTGACAAAATACGGTTCCATCAAGACGAGACAAAAGAATGACAGAGATCTTTAACCACCAGCTTTAATCGCACTGCACAAGGCATTGATTGTAGGATATATTTTACCCTCCATCGCATCCAGCGAGTCCATCTTCTCCAGAGCGGAGTAATTTACAAACCAAATGGACTGGCTGTTTCCTTTTGCAGAGAGCAGATCCAGAGTGCTTTGATGCAGAAACATGTACTGAGCCTGAGAGACAGATAGAGAGAGAGGCAGATATCAACATCTGAAAAATGATCTTCTCACACTAGTCTACACAACTACTTTTGCAAGATGAAATGAAATCTGTCAGTTTTTGAATGGGTTTACCAGGTTTTGCACCATGCACATCCTCTCACTGCGCAGTTCTGCGACCAGGCCATATATATCCACAAAGTCATGATCCCTCAAATGCTGAATGAGATGATCCAGGGCTATAAACACCCCAGTCCTGCCCACACCAGCACTGCACATACACACATTAGATATTAATACATAATATCTATAAACATGTTAAACTACAACCATGAAACCTTTTTGTCAACCTTTGTTTTTTTTTACTTGAAATAAAATAAAAGTTAACTGAAATCCCCCCCAAAAAATTTTTTTTATTTGAGCTAGTTGCTGAGGAAAATTTTCTTATTTAAATTTAGTTTATTTTTGTGTACTAAAAATGAATAAAAGAAATGAATAAAAACGATACAGACAATGAAAAAAAGTTATAAAAATGACAAACTAATTTACAAAAAAATAGTTAAAATCAAAACAGAAAAGACAAAACTAAAAACTAATTCAAAATAATAAAGTCTATAATAGTATCTCATTGATAATAAGAAAACACTGGTCAGTTTTGTAGAAGCTTATTTTTGCCTCAGATAAATACAAAAAATAAAAAGGTAATTGTGAGTTTAGAAATAAGAATAGTTTAAAATAAGAAAAGACATTGTGAGACAAAGCAGAAGTAGAGAGTTATAAGTCAAATTGTGAATATAAAGTTGCAAATACTAGAAACTTCCGAAAAAATTAAGAAATTAAGTTGTAATTAGCTTTATCTTTTACTCCATGCAGTCCGAATCAGCTCAAACATAAAAATGGAAGCAGACTGTAGAGAAAAGCTTCAACACCTCAGATAGCACACACCTGCAGTGGACAACGATGGTTGTGTTTTCATGGCCTCTGTTGGAGCGGACCGCTTTGACAAACTGGATGAGTGTGGAGCTGGACTCCGGAACGCCGTGTTCTGGCCATGAGGTGTAGTTGAAATGGTGAACAATCATGTAGTTGCCATGCTGGAGAGAGAAAGAGAGAGAAAGGAAGGGCTAAATGTGTCCTTGGGGACTAATTATCCATCTAACCACCCACATGTGTGTGTATGTGTTGCTGTGCACTGTTAGGACTCAGAGTAAGGCCACAAAAAAACTCAAGTATGTATCCACAGACCCGAATACTCAATCAACACATGCAAGTGTGTCAAGAAACCTCATTACTCCAGGGGCAACAGAGTTTTCTTTAAATTAAACTGGATGCCATTTAACTGGATGTGTACATTTAACCAGCTTGCAATTTTGGCAACTTTAACTCTTAAACTGTTGCTCTGCTATGACAGTAGTTGAGCTGAAAGATAAAAATGACAATGTAAAGACAATGCTGACAATGTAAAGATGCACATTGTTTTACCCTCTCCACTCTGAGCGCCCGGACCGTCCAATCAGGGCGCACGTCCTCTGTGAGTTTAGTGATTATGATGTCAGCAAAAACAGTGACGGGTTTATTGTCCTCTGGCCAGTACTGATGACAACGGATCTGAAACATATAGCAACATTACTTGTAACGCATATATTTCAGCAGATCACTGTCAAACCTTCACATGAAGTGTTTTGGATGTAAATTATTTATATGGACTTAACTAATTACTTTTTAAGAATTAAAAGAATTAATTAACAGTATATACTACATATTATACACTCTGAAGAGTAAAAATAGTGCAAAAAATGTGAAAAAAAAAATAATAAAAATTACTTAAATAAATATATACATTATTATCAAATCAAATCTGGTATTATGACTGTTTACTAAAGACTTACTGGAAATTTCAATCTATTAACAGGTTTTAAGTTTCTCTTAAGGTTTATACATCAAACAACACTGTAATGGTGGCTAGAAAATTAAAAGAAAGCAATTATTTTCCAGAGAAACATTTTCCAAAATTATATTTTTCACTGTATAAAATGGGTTTTATACATTAAATAAATAAACAAACAAGTAGTGCCGTCAAATCGATTAATCGTGATTAATCGCATCTGATATAAAAGTTTTTGTTTACATAATATATGTGTATATATGTTATATTTAAACACTCATACACACCCTGCCCTTCTCGAAGCATTGAGTGAGCATGACGATGGTTTTGGTCCCCGTCTCCCAGATCATCCTCCAGAAGTCTGCGACAGTACTAGGCAGAGGACCCTGAGTGGCTATAAACTCATTAGGACACAGATAGCCCTGAGACACAGAGACAAGACAAAACAGAACAGGAGTTTAAGCCAATTCAATTAAAGTTGTGCCGCAGTATAAAAGGAGAGACAGCTGATATGTGGGCCGGTCTCAAGCGCTTACAGAGACGAAGCTGGCATTGACGTAGTCAGACCCCGGCATTCCTGGCTCAGACAGTAACTTCACTCGGTTATTGTTATCTAAACAAGAAGTGTTAAAGTATGTGTTAACAATGTTTGTATAAAGAAAGCCTGGTAAGTTTTAAAATTAAAATTCTGTCAGCATGTTCTTACCCTCATGTCGATCAGAACCTGCATGACTTTCGTAGAACAAAAATAAAACGTTTTTTTCCATATAGCATAAATTATATTGATATAATTAATACCCCAAATGACAAAAAAAAAGCTTTATAAAAGAACTATAAAAGTAGTCCATATGACTTCACAGCTATCTATCTATCTATCTATCTATCTATCTATCTATCTATCTATCTATCTATAGCTTTGCATCACAGGAATAAATTCTGTTAATAAACAGTTATTTTAAATTGTAATAATACTTCACAATATTACTGGTTTTACTGTATTTATCATCATTTAAAAGCAACTTTGGTCAACTTAAAGGAGAACTCCGGTCAATTTTAACATTGAGCTAATTTTTTTTGTAAATTTGTAGTGCTGTCAGTACAGAGAACAACGACACAAATCAGTGTTGCCTACACCTTGTTATCCTCTTTTTAAAATTTGCACCCTGTTGACTTAAATGGGGCAAGTTTTAAACCTGCTTTTAGCCTCTTAACATCCTTGATGTGTCATTACAAGTGCACCAGCCATGTGAGTGATTCCTTCAGAGTGAACGCGGGTGAATCTGACTGCAGTAGATGTGAAAGAAATGTATAAAAATTGTTAATTCAGCCAGCGCACATACCTGTATTTATATCCTGTTTTCGGTCGAAGTCCACAGTAGTCGATTGTCGAGTTCACGCGCATAGGTTTAGTACATACGATCATGCGCCCGAACTCGACAATCGACTACTGTAGACTTCATCCGAAAACAGGATGTAAATACAGGTATGTGCGCTGGCTGAAATAACATCATTTTTATTCATATCTTGCACATCTACTGCAGTCAGATTCACCGTGTGTTGACTCTGAAGGAATCACTCACATTGGCTGTGCACTTGTAATGACACATCAAGGATGTTAAGAGGCTAAAAGCAGGTTTAAAACTTGCCCCATTGAAGTCAACAGGGTGCAAATTTTAAAAAGAGGATAACACGGTGTAGGCAACACCGATTTTTGTCGTTGTTCTCTGTACTGACAGCACTCCAAATTTACAAAAAAATGAGCTCAATGTTAAAATTGACCGGAGTTCTCCTTTAAGTGAAATTAAAAAAATCATACTGACCCCAAACTTTGAATGATAGAGTAGCACAAAAGTCATATGGGATACGTCTGAGGTGCTTTTATGTCCTTTTTGGAGCTTGACACCATGTAATCATTGTATTGTTTAATTATGGGATACTGCAGCGTTTACATTTTCTTAAACGTCTCCTTTTGTCTTGCACAGAACAAAAAGGTCATGCAGGTTCGAAACGACATAAGAGCTACTAAACAATGACAGAATTCAAAATTTTCCATACAGGGTTTAATGTTTGTGAAGCGATTTTTGGAGCGATTCCAGGGAAGGTCAGCGTCTGAAGTGGCCAGATCCTGAAGCAACTTCGGCAACTCCTGAAACACACCGTAGAAAAGGTTAAGAAAGAAAATGAATCAACCACGGAATAGATTTTCTAGAAAGACATACACCATTGAGCACATAACACTACGTGCCCAATCAGAATGATGTGTCACTGAAACTCATTTTACAGTTCACTAGAGCTTTCTTTCTCTCTCACCCACCTACACACACACATTTAACACTAAAACTTACAGCAAACTCCTCCTGAAACTTGGCATTGTCGTTGGCACAAAGATCTTCCACATGCTGAAGAAATGATTTCTTACTGATTGGCCTGCAAATGTGTTAGAGAGCAATAAAGAGAGCATGAAAATACCCACAAAATCATAAATAATCATCATCTTTTTAATTATTACCACAGCAACACGCATTATTTCTACAGAATATGTATCTTATGACCTCTAAACAAACCACAAAAGACTAAAGAGCAGGTGGTAAAGGGTAATAATCATCTGTCTTTGGGACTTGCTTATTGAATGATACTAGACAAATAAATAAGGGATAAAAATAGGGAAATGAAGAAAATATCAATCAATCCATAAAGTCTCCTTCACTTACTTGAGAGATTTCCTGTAACTTAGCAGCCTGGAACATTAGACAGTAGAGAATTATTATGAAATTGGCCTTGGACTGAAAAAATTAGGTTACTTTTTCAAATCCATTGATAAATAAGAAATGAATCTGAGTGAAGTTCACTACACAATCTAATTAGACGAAGACACACAAACATAAAACGAATCGGAGAGTCACTCTGATTGATCTTTCAGGCAGAAATACACAAAGCAGAGCAGAGCTGCAGAGCAGAAGTATGAAACCGAACAGCCACAAATTATGGCAAGGGAGATCATTTACTCTGGCACAGTCATTCATAATAAAACAGATTCAAAGCCAGGAACCAACAGCACAACATGCAACTGGGAAAATAAAACTTTTACATTTAAAACGAATGAAAATACTTGTAATGTCATGCATCAGCTAAACACCAACATCACTGTCTACTTACTGGATGACAAAAATCTCCTTCCTTCTAAAGAAAAAGGAGGAGTACCTGAGAACAGAGGATAGTGAGTAAGTGTGTTTGGTGTTTGATTGGATTAGTGAGAGTGTATGAGTGAAAGAATGAATGAGTGTGTGAGTCAAATGATGGAATTAGTGAGTCAGAAAGTGCAGATTAAAGCACATATATCCACATGTAACTAAAGCCCACTGCTCATGTACAGTGTATGATATCTCACCGGTTAATCTTGTCCTCTTTGAGCTCCAGGTCGGCCACTGCAATGAGCTGATCCAGCTTGAACTTTGTCTCGATAATCTCAGCCTCGCGTGGAGAGTACGTCCCACCTTCCTTCTGTCTGCGGTGGATCCTGGGATCAGAGAGAGAGAGAGTCTAGTTGTTAAACCAGGAAAAAACTGGGGCTTTTTGGGAAATACTAGTTGTTGAGCCTCTTTTTACAATAACAATCAACTTACCTCACAGATCCGTAAATAATCAGAATGAAAAACAATGCCAGGAAAAATGACAGCAGGACACCAAGAATGATCTGTTCATTTCTGGTTAGCAGGCGGTCATCTGAAATCAAAGTCAATATTTATATGCAGCAGAAGCAGTATTTGTTCACAAAGAACAATACATTTATTTGATCAAAAATCTAGTAAATTAAAACGACTGCTTTCTATTTTAATATATTTGTAATGTTATTTAATCCTGTGATGCAAAGCATCATTACTCCAGTCTTCAGTGTCACATGATCCTTCAGAAATTCTAAAATGCTGATTTGCTGCTCAAGAAACATTTCTTATTATTATCAATGTTGAAAACAGTTGTGCTGCTTAATATTTTTGTGGAAACATGAATAGAAAGTTCAAAAGAACATCATTTATTTGAGATAGAACTCTTTTGTAACATTATAAATGCCTTTACTGTCACTTTTTATCAATTTAATGCATCCTTGATGAATAAAAGTAGCAATAATAAGAGGAATGCTAACAGAAATATCATAAGGCAATATAACGATATTTCTATTTGAAATGTTTGAGGGGAAAGTGTATAATAAAAAGTACAATATTAAAGAAAATATAATTAGTAATAAGCAATAAATAAAAACTAAAAGTTTAGTGAGTTAAAGAAATATATATGAATAATTTACCCAAAATTTTAAATATCAGAGGAAGTGACATCATTTAATCACCCTAAAATTGTTTCAAATCTGTATGACATTCTTTCTTCAATGGAAAACTATATATATTTTAAATAATGAAAGTGAATAAGGACTGGGGCTGTCAAGCTCTAAAATAAAAAAGCACTGTAAGAGGATCATAAAAGTCCATTCGATGGTAAACAATGACAGAATTTTAGGTGAACTATCCCTTTAACTGAAAGTATATACAACAGAATACTGAAAGAATGAAACTCGGATAGGAACAAGGGTAAATGTAAGTGAGAAATCAGTAGTTCTTGGTGGATTAATACTGTAACATTAGTTTATAGCAACTGCGTCCATACCTGCCGTTCTGACCCTCTCTGAGTACTCAGAGTCTGTGTACTGCCCACGGATGTTTGTCGCCCGAAATTTGAACCTACAATACAAAAATAAACAGTAAAGAACAGGTTAAAAAGATTCCTGGATTAGGATATTTACAACCCAGTTTAGTCGTGTGTGCATATGTCTCTCACACATAATGTGTTTGGGGTTTGAGGGGTCCGTTGCAAAGAGTCTTGGCATCTTCAGACAGGCAGCCCTCGTCTGCTCCTATGGTGTATGTGTTAGTGTTTGTGCTCATGCGCTCTGATTTCTTAAAGCAGCCTGGGTTCAAGAAGCCCTCGTCGGTCAGGTACGGAGCGGTAGGTTGGTGGAAAACACTCTTCCAGTTGGACAGATTACCGTAGTCCATCACTGCATCAACATTAAAGCAACAATTTAGCAATAAACCCTTCAATAAAATCATTTTACTACACATATGATTGAATTTTTTTTTTGTTTTTAAATAAATTATGAACATATTGTACTGTACAAACATACTCTAATGTTCACAATACAACGCCTCTGTGTGTGTAGCTATATATAGCACATAAACTAAAGGGTAAGATTTAAAAAAATCGTGATACATTTGATGAATAAAAGTTTTTTTGAAAACAGCATTTATTTGAAATTATTCAAACTCTTTTGTAACATTATAAATGTCTTTACTGTCACTTTTGATCAATTTAACGCAATTTAACGCAATTTAACGCATAAACATGGCTTCTTGTGCTTGTTGTCATTATTGCTATATTGTGCATGCATTGGATTAGTTTTTCCCAATAATGCTGTGTGTGTATATATATATATACATATATACACATATATATATATATATATATATATATATATATATATACAGTGCTATGCATAAGTTTAGACACCCATACTAAAGTTGACTAAAAAGAGGAATAAAAAATCATCTTTTGGAAACTGAACTTAATGCCTTAATTTAAAAAATTAGGAAAAATCCAACTTTTAAGGACACCAATTTTCTTTGTGAATGAATAATGTATCGTAAATAAATAAATGTTCTTCCTTAAAATACAGGGTGCATAAGTTTGGACACCCCTATGTTAAATTCCCATAGAGGCAGGCAGATTTTTATTTTTAAGTATTTTATTTTATTTTATTTTTTGGATACTATGCATCCTGATAAAGTTCCCTTGGCCTTTGGAATTAAAATAGCCCCACATCATCACATAGCCTTCACCATACCTAGAGATTGGCATGGTTTTATTTCAGTTAGCCTAATAGCTGGTTTGATTTGCATTGAGAGATGATCTTATGGAAAGTACCCCATGCCAATCTCTAGGTATGGTGAAGGCAATGTGATGATGTGGGACTATTTTAATTCCAAAGGCCAAGGGAACTTTATCAGGATGCATAGTATCCTAAAATTTTTTTTTTTTAAATACTTAAAAATAAAAATCTGCCTGCCTCTATGGGAATTTAACATAGGGGTGTCCAAACTTATGCACCCTGTATTTTAAGGAAGAACATTTATTTATTTACGATACATTATTCATTCACAAAGAAAATTGGTGTCCTTAAAGGTTGGATTTTTCCTAATTTTTTAAATTAAGGCATTAAGTTCAATTTCCAAAAGATGATTTTTTATTCCTCTTTTTATTCAACTTTAGCATGGGTGTCTAAACTTATGCATAGCACTGTATATACACATATATTATATATATATATATATATATATATATATATATATATATATATATATAGTGTTAAATGTCAGATTTTAATACCTGCTGGTTCAGAAACTATGACCTGGACTTTTTGGATTGGTCCATGGTCATCAGTGAAGAAACATTCAGGCATCTCGATTGTGATGGTCTTGGAGGATGCGATGACGACACCAGCATTGTTCAGAGCAGCCCGTGGCGTCCTTGTTGGCTTGGGTGGTGCTAAATAAACCCATCAGGATCTTAAAGTCACAGTCACTTCAACAAAATAGAGCAGTTGATTTACTCAAGTATTATGTTTTCTCATACCTTTCACACCGGTGGTGACATGAACCTCAGAACTTGGACCTAAACCAGCTCCGTTCACGGCTGCTATCTGCAACAAGTAGAAAACAAATGCATTTGGCCTAATTGTGAAAGTCAACAAACAACTACAAGTACCATTTTGTGCAAGCAATATTTGAGTTCTAACATGAATAAAAAGAGTGATGCAAATATTGCTTTCCATTTTCGGTGCTGCATTCTCTGTTGTTACTTGGATACGATTTGAAATAGCTGCCGCTAGTGGTGTGGTAATATTAGATATTAGATGATGCAAACGTACCACAGTTCAGTATGAAAAAGAAAGAGACCTGTGCTTACAGGTGAAGAAGCTGGAGTTGAACCAAGCAATCAAACCAAGTATGAAAACACCAACAAAGTTGGTTTTAGTTTCCTACCCTTATGCTGTAATTGAATCCACCCTTCAGTCCATCTATAATGGCCGTCATGGTGTTATTAGGGTTGCTGATCACAGACAGGCTGTTGATGTAGAAATCCAGTTGTCCGTTGCGGTAGATGGCGACACGGTAGGAACTGATGTTTCCGTTCGGCTCATCCGGTGGAGAGAATGTTAGATATACACGTGTCACTTCCTCTGGAATGACCGTCAATGACAAATTTTGGGGAGGATCTTTGGGCTCTGGAAAACACAACCGTAAATGTCACACGAAGCGCAAATAAGTATCTGAGAAACAGGCATGCTCAAACGTCCTCACCATCCTCCAGGGTTCTGACGAGTACGGGTTCAGATGCTTTTCCGTCTGTGCGAGCGTTGGAAAGCTGCCCCGTGAAGGCGGTGATGGTAATAGAGTACAGGGTAAATGCAGTCAGGTTCCCGACAACCACCGTCCTGATCTCCTCTGAATACCGCACTAAGCTAATGTTATATCCCAAACCGTCCAACTGCAAGAGAACAAAGAGAAATTGAAGTAGAAACTATCAGAAAGTGAACAGATGAACAAGATTTCTAAAGTTTATGAACTCACAGCAGTGATGTCAATGATGTATGAGGTGGGCCCTGAGATGACCAATGGTTCGTCCCACTCAATCTTTAACCCATTGGCAGAAGGAACCAGTGAGATGGCACCAGGAGGGGCATCAGGGTCTAACGTAAAGAGGTAGAGATAAAGAGCTGGGGCTATTTTGTTGTTATGCTATATGTATGTGACAACCCAGAGGAACATTTTATTGCTCAAAAGCTCAGGAGACTTAATGAAGTTTCCCTTTAAGCTGCACGTGTACACAGTCATGATGCTCTTTGCAAAAGGCAAATGCTCAAAAATGTGTGGAAAATATGCTGATCTTGAGATGTCTTGAATCAAATTTAATGGATTGGGCAGAGCTTCAACAACAGTCCATTTATTTTCAGTATGGAACTAAAGCTGTGAGAACGTAGCTGATTCACAAGATACCTGCATACTGCGGAAATCTCATAGAAGCGTCAAAACAGAATTGAAAGATAAATGATGTATTCCAAACTCAATGAAGTTCATGCACAGAGGTCAGGTCATGCATTATTACTGTCCTTTCTTCCTTTCTCTAATTTTCTCTAAAACTCATTAACAAAAATACTAATACATCAAGTTATCTTGCTGATTATTTTGGGAAAACAAGAGAAATAATAATGTATGACCTCTAGATAATGTTTTATATCTTTTCTACATATTCATATAAATATACATTTCTCAATCAATAAATATATATTTTATATATATTTATATTTTTTTGTTTTTTAGAAGCTATAGACACATTCTGAAAAAAATTTATTAAATTGCAAAATGACATTTAAATAATTCTATTTTATATTAATCAATCAATAAATATACATATTTATATTTTAGTTTATTAGAAACACGTTCTAAAAATTAAATGACAAAATTGCATTTATATAAATATAGTATGCATATAACTAATATTTTTATCTATATATTCCTATATTTTTAGTTTATAAGAAAAAATTAAATTACAAAAATGTGATAATTTTTATTGAACACAATTAAGTATCAACGTTGCCTCAAAAACCTGACATAATAGAATTGCAGACATGCAGTGAGACTATAGAATCCAAATTGAAAGAATTTAATGATAAATGTTTCTGAAGAGTTTTTGAGTTTGAGATCTGACATTGTTGGGATCTTTTTCTCAAGGGAAACATCTGAGAAGGAGATTCATGCAACATTCTCATGTTGTCAACAAGGAGAAACATTTGAGATGAGAACATTTCCATCTCATTTGTGATTCTGTTATGACAGTGTCTATAAGCACACAGGTGTAACATACTTCCTGCGAGCGTCTGTGTGTGGATCCACTCTGAGGGTTCTCCGGCCCCCGCCCTGGTGAACGCCACCACTCTCATACGATACTCTCTATATTTGAGCAGAGGGGAAAGTGTGACTCCGCTGGTTTGTCCTTCAACCCACTCCACAAGTTCACTCTCCACGCAAGACTCCACGGGCTGCTCTTGCTCGCAATTTCTTGCCAATTGCTTAATTTCTACATTAAAACCCTGCAGAAGACCAGGAAGATGGACAGGATGTTGCCAGCTTAGAGACACACTGTCAGAGGTAACGTCGATTATGGTCAGCGACTGGGGAGGACCAGGAACTGCAGAAAGAGAAAGAAACAATCTGCATGATCATGTCTGTAGCATAAATGGTGCAGAGCAAGTTGCATGCCAAAGTACTTAGCATTGTTTTGTTTTTTTTCAAATCATACATATGAGCAACCAAATGACACAAGACCTGACTCTGGTGGAGTGTGTGCCGTGCAGTTGGCTTCCTCCCCTATTCCGGCTGAATTAACTGCAGCCACGCTGATGACATAGAAAACGTCAGGCGACAGGCCAGTGAAAGTGTGCGCCACTGTGTATGTGAGTGTGAGAGGATGGGCCTCCTCCTCCAGATCGCCAGAGCGAATGAGGTAGTGCAGAATCTCTCCGTTAGGATGAATCGGAAGCTCCCATTCCATGTACACTGAATTCCAATCCAATCCAGAGCAGGACAGATTTCCAACTGTATCTGACACTGCAACATACACACAGACACCACAGATATATAACAAACACACTTGAAAATAAAGAATGCAGTTTTTAACAAAAATGACTTTGCAGTCTAATGCCGTAGGTTAAGGTCTTTCACATTTGGCATGTTTAAAAAAAAAAAGAATACTTATATTAATGAATGATGCATTAAATTGATCAAAAGTGACAGTAAAGTACATTTATAATGTTACAAAAGATTTCTATTTCAGATAAATGCTGTTCTTTTGAACTTTCTACTTATCAAAGAAACCTGAAAAAATGCAACACAGTTTCTACAAAATCAAGAGGCACAAATGTTTTCAACATTGATATAAGAAATTTGGTCACACTTTAGATTAGGTTCAAATTCTCACTTACTATTAACTATGACTTTTGCCTCAATAAACTCTTAATAACTGCATATTAATAGTTATTGGGTATTGGGTAGGATTAAAGAATGTAGAATATGGTCAGACTAAGGCAATAATGTGCTTTATAAGAACTAATAAACAGACAATATCCTAGTTATCTTTCATTCGGCCTGTAATCAATCATTCCGGTGGATGATGCAGGTCACAGAATTTCTCCCATCTGCATCTGTATCTGGCTGTGGGGATCCAGGTTTTGCCAAAACTCTTCTTTAGGGAATCTGACCATAGAGTTGGCGGGTGTCTGAGAGGTCGCTTAATCTCATAGGGTTACCACGTTGTCACTTTCAGCGTCCATCGATCATCCTCTATTCGAGCTACATGCCCAGCCCATCTGTGCTTTTTCTTTTTCCCTCTGTGAACGCATCTTTCACCCTTGACTTCTCCCGGAAACATTTATTTGTGATCTTTTCTCTTCGAGTGACACTGAGCATTCTTCGCTCCATTGCACTTTCAGTTCCAGTGAGTTTCTGTTCATCTGTTCTAGTTAGAGACCATGTCTCACTCCCGTATAGTAATGCTGGTATAGTATGGTGGTATTGAAGAGATTGGCTCGCAGGGTTGGGTTGCTGATGGTAGTGATAACCTCGCTGATGGCCGAGAAGCTCCACAATGCTGCTGCTTTCCATCTGCTCACAGCTGATGGTGTGCTCCACTGTAACTTCTTGGTCCAGGTAATGTAACTATTGACTTCGTCAGTCTTTTCAGAACTGATATAGATGGAGCTATTCATGACTTGATGGTTTTTCATCCACAATTTGGAGTCCGACCTTTGCACTAATCCTAGTAATATGCATGTTAATAGTGAGAATTGGAACCTAAACTAAAGTGTTACCTGAAATTTTTCTTGAGCAGCAAATCAGCATATTAGAATGATTTCTGAAGGACCATGTGACACGGACGGATGTGTGAGTGAGTATTACCTGATTCATTGGTGGTAAATATCACAGGCAGGCTGTACTGATCCCCATTTCCTGCTCTAGTGAATGTGCACACACTGATTTCATATGAATTATGAGGTCTGAAGCCACTCAGTTCTGCTTGTGTAGACGCATCTGATGAGTTCTTGAGTAGACAGAGGCATGCGAGTTTAATTTACACACAGAGAAAAATCAAAGATCATAATCACACATATACTGTACATAGATGCACTACCTGATATCTGAACGTGTATGTGTTCAGTTCGAGTATTCTGAATCCGTAGTGCTGGATTATTCCATTTGGCTCTGGACTAGGTTCCCAGTGAAGCCATACTGAATTCGCAGTGTGGTTAAAAATACTGAGATTGCGTGGTGGAGACATTGGACCTGGACACACAAATAGTCCCATTAGACATTAGACACCTTAAGTCTGCACATTTATACTGTAGTTGTATGAATTTGCAATGTAGGCCATTCAAATTTCTTAGTTCAGAATTCACTTTTCAAAGCCAAGACTTAAATATTTCAAGTTTTACAACAGTTTACATTTCCAAAGATCAAACATCAGGATTCAAATACAATTTTCGTATAAAAATGTCAAATATCAAGCAAACTCCAAAGCAAAAACTTAAATATTTAAAGTTCAAAAAAAGTTTAAACTTTCAAAGATCAAGCATCAGCCTATTCAAATGATCTGTTTTAAATGTTCAAATTTTAAACAAACTCCAAATTTCAAAGCAAAGAATCAAAGATTTAAATTTTAACAGATCAGTTAAAAGAATAGCAATAAATATATGGCTCTGACCTGCTTCATCAGTATGTAGTGGAATAATCACGGAGGGGCCGACACCTTGGCGAGTAACCGCAGCGATGGAGAGATTGTAAGTTGAAAATGGAGTGAGTTCTGAGAGAATTAGGTGCGTTTCAGAGGTGTAGGTTCTGTTGACGGCCCCAGGACCCTGTAAAACTACAGTGTAATCTATAATCTCGCCATTGGCCTCCACTGGAGGGAACCACGACACATGGATGGAGGTGCTGGAGAGATTTCTACTAGCTCCAGGCAGTGGAGGAGAACTTGGGACTGTCAGAACACAGACACACAAAGACACAATCATGAGTATACACAAAAACACAATCATGAGTTTACAATCAGTAAGTAACCCTCATGCTTTATATACATGTGCATGTAAAATACAGCAAATGATGAGCACCGTCTTCATCTGTTCGAAGTTGGAGGGTTGCAGTGTGGTTTACAGCTGATCCCGCACCGGTTGCTGGGGTGACTTTTATGATGTAGGGAAAATACTTCCTGAGCTTGGTGAAGAGGTAGATGGTGTCTGTGGTCGTCTTGGAGATGGTGATGTTGACCGTGCGGTTGATGGACGGGTGGGTCGTTCCCGCCTCTTGCAAGCTCAGCTGGTAGAAGACTCTGCCGTTGGGCTCTAGAGGAGGGTCCCAGCTGATCACTACAGCCGTAGAGCTATAGATCGTAGCGGTGAGGTTGCCGACCGGACCACTCGGCACTGCAGCAGGGGAAGGGGGTGGAAGACATACAATTAATATATGTGATGAATGGCCAACAGTTACACTTTAGAATGGGGAACAAATCATTGCAGTCCAAACAAAAGATGCTGTTTCAATGTGGAATCAAGAAATGGAATGAGGCTTTGTTCCCTAATCTAATGTGAAACATGTCTTTGTGACAAAATAAGGGTTCATCTCATGAAATCTGCCAATGTTAGGACATATTTCACCTCAAAAGAAAAAAAATATATTTTACATGAAAACTAAGCATATTAAAGGACCGTTAAGAGGTTTTTCACCGTTACACTCATCACGATTAAGCACATTTTCCTCTCCAAATCTCAATAGCCTACTGAAATGTGAAAAGAGTCTCATTACTGCAAAAAAACAATGATAACGAATTAAATTGGTATTTAAATTGTTCATTTGTAAAATAAAAATGTAATTGATTAATTTAAAGATGATATTCAAGGGTGATTTTTGCATTGCAGTAATGAAAAATTTGGGGATGAGAATGAGCTTAATTGTAAAGAAAATAGTGCCACAAAAGCTCAAAACTCATAAAAGTCCTAAAAACAACAACAACAATAATTAATAAATTAATAAATAAATACATTGTAATTATATAAATGATCAATTTTACATAGACATGACAGTTAAACTAATTTATAAAGAAATATAGAAATTTATTTCTATATATAAGAAATAAATGACACGCTGCAACATCTAATCACAAAAGCAGTGAGAATAAATATTCTTATCTTAAACCCAGAGATTAAAATATTCATACTGTACACAAGAATGCATACAACACACAAATACACATAAATTTCAGCATTCACATTACACACATCTGTAAGTCTGTGGAAATTAAAAATGGTAAATAAACTCCTGCGCGGCACCTGCAAAATTCAGAGTCAAGGTGAAAGATCACAAATATAGGAAAGAAGAAAGAATCAGAGAAAGACAGACAAGTTATGTTAGTAGGAAAATCCTTTTGGAGCATGTTCTGTGTCCGAGATATTGCTTTGGGCTGTACTGAGCCGCTGAAGCTGGGTGATTCTCCAGTAACTGCAAACCAATCAGATGCAATCACTCACAAAGAACCAAACAGGACCATAGCATCATTTATTCATATAGAACACTTTCAAAATCTCAGACACCAGGGGAGAAAACCTTTATCTATTTCAAAAGGTCACCTCTGCACCATTTTTCCCAAAATCACACAAAAACCATTCATTATGATTCGTACACAAATCCTTGACATATAGATATTGAAATTAGGTCAACATATTCACTTGCTAAGTATCGCAGGGGGACATTTTAATGCTCAAATGTTGCTCTTTCATAGTTCAGGAGACCTAATGGAGTTCTCAGTTAAGTATCAACTTAATGTTTCTTCTAACAGGATATAAAGGGCAAGATTTACAAACAGCTTGCGCCAGCGTAAACCCTCTTTTGACGATAAAAAAACTACTGTCATGATTTATTAAAGACACGCTGTGAAAAATTAGCACTGTGAAGGCGTGGACAGGGTTATTTTTGCAGCTTATTGCATATGCATTTGTAGGAGTTTCCCTTTCAGACGCAAAATTTATGGGAGGAGTGTATTTAAATTAATCATGCAAGGTGATTTAATAAGGTTTGAGCTAGTCAATTTAATGATATTGCACCATTATTTACCGCCCAAAAAAAGCATGTCACCAGACGCTAATTTGCACTGCTCTTGGTAGATTGTGTTGGTCATTATGGAAATGATCCGGCTGCTTCTGTGTTCTTTAATTTTAAGAACTTTTCACTCCCATCTGCGCTTTTATGGAATTGTGCTCTCATGCTAATTTGCCCTGTTTAGTAAATCTGGCCCCAAATAGACAACTGTTGTCATAGAGCAAGAGTATACAGCTAAAAAACTTGTATATATCTGTATAGCAACTCTTATTATTTGCTTAAATTTGGAAAACTTGAAGAGAAAGTTCATATTGAGTTTATAATGTAGATTTTGGCAAATCTGAGCACATATTGAGACATTGTTGAAATCTCTTTTGAAATTACTGGGCTCTTTTTCTCAGGACAAACATATGAAGCAGGAGGCTTCAGCAAAAAAAAGTCTCCGAAAGCTTTCGGACAAGAAGATTTATGATCATTGAGATCGACACATTTACAATATTTTTGAAGACAAATATAACATGCTACATAATGTACCCAGAAACTTGCCATTGCAGAAACAAAAACAGCATGTGCTATTTTCTATTTTTCAACAAATCCTGTGAGAGGAAATGCAAGCTGGGATAGTCTGGAGACCATCAAATAAAAGGCTTTGAGATCAGACACACTCAGTCTCGTGGTGAGGGCTCAACAATCCCAAGTTTGCAGCTTGGAGGAAGTTGTCTCCTTTCACAAGACATGCTGAATATGTGCTGTGTGTATGTGTGTGTGTGTGTATGAGTTTCAGTGTGATTTTTTGGAGCATAATCATTTGGAAAAGTGGTGCAGAGCTGAACTTCTCCCCTGAGTGTGTGAGGAGACTGACCGTCCTCTAATGTGGTGAAGTTTAGACGGGGGCTGAACACTCCCCCATCACCAACAGAAGTGCTGGAACTCAGCCATACACTGTACTCCTGTCCAGCCATCAGATCAGACAACACCAGCCACTGCTCTGAACCCGGAACCCTCTACAGTGAGAGAAAGAGAACCTGCTCATTCACTGCACGACATCAGCATTTTATTGCGAGTTTGAAATGTGTTTATGAGATTTTGAATTGATGTAGCTATTCTTATGGAGATCGAATCCCCGACCCTTACAGAATGTGCTGTGCTGGTTTCATGGTACAAATGCTGGTATTAGATAATAATAGAATCCCAGCTAACAGGGAACATCCTGAGAACTTTGTTGCGAGGTTCTCTCAAAGTTATTAACAAACATTCTTCCAGTAACGTTAAAGGTAGGGTACGCAATTTTTTTCATAAACACTTTTTGTTATTCTGATTTAAACTCTCTTCACATAGAGTTGAAGACAGACCGCAACAAACAGCCGCCAATTTGTACAGTTCCACCTGAACCAAAACAATGAGCTTATGCTGAGTTCTCGCCAAGGTGTAACCGTAATTACGAGATGGAAACCCGTGACATTCTACCCGGAGCTGTTCACGTCCTCAGACTCGGATTTATGAGTTTCTATGTCAAACACGATCAATGCCGAAATGAATCTGCAGCAGTCAGGTGGTACAATTAGAGCTCTGTAAGTTGTTTACGCTCATTATTATTGTAATGTTATGTGCTTTGATGCATGAGGTAACTTAACGGTGTCTCTTATGACACTTCGCTGAATCTGCTCGGGCTGTGTGCGACCTGCGCGTTCATGTGTTTTGAAGGAGGCGTGGCTTTGGAGACGCTCTGAAGGGAGGGTGGGATCTCATGCTTTCAAAGCTAGCTTGCTACTGCTAGCCTCTCCGAAATTGCCTACCCTACCTTTAATAGAATGTTTGTTCAAAGTTATCTGTTCTTTAAAACATTAGAACAAAACGTTAGAACAAAAACATTATTGATGCATTGTTCATGGAACTTTTTTCTGAAACTTTTTGGTTGGACATTCATCTAAAGTTTTTTAAATGTTACTACTAGTTTCAGAATGTTCAGAGAACATTCAAAAGTAACGTTCCCATAATTTGCCAAATGATTAAATGGAATGTAACCTTAACATTCGCATGACCAAGAAAAAATGTTTCACAACTTAATATGAACATTAGCAAAACGTTCTTAAAACATATTTTTGTTATCTGGGATTGTATTGATGATTACCATAATTATATTCATGTATTTCATTGTATTTTTTACAGTCTAAGCTACTTCAAAGAATAAATGGTAAATCTCCAAAACACATGGAACATTTTGCTACTTATTTCTTTCATTTTTCTGCACAACTAATCATGATAGTAAAACCTGGCAAATGTTCTGTATCTTGTGAAGAGATCAACACAAGAAAAACAACCTTAGAAGTAAATAATGTCTTAACTCATATCTAAACAATTCATATCTACAGTATATTGTGGTTAGAATACACTGTGTGCTAAGCTATGGAAGCTTGTTTCCACCATGAATAAAAAGTAAACGAGGTAACCTCGGCTTTTTCTCTCACAATTCAGACTTTTTTTCTCGCAATTGCTATAAAGTTATAAAGTCAGAATTGTGAGATTTAGGCTCAATCTCAATTCACCCCTTGGCCCTTGCGCGTTCCCGTGAAGGGGTAGGGCTGTCTCGATTCTCTTTTGGTTGGAGGGGTAGGGGTAAGGGGAAGGGCCAGATAGCCCTTGAAACGAAGATTTTTCGGGACCACACTTCAAACGAAGGGGTATGAGAAATGTACCTGCATACACCGGCTACAGAGGCAACATGACTGCCAATAATCATTTTCTTTATATCACATTCAATCTAGTGTTTATGGTCATGTTCTTCAAAGAAACGGTTGCAAAAAAAACGTTAAAGTTCGTTAACAATATGACGTGTGTAAAAAGCAAAAGTTTGAAGCGAAGTGGACGCGCGAATGAGGCGAATTCTAAACGCTAAACGCCTCATTCGCGCCGCAAGACCTCCAGACGCGCGTAAACGCGTCTTAACATTGAAATCACTCGCGCCAGACGCTCTATTCGCGTTTGGTGTGAACGCAGCATAGGCGTCAAAGATATCGTCATCTCCGTTGTTTTCTGCAAACTTCAGAAGAAAAATGCAAAAAAATAGCTGTAACTCACGCAAGACTACAGCTGACGACGGCATCTTGGAAGTTTGTGATAAACATGAAATGGGGAATATTTTCACCCCTATGCCTTGAAACTCTGTTTCAAGGGTCAAGGGTAAGGGGTAGGCGAAGGGTTAGGGGTAGGCGAAGGGGTATAAAATAGAATTGGGATTGAGCCTTAAACTTGCAATTGTGAGAAAATAAGTCAGAAGTGTAAGATAAAAAGTCACAATTATCTTTTAAATTGTTTTATTCCAGAGCGGAATTGGGGTCAGAAAGATTTTATTTTTTTTAAGTATAATACAACTTTTGAATGTTAATTTTGAATGTTCTCTGAACATTCTGAAACAAGTAATAACGTTTAAAAAACGTCAGACAAACGTCCAACCAAAACATTTCAGAAAAAAATGTTCCATGACCAATGAATAAATACTGAGTCAGCAAGGAAGTAAAAAGTAAAAGACATTTATGTTACAAAATATTTCTAATTCAAATGCTGTTCTTTTGAATTTTCTGTTCATCAAAGAATCCTGAAAAAAATCATTGTTTCCAGTTTCCACAAAAATATTAAGAAACTATTTTCAACTAATAAGAAATGTTTCTTGAGCACCAACTCAACATCACAGGAATAAATTACATTTTTTACATTTTTTTTTTATTGTAATAATATTTCAAAATATTGCCGTTTTCACTGTATTTTCAATCTAATAAATGCAGCTTTTGGTAAACATAAGAGTTTTTTTTTTTTTTTTATATATATTAAAAAAGCAACCACAAACTTTACACTATATGTCACTTACTACATAGCTGTATTAAATTAGATTTAACTGTAGGCGGAGCTACCCAGTGCTACAGACCATCAAAAATACTTATAGGATTTATTTTAAAGTCATTTTAATAGCTTGTCACATTATCAAGGTGTACCTTGATATGACATATTATTTAGTGTCTCCAAAAAGATCAATACACATCTGTGTGAGAGCATATACCTGTGTATACTCTGTATAATTGTCTGTGTAGTAGATAGTGTAGTATTGGATGATGCCGTTGGGTTCATTTGGAGGACTCCAGCTGAGAAGCACTGTAGTGGTCGTAAGGAGTGTGTATAATACATTCTGTGGAGGGTCAGATGGGGCTGCAAAACAGAAAAAGAATTTAACATTATGAATACAGGGGCAATGCTGTTTCATGCTATTATTATGTATTATGAATCATTTTCAAACCTAGTGAGCTGCCTCACTCTCTAACTACCTTCTAGAGCAGCATTCTAACTGAAACTAAACCTTACAAGTGACCGAACTGACATGCCCTGAAACAAGTTAAATGTTGCTCTATTTTCTATCAATGCTTTTAGTGCAGAATAAACACTACCGTACAAAAGTTCAGGGTCTGTAAAATGTTCAAATGTTTTTTGGAAGAACTCTCTTATGCAGCATTTATTTTATCATTTGATCAAGTAACTTTCTTTTCTATTTGAATATAATTTGCATATTTGAATATATTTTAAAAAGTACTTTATTCCTGTGATGGCAAAGCTGAATTTTCAGCAGTCATCAATATCTATTATTAATATCAATTCTGAAAACAGTTGTGCGGTTTAATTGTTTTGTGAAAAGAAAATATATATTTTTTAAAAATAGAAATATTTTGTTACAATGTAAAAATATCAGTTTTGATCAGTTAAATGCATTGCTGATTAAAAGTGTTAATTTCTTAAATAAATAAAAAAATCTTACTGACTCCACACTTTCAAATTTAAATCTGATGTTTCCCTCATCTCCAATATTTGTTTCCCCACAAGTTTATTCAATGATACTTGTGATGCAGCCTTAGATTTTGGGCAAACATTTGGCATATAAGCACAAAGCAGCACTCTTCACATTATAAATATGCTTACGATATCTAAAAGTGTTGTCTAGGTTGTTTGGAGCAGAACGTGTTTGTGTTCACCTGATTCTACAGTATTGAACGTGATGTAAATCAGTATCCCTCCGTCTCCGAGTCGAGTCCAGCTGCTAACGGAGGCATTATACCGGCCCGGCTCCTCCACACTCACCACCACTGACGTATTCGTCACATTGGCCACAAATTCAGAGCTCAGATTCCTAATAAACAAACATACATGTCAGTTTCAATCTAGTATGACTGCAGTCTGGTCTATGGTAAAATATGATTTTAAATCATCTGGACTTACCACACTCTCACTATGTAGTATAAAATCTCAGAGTTGGCCTCCACAGGAGGTTTCCAGGACAACTCTACCTCAGTATCTGACAATTTCCTGGCGATTAGGAATTTTGGAGGGGAACTGGGTACTGCCGTTTAGGAAAAACAGCTATTATAGACTCAAAACCGAGGAAAATTACTTTACTCTCAAACATGATAGTGATTGGGGTTAGTAAATGTAAGACATTGTCTCCCATGCCATGTGCATTATCCGCATGTGTCCATCTTGACAACTGATAATGGAACAAATAACCAACCAAACACAGATAAACAAACAAAAACATTGTTGGTAAGCTCCTCTGACTCCTGAGGCAGAAAGATTAACCTGCTTTAAAGACAAAATTGATCCATAACACTCCCGAGTGCTGTCAGAAATGTATTTGGGAGAAATAAAAATAGTTAAACACACTCCCATTTCCGTCCACCGAAAAGCTGTAAAGAGGAGAAATGTTTACATGTGACCCAGATACTTTCGCCAGATCCAGACATATTCACTGACACTAAAAAGGAAGAATATCTTAATTAAACACAACAGGGTCTGTTGGTTAAAAACAAACACTCACCGTCCTCCAGTGTGGTGATGTTCAGGATCTCGCTCGTGTGGTTACCCATGCCGACCTGTGTGGCAGCCTGCACGCTGATGCGGTAGCGCGCATACTTCCGCAGGTTGGACAGGACAACATAAGGCACATGTGTGGTTTGGTTCAGACTGTGTGTGGCGTTCCAGTATTCCACGTTGTAGAACAAGATGATGCCGTTTGCGAGAAGCGGTGGCACCCACGACACGTTCACCTCGCTGGATCCGATGCTCTCATAGGTCAAATCATAAGGTGGGCTGCCAGGCACTGCAACAAACAAGAAAAGTCAGCACTCGTGCAAATGTTACACAACAGATAAATAAATAAGCTGGCCATATTGTGTCTGAAATATAATTCAGCCTGCAAATTTCTGATATTCAATAGAACCTCTTGCAAGTGGGCTTTTTTGTTTACTAAGGAATGGGGGATGAATGGGGTCGACCAATGATGGGAGCCAGAATTGAACTGCGATCACACGTATGCAATGTGACTGTATGCTTTATGTATAAAGTCTCTTAAGATCATCAAGCCTGCGTTGATTTGATCAAAAATACAGTAAAATCAGTAATATTGTGAAATGTTATTACATTACATGTTATAACAAATTAAAATGTAATTTATACCTGTGGTGCAAAGCTAAATATTTAGCATAACGTCTCCAGTCTTCAGTGTCACATGATCCTTCAGAAATCATTCTAATATTCTGATTTGGTGCTCAAGAAAGATTTCTTATTATTATCAATGCTGAAAACAGTTGTGCTGCTTAATATTTTAGTGGAAACCGTGATAATTTTTTTCCAGGATTCTCTGATAAACAGAAAGTTTAAAAGCATTTATTTTAAATAAAAATTTCTTTATACTCACTTTTGATAAATTTAATGTATTCTTGCTGAACTAAAGTATTAATTTCTTTAACAGAAAAAAAGTCTTAATGACCAGAAACTTTTGAATGACAGTGTACATACAGCAACTTGCTGCAACAAAGCAGCGAACGTCATTCATCTTCATTTATGAGAGATGATGATTTACATTCACCCTCATGCAAACTGAGTAGAGACGCAAAGAGTGAATAGCAACTGGCATACCGACAATTGTAGGAACCTTTTGAAAGGGAAAGATTGTGGGATTTCAGGATGAGATTAAAGTTTTATGTTTCTTCTAGTTTTTCCAATTAAATACGAACACGAACAATGACTCACCATCCTCCCCGGACAACATCTGTAGAGTATCAGAAATCTGGTTCCCGTGTCCATGCAGCGTAAACGCACGGACAGTCACATTGTAGTGTGTGTACGGCTTCAGGTAGTGCAGTGTGGCGCTGAGTGATGTGCTGTTGACGGTGTTGCTGTATGTGCCGTTTGTGTAGGAGACCTCATACAGGCGGATGATGCCGTTGGGCTTCTCTGGAGGAGACCAGGAGAGAGTAGAGGTGGAGGAGGTGGTTTTCACTACGACCAGATCCCGTGGGGGTGAATCCGGCTCTAAAAGACAGATAGAGGCATACTGAGAGATCTCAAGTGTGTGTAAGAGCACTTTTGCATGTGTATGAAAAATAATTGTCTCAATACCATCCTCTAGTGTCACAACGAAGATGTAGTCTTCATCGGTCATGGGGCTTTCCCCCACGGCTGTAGACGCCGCCACACGCACCTTATAACTGCTGTACTTGTCCAGACCTGTGGATATGACCATAAATAGTGTCATACACTGGCCTCAAAAACTATTTAAACGCTTGGGTCACTCTTAGAAATGTCTTAAATATATCTTTTGCTCACCAGGGATGCATTTATTTGACCAAACTACAGGAAAACTGAAATACTGTAAAATATTATTACAATATCTAAAAACTGTATTCTATTTGAATATATTCTAAAATGCAATTTAGTCCTGTGATTTTTAGCATCATTATTCCAGTCTTCAGTGTCACATGATCCTTCAGAAATCATTCTAATATGCTGGTTTACTGCTCAAGAAACATTTTATTATTTTCAATTTTGAAAACAATTGTGCTGCTTTTTTTTCCAGGATTCTTTGATGAACAAAAAATGAATTCATGTTTTACCTGTGAGCACTGCAGTGGTGTTGTCTGTCATCTGTCGTAATTCCTGGTTTGTGAGGAGATTTTGTATATACACAGCGTAGTGCGTTATCTTGCCGTTGGGGTTGAGGGGCGGCTCCCAGGTAACACGGATAGAGGTGGAGGTAAGATTCTGATAGGACACATTCTGAACAGAGCTTGGCACTGTGGGAAAACACTGGGGTTACTTTATACAGTGGCAGTATATTATAACAACTGTAATTCTACTCAGTG